>NC_090446.1:910933326-911241595 GCF_031143425.1 Pleurodeles waltl
AGGAGAGCCGTCTGTTGAGGTATTCTGGTCTGGTGTTGTGCAGTGCTTTGTGAGCGTGGGTGAGGAGTTTGAAGGTGATTCTCTTATTGACTGGGAGTCAGTGCAGGTTTCTCAGGTGGTCTGTGATGTGGTAGTGGCGGGGTATGTCCAGGATGAGGCGTGCGGAGGCGTTCTGTAGAGGGCATTGCCGTAGTCCAGTTTGCTGCTTACGAGGGCTTGAATGAATGCGCTTCTGGTTTCGGTGGGTATCCATTTGTAGATCTTTCAGAGCACGCGGAGGGTGTTGAAGCAGGAGGGGGAGATGGCGTTGACTTGCTGGGTCCTGGATAATGAGGAGTCCAAGATGAATCGTAGGTTGCATGCGTGGTCGGTGGGAGTCAGAGCGGCTCTGAGAGTGGCAGACCACCAGGAGTCATCCCATGCGGAGGGGGTGGAGCCAAAGATAAGGACTTTTGTCTTGTCGGAATTGAGTTTGAGGCAGCTGCTCTTCATCCATTCGGCGATGGCCTTCATTACTTCGTGGAGGTTGGTCTCGGCGGAGTCCTTGGTGAGGGAGAGGATCAGCCGAGTTACAATGGAAAAACAAGAGTCCTGTACTCATTCCAGTCATATCAAACAGGAAGACATGAAATCTAAAACAAGATTCAAAACTCTAGGGAATTAGGTATTCTTTTTTTAAAGAAAATATTTAGTGCAATTCTTAAGACTGGTCAATTAAGTACATAGTATTAAACAACCTCCTAACAAGCATTAGAACTTAAATATAATTCTGCCTCTGCATTTTCTCTTCCACAGGCCCACCTCCTCCCACCAACTTTTAACGCAGGGATACATTTTGTGCATAAAAAACACACAAAATGTTTTTTTTCCATGAACAACAGCCACTCAAGTTCTGCTTGTTCACATTTTTCCCGCCTCATAACTTTGCCATAAACAGTGGAATAATTTCACGCCATGGCATAATTTCAGGAATTTCAGTAAGTACCACGCGTAATTTCACGCAGGCCTCGCTACTTCATATTAAACCACCATTAGGGATCATTATCAGTACATATTTCCAGAAAGTTCCATATTGAAGTAATTGTTCTAGCTTCCGTGGTGTCTTTCATGGCTTTCTTCTCAAGCCAATATCAAGGACTTTGTGTCTCGCTTTTCAACCCATGATGTGCTTTGAATAGCTATCCACAGACCTTTGCTGGGTATAAGAATGTGATGTGAGATATAGTAGTTCTCATCACAGAGGGAGGACTTCGAAATCTCTCAGGTTAGAAGACAGCATTCCAAGTGCCGCTACCAGCTCAGCTACTTTGTGGCTTTCTCTCACAGCTCATGGAGTTAATCTATTTATTACAGTTAGATTACAAGGTTGCCCTCGTTCTGGGAGGAAATTACTATCATCACTAAACATGGGACTAGGATGGTCCACATGGCCTCATAGTGATGAATGAATCTTGCACAACTTCCCCAACTTCTGAAAACTCGTTGACTCTTGATAGTGGGCTGAAACACATTACATGTGCGAAGTACAAAGTTCTGGAAGTTCCTTACTTATAGTGGGGGGTAGTAAAACTTCTGGAGAGCAAATACAACTATCAAAGAAGATCTGAGTTTGGTTCTCCCTGACAAATGAGGAGCCAGAAAGGTCCACTAGCAACAGATCTATATTCCATCGAGAGCTTGATGTGTGTGTGACCATTTCGCTGCTCTTCTGGCCTTTCTGCTCTCAGAAAACGTCGGGACTCATCACTGGTAGCATCCACATTAAACAGTACTAAGAGCATCCCTGGTGCCCTGTCCAGATCATGTGGGGGTGGAGAGATACCTTCGAAGAGAGAGGTGCATCTCAGCTTCTGAGCATTCTCATTCTGTCCTAGCTAGAGCAACTGCATTCTTTACTAACTGGGGTGCTCATTCGTGCTCTGAGCTCGCTGGAACTTCTAAGTCCTGCACTAGCTGTCATGTTTCTCTTTCTACTCTAGCTGGATCTTTAATATTAGGAGTGCCCATTTTTTTACAGTGGCTAGAAATTCTACATTTTGCACCAAGAGAGTTTCTGTGTGTACCACTAGCTGGAGTTCTGCTGTCTTGCACTAGGTTTAAGCTTCCAAATTCTGCACTAATTGAAGTATGCACTCTCTGCACTATCTAGACTTTCATCTTTCTTCCCTGGGTCTGTTTTCTGATATTTGCACCAACTAGAGTTCCCGTGTCCAGCAGTAGCTGGAGCCCTCAAGTTCTGAACTTGTTAGAAATTCACATGATGCACTACCTAGCATTTGCAAGTTCTCCGCTAGCTGAAGTGACATAATTATGCAGGGGTTCTGCTTTCCGAGTAGTCACGCTGGAGTTTCCAAGCTCTGTTCTAGCTGAAGCGTCCATGTTCTACAACAGACGATGCTTCAGTGTTGTGCAGTTGCTGTAGCTTTCAAGGTCTGCATTCACTAGAGCTTTCACTGTATGTACTATACTGGGTTTTTAAGTTTTCCAATGAGGATGGCTTCCACGTACTGCACTAATAGGAGAAAATGAACCTCCTTTCTTCTCTATCCATATTTTGCACTAGATTGTTTCCATTTCCTGCGCTCTCTTGGGATTCTACATTCTAATCTAGCTACTGTCTTCTGCATAGAATGGGACGTCCGTACTTTGTACCAGATTTAACTTCCACATTCAGCACTACATGAAACCTCATGTTCCGTACTCAGTATAATTTCAGTGCTATGCAATACCTAGAACCTCCCTAGGCGCTAGTCTGCATTTCTGTGCTGCAATATTTTGCTCTTTCAGGTTCTAGTCTGAAGAGCCTCATTCTGCATTAGCTGATGCTTCCATGTTCTGCCTCACTTTCTGCAGTAGCTGGAGTTTTCAGGCGCTACACCAGGCTCGTCCTCCATGTTCCACACCAGCAGGAGGTTGCACATTTCAACTTAGTTGAAACACCTATATTTTGAAGTAGATGGATTTTCCACATTGAATGCTAGCGGAAGGTTCTGCGTTCTTTTCTATCCGAATCTTCAGTGTTTTGCAGTGACCCAGATTACACCGTTTTGAACTAGCTTCTGCATTATGCAGTAACTGGATCCCCACACTATGTACTGAGTGGAGCTCCTGTGTTGTGCAGTGGTTAAAAGGACCATGTTCTGAACTTGCTGTATCTTTACTGTTCTGCGTTATTTGAAACTTTCAGATTCTGCACTATCTGGAGTTCGTTCATTCTGCAGTAGCGGCGTTTCCCCTTTCAGTACTATACGTGTAGCACCAACTACTTTGTAGGGACCTACCTTCTAAATTTCAAAGGTTTGAAATCAAAATGTTGACCTAAGCTCTAGAATAAGAAGCTCTTACTTGTTCTATTCTAGCTATAGATCCCCCCTCCAGTACTACATGGGTTTCTGGGTTCTGCACAACCTGAATGTTCTATGTTAACTCATTGCCTGTCTAGAACTAGCTGTTACTTTCCGCAGATTGTTGCTCTGTAATTGCTAGGACCTCAGATGTGTTTTTACCATTAGTGCAGTCACTCCATGGCCCAGGGCTATGAGGAGCCACTGCACCTCTATTGTGGGTGTATTTTACTACAAAACTGATGGGGGGCAATTTTCCCTGCTGTAATTGGGGGCCCACGGAACCGTTGTTTTGCCACTGTGGATCTTTCTTGTGCTGCAGTAGCCTACTTAGAGGGTCAGTCTCTATCCTGCTTCAGATGGTGCTTTTGTGCTGCTCTGGACAGAACATTAGCTTTCTGCTCCACCTGAAACTGTAGCTAAGCCACATTAAGGCCCTCATTACAACATTGGTGGTAACTACCGCCTACCACCAGGGCAATGGCTGTCAACATACCGCCACCATGGCTACCAGCCGTCTACGCATATCATGATCGCCGATGGTCATGGCGGCGGTCGGCGGTAAGGCGGCACTGCTGACAGCAGCACCGCCACACCAGCAAAACACAGCCAACCGTATCAAGGCCAATGATACAGCCTGGCGGTGTTTTGCTGGCAGACGATGCTGCTGACAGCAGTGCCGCGGACCGTCTCCAGCCGGAGGACTCCCCTGCAAGCAGGTAAGTCGGGTTCTCCAAAAGGATGGGGGGTGGGGGCTGTTGTGTGTATGTGGGGGGATGTATGTTTTGGAATGCGTGCATGCGGGTGTGAGTCGCGTTGAATGTGTGAATGAGTGATTTTTTGAGCGTTGTGTGTTGTGAATGCATGTGTGTGACAAGGTATGTTGGTGTGTGTTGCGGTGTGTGGGTATGTATGTGTGCATGCGTGGGTGGTGGTGGGTATGTGTGTGTGCATGTGTGTATATGGGTGCGCATGTGGGTGTGTATATGTGCGGGGGCAGGAGAGGGAGGGGGAAGGAGAGGGAGGACTCTGGGACTGATAGTGCCTACCACCATGGTTTTTGTGGCGGTAAGTTGGCACGAAAACCATGGCGGTAGGCTGGGTCGTAATCCCGAGGGTGGGATTGTGACAGCCGCCCTGGCCGTCGGTGTGTTAAAGTGGCGGTCTTTGTTGGCAGTTACCGCCAGGGACAAAATCCAATTTTTTTTACCGCCGGCCTGTTGACGGTATTAACGCCGCTTTAACACCGACCGCCAGTGTTGTAATGAGGGCCTAAATCTCTGTATAGAAACTCCTGAAGGCACAATGTCATTATCAATTATAAATACATGATCTACTCCTGTGAGTCCCACAGACTTGTCATCAGAGGGAATATGTCTGTCCGCCCTCTACCATATTTGCCCCAGTATCAAGCTCCACTATCACAACCACTTCGTTTGAACCAGCTTGCTCCACAGGCCGCCATTTTCCCCTTGGTGGAGCGGCATTTAGCCCGTCAACAGTTCCTTTCTCTTGGGGGATTTACAGGGCCGGCCAGAGTGATGACTCAGTCGGTATCTCGCAGGGTGGATTCCGTGCTCAGCGGTCTGCGCTCTAGCCAGCCATGAAACAATAATTATTATGTTTTTGTCTTTGCTCGTGTTGGACATGTCAGCATTTTCTCTGGCACCCACCCGTCCCACGTTTGCAGCAGGAGGGGCTGGGTCATGGACAAGTCCAGGAGAAGCCAGTTTACCCCCAAGCTCTACGCTGCCCACTCCACATGGAAAGCCAGGGTGGGCCTCCCTGGCTAACTTGCAAACGAATCTGACCAGTATTCTTTATAAAGTGCCGTCAATGTTACAGATTTTATTGTGTCCCTTCACTGGTTGTTAGTTTCATAGACAAAAGTGGGCTGTTTTACTAACGGTGGTGTAGCAAAAGTGCATGGCCTCAAGCTACAAAGAAAGAAAGTGGGCCCTCCTCCGCATTTCTGGTATACATCCTGGTGCCACTGCACCTGCTACAACATTGATAGTGACATCCTTGTTCAATATAAATGGGTTTGCAAATTCTAGCACTACCTTCATGCAGACAGTCTCTTACGTTGCTATATTACCTGACACATTGCTAGTGGTGTTTCAGTTCCTACAGCGTAAATAAAGCATGATTAAACTGTTTCGTTTTTCTGAGAATTCCAATACAGACCTAGGAGAAAATGGTCACCCTGCAAAGGCAGCCATTTTTGATAGCTAGCTAAAAAAAGCTTGCTGACCAATTGTAGTAAATGATGTTGAGGAAGCTTAAAAGCTGTCCCATTTGCTCATAGTTTCACCCTAGATCTGATGATTATTTCCCTTTTCTGTGTAATAAAGAAGACTAACTTTCACAGGCCGTTTTTTAAATCTAATTTGTGGTCTGGGGTACTCCTACATTCTGACTGCTCCAGCTTCTGGAAGAAGTCTAAAATGGAATATTTTAATGGTGTAAAATATCAGCTCTTTTTGCTTTGCCCTTCCTGTCTAACTAAGCACTTTCTGCCATGAGTCCTACTGTCCTTACTTTTTAATTATCTTAGTTTTCAATTACAGTATCAACCAAGTGTGTAGTGTTATTGCGCTGAATGTGCAGTAACAACACGCTAGGCAATGGAAGACATCATTGGGAGATAAGAAATTCTGAAATAATCTGATATATGGTGCACCCGAAGATGGCCTACTGAATTCCAAAGCTGCTGGCAAGCGTGGAAGTAACCCCTCGCATTGATATTCATGGTAGACACTGAGAACACCCTTGTTTCTCATTTGTATAGTCCTGTCCTCTCATTTGTATATTCCCGTCCTCTCCTCTCATTTGTGTATTCCTGTCCTCTCCACTTCCACAAAGACACCACCATTGGCACTAAATTGGGACTTCTGTTTGAAGTCTCCCTAGAGAGGACAGCGATGGAATGAGCTTGGGATCTGACACATAAAAAGCTCTCCGATAACCCTATTTGTCTTGCCAGAAAAGTGAAGTTTTTTATGATCTGGCTTGAAAGTGTAGCTGTCACCAGACTATGATGTGAGCATCACTAGAGAGGGGCTTTGGCTCCACTCACATGTGGGGAGTCAGGAGTACCTGTGTTAACTGGGCAGACGTGTGCTTCCACAAAAAAAGTTGTTGCCCTCCACACAGCTTTCATCGTTTTCTTGTATGTATCCAGCTGCCTGTGCTTTAGCTTTCAGGGCACACACATGACACGGTAATGCTATTAAAGTGTCTTAAATAGCTAGATAATTTATGTGTTTTTCTCTGGCTGTAGTACAGATGGGAGGAGGGCAGTCAATAGCCTGCATGGGTGTTTAGGTCTGGCCTGACAGTCCAACTGTCACCTGACCTTCTAACCTACACCTAGTGCTTTAAATGGGCCGGTACTGAGTACCGGCACTTTTTTATTTTGCGAGGGATAGTACCGGCACATCTCAAGAAAAACGCAATACTTTCAATTGGAGAGTACTGGCACTTCTCAGAAACAAGCAGGTACTCTGGCACAGAGTACCTGCACTTTAATTTTTCAATTTCAAGCACTGCCTACACCAATATTTATTCTACAATTCTTTACTTCAGCAGGGATGCATATCCACTCCCATGCTGTTTACATGTAATGCTTTATTTTGCTATGCAACATTCCTTAAAAGCCAGATCTATTGGTATTGCCAAAGCTTTTCACTTTCAGTAGAACTCCACCTCCCTGCTAGGCTTTCTAGCACGGACTATCAGTTCCACACTGTGCAGCGAGTTTATATTATCCAGGACACTATTTATCCGGATCTTTTGCCTCACTTCCTCCTCCAGCCTTGGGGTGGTCTACCTTCCCTGGTGTAGACCTTTTCACATCCCTCGACACGTTGTACTGAATGCTTGTGTGAAGCGTTGGCATACCCTGTGACAGAGGGAGGGGCGGAGATCAGGAATCTTGGCAGCCGAGGCGACAGCTGAATGGCGTGTTCACACCCGTGAGTGGAACACGATGTGTGGTGCTACCACACTCCAGCGGAGATTATTGTCCGCGGCATGAGTCATATGGTTCCCATCCCTGGACAGGAATCCAAGACTAAAGCCTGCAAATCCAGTTTAACTCCCTCTCCCCTGTTTCTTCAAAAAAAAACATCCTGGAGGTATGTGGGGAGGGTTGGCAAGATTGAGAATGGCGCGGCCTAGGCCCTTTCTAGAATGGCAGTGACTTCACTGCAGGAGTGCGTGGGCCTATGAGCGAAAACCTTCCGATAGCTATAAAACTGTATCTTGGGAGAAGTCACACATTACCCACAATGCATCGGGGTCAAACAATATGGCACGGGCGAAACGATGCTCTTGAGAACCTAGAAGGCACCACAGAGATATAGGGAAAGGCTTGCGTGAAAATACATGTGGCAGTTCACATTGGGAATTACTTTCCACTGTGTTCAACAGTTATGGCCACTTTTTTGTAAAAAGGACTTATACTCCAAGTCTTTGATCTCATGCTAATGATGCACTTTGTAATTCTGTATAAACAATCGTAACAGTTTGCTTGTTGACTGGTAAACAGCTTTAGCAATATGGATGCTCAGAGGTGATGGGTGTACTGTGAGAGGCTGTTGGGTACCGTAGCCGTGCCTAGCACAGGAGTGCAAGGTCAGGGCTATTAAAATTACACACACTAAGGTCTTAATGTGCCTTTTAAAGTCAAAGGTGTTTACTTTATCGGAACTCGGCCTCAGCACTGCAAAACAGAGCTGCAAGCCCTCCCTCCCCCATTGGCCATGATGTCTATAGAAGACAGACTTTGAACAGAGTCACGTGACCAGCACCTAGTCCCTAAAGAAGATTCCTGTCAGACACACCATTGATGATGGAATATTCAGCGCACGCGGTGGCGCTCATGCTCTCACCAGAATGTACTTTCATATCAGCTTTTAATGGTCGATTGAGGCCGAGGAGAGCTAAGTATTTTCAGAGATGGGAATACCCGAGCTCTTTGGCAACAGGCCATACACAGATACTGGCCACAAGCGCACTCCCGGGCCTCCATGATGCAAGTTTAATGACAAATCCATGGATCCAGGAGGAAGTTGGCTTGAAGTGAGATAAAGGACGTTGAGCTGCTGAAGATAATATGTGACGAATGTAAAAATATTTACTTTACCATTATTGACATAAAAACATCGGTATAGTGTGTACAGGCAAGAAAATCAGGCTCAATTGAATAGCAAGCTACAGTTCTTTTTAGTGACCTAAAATGATATGTTTTCTAAGGTTCTTGTGGGCCAAGTAGTTGGATAAGTATTAATAGCTGTTGTATATAGTGCTCATGGCTCTTACACATTTTAGTGGGGTAGAGAGCCCAGAGGTATGGCAGGTAAAGAAGGAGATGGCTGAGTTCTGATCACTCCTTCCCTCATACAGTCATCCTTGTTTTCTCATGGAGGCACTAGGCGCTGAGAGCGGAGTTGAAGACAGCCATTGGGGAGGCAGAAACAAATGTTCTCTAAGCATCTTCTTGAAGCATGTCGAGCTACCAACTATGTGCATGGTAGGCCCGACCCCACATGCCGTAGATGGCTTCAGTTCGAGATAAGGCTCCTCACCCAGGGGCAACACATCGAACGGCTCTGGGCAGCAGAGAGCACCTGGCCAGGAAAGGGAACTGAATTTGAACGACGCAGCCCAGGCTACTGGACTGTCTTGGAGTAGTTCAGGGGAAGGAGGCAGGCAGAAGCCCAAAATTCTCTTCGACAAAGTTAGGACTAGTTAGAACACAGGCTGATGCACAATACGAGTCTGGGTCCTGCTCAATGTCCATGACTATGTCATTGATCATGGTGTCTTTACTAAAGTAGGATGTGATTGTTCTTCCAAAGTTCAAATACTGTCTGTGACCACCGTTATGGAAGTGAAGGGGAGACGACAACTGCACAAAGGGACATATTCCAGAGAAGGGATCTCCGGTGTGTGATATTTATTCAAACACACCTATCACACAGGCATGCATACTCATGCTGACTGCAACAAGCTTACTGCAGCATGACCAGTTCATGTACCAGGACCCCACACCCCCCAAATAACTCTCCCCATACAGGACATATGCACAACCATGTATTATGTGAATCACAAATATGTGTCCATTACTAACTGCTCCAGAAAATGTGAGTACTGCAATGACATACGAATGAAATTTGTGCACTATACAAATTCTAGATAACACAGCTTGACGTCCACACTGATCTTTTCACTTTTATTGTGAGAGTTGTGACGTAGAGGACAGCATCATGGTTTCGTAGCGTTGTTCTGCTTCACCCCTCCAGGAGAGTCTTACTTGTAAAGGCTGGCAAAGCCACGTTAGTCTCTCTTGTTCTCCAGTGGGAGCTGTGGTTGAGGGGTCAGCACATATTCTAAAAGATGTTTACGGTTTCAGATTCAGACACTATATAACAATAGTTGTCAAATTCAGTAAACATACATTTTCAATCAGAGGCATTTAATTGAGCCAAATATCTGTTCAATACACCAATAAAAATAAAAGCAATTAAACAGAACACAGTGTTAAATATCTGAACTGCCTAGTATTGTCTGTTACTGACATATGACCCCCAAATGTCTCCCACTGTTACTAGTCAGGACAAAATAAGTCACCTCATAAGTCTCCGGGTCCAATTTTACAGACCGTTTGGAAGGTTACAATACTTTTTATTGCCAAATCTGAGGCCATAAATGGATGTAGTCTCACTAGTTGCTAGTTAAATCTAGCACAACAGTCCAGGAGGGGCCTACTTCAGCTCAACTGGTTTGGCTTCTGATTTAGTATTCACGTCCATGCGTAAAGCTGTGACTAGGACTTACAAAGTTTGTGGGTGAGCCTGGCCTTTTAGATGATACAGGTATCCTTTCAAATCTCTGTCGGTGCCTCAAAACCTCACTTGACTCACAGTTAATGGTTAATGCTACACGATTTCAGAGGGCAGAAGCTCAACATTGGCTGCTCGTGATTGTTTTTTTCTGGTGCCCTTTGGTGATTTGAGGACTTAAAATGACTGCGCCTCAAAATGCGCCTGTCATGGTCAAAATATTTTAGTGCCTGTATTGCTTGAGCTCCCTGGTCCAAAAAGTCTTTCACTGGTGGCCCCTGTTGAAATGTGGTACCTGTGCTGGAATTTGTTTGAAGAAAAACAAAAGGCTTAGGAAACCCTCATGTAACCACGGAGAGATGAAGGGAACACAATGAACAATACAAAAAGTTCTCTCACGGAAATCAATGCATATCCTTTGTGGTAAACAAAAGTAGCACTTTATTAGTAACATCAAATGAACCCTATGGCACTCCCCTTTTTTTCTGACCAAGCCTGTCTCTCAGCAAACGTTTTGGGCGCACCAATGTGTGCGTGATATGGTGGTATGCTTTGAGGACTTACCCGCATAAGCATGCCCCATCACAAGCATCCCCCTTCACAAGAATTCCTTCCTCACAGTACTCATATTTTTAAATGGAAGAAGTTGGTTCCCATACATCAGAAGGTTAGTGGGATAGTCCAGAGGAGAACTATAAAATACATAAAAGGCCGAAACGGATCTACACCCTCAAGGCCAAATAACCATACAATATGAGGACACTTTTTATGGCGTTAAACACTTGGACAAATTCTTTGGCCATATTTGTTTTCTTACCACATTTCCAAGGCCTAAACCATAAAATCACCTCTTACTGGGAGATGTTTAATAAAGAGTCACAAACTCAAGGACTTGATCTGTGAATGAACTTTTGAGGCAGCAGTTTCAGTTGATAAAAGCATTTTTTCTACCTTTAATAAATGTATGTTTTTGAAAGCCATATATCCTTGCTTCACAAGACTTTCTTTACATCGTATACTATCTGAACTGTTGCTATAATTTTTAGTTGAGAATAATGATTTAAGTTCTGATTTTAAAATATTAGGTTTATAGTCACCAACCATTAATAAGCTGCAGTTTTTTTTTTTTTTTTTTTACCATAAAAGTCATTTATTGATCCCTGTTCGAAAACTGCATTTTTTATGGAGTTTTTTTAGGGCGCTAGGAGACAAGGAACTTCGAGGTAAATTACATTTGCAGACATGAGGTTAGTTTACCATTGGATGGTTTGCTCAGGAGTTATCAGAAGGAAGTTTGCTATTGGTGTTGGTTGTACTCTTTGTGACATCATGAGGCAGGAAACAGGACAGTGATTTTGGATGGTCTACTAATAAACTCAATAAACATGAGGCTGATTACTAAGGGCTGGTTCTGCTCTTGAGTTGCTCCCTCTCTGCTCACGATATTGCATAGCCGACCCTTCCCTATCTGTTACCTGGGCGAGGACCGAAGCCTCGACCATATGGCCTGGAAAGAATCATGGAACAATAATTCAGCGTAGCATAAATAGAGAAATCAAAAACCTTTATATATCAATGCGAACGCCCTAAAAGCATGTTGGAGCAGCCTGCTTCTGGGACTCGCTGCCTTAGCACAAGGGCCCATCTGTGAGCGGAAACCAAGCCTTGCATCCCAGCTGAGCAGTCATACACAGCTGCCGGGGCACCTCTGCAGTAACCAAGGAGACCAAACAGTTTTCTGGAGCTTGGATGATTTCACACCATCCGCCTGGGAGTTCGATTGACAAGCTGAGAGTTGCTACCCGGGGTGTGGCCCGGAGGGGTTCAGTAGAACTGACGCTGACGAACATGCTGGATGACTGACAGAGGCAGACCAGGGCACGCTCACTGTTTCCTCCGGATGATCTAATGTTTCCTACCAGCTTGGAACTGCTAAAAGAGAAACTGCGGCAGCCTAACCCTTTATGCCAGTGGTTTCCAACCTTTTGATTTCTGTGGACCCCCACTTTAACATTAATGGAACCCAGGGACCCCCACTGAATCATCATGGAATCTGGGGACCCCCGCCTGCGTCATTACTGGAAGCTGGGGACCTACTTTGTCAATATTTGTTAATATTTTTTTATTTTCTAGGCTCTCGCGGACCCCCTGAGAAGGCTTTGCGGACCCCGAGGGGTCACCGGACCACAGGTTGGGAACCACTGCTTTATGCCCTTTGAAAGTGTAGTTGTTCCGGTTCAGTTCTTCAGTATAATACAAGACACTCTGTAACGTAATTAAATGATGCTTGTATAATAAGCAGCTGATTTCGAGATCTATAACTTGAATTACTTCTATGTCCGAGCCAAACGTCAGATGATAATCTCATTGATTATGCAATAACCACCACAAAATCATGATCTGCTCATAACACACATGCAATGATTGCCCTCATTGCATAAAATAACTTCTTAGTTCCAAACAGACTTACAATTGTGGCACCCTTGAGGAATTAACAGGGAGAGTTGTCTGGTCCAGACACTTGACATAAATACACCTTTCATGCAAATGTCAGAGGAAGGCCTAGGTCTTTCCATAACCCTAGCAGGGACTGCCTGCCCACAAGGAAGGTGCGGGAAGTGTGGACCCTTTCATAACAGGAGGGGGCTTCAGGCTTGGTCCTCTCCACATCAGGAGGAAGAAAGTCTCTGTTATGGAAATAGGGCTGGTGCTTCCGTCAAGCAAGATAAAGCTAATTTCTTGTGGCAACACCACTAGGTGGCAAGAAGGTGCAGAGAAATTACCTTTTTGGTAAATGACCGACAGGTTGCTCCTTTGGCAAAATATTATTTTAGCAGGCGATTGAATACGCAAAAATGTTTCACCTGCTGTAATCTATAGCACTGGTTTTAAGACAAACTCAGACAAAACAAGACACTGAACTCAGACAAAACGGAAGACCTCATCCTCGGAAACACCCTGTCTGCCTGGGACAACTCTTGGTGGCCCACGGCCCTTGGCACCGCACCAACCCCCTCAGACCACGCACGCAACCTCGGATTCATCCTGGACCCACTTCTCACCATGACCAAACAAGTCATCGCCGTATCATCTTCCTGCTTCCTCACTCTCGGCATGCTCCTAAAGATCTTCCGCTGGATCCCCGCCGACACCAGAAAAACTGTGACCCACGCCCTTGTCACAAGCCGCCTGGACTACGGAAACACCCTATACACAGGAACCACCACAAAACTCCAAAAACGTCTTCAGCGAATACAAAACGCCTCCGCCCGCCTCATCCTCGACATACCCCGCAACAGCCACATTTCCGCCCACCTGAAACACCTGCACTGGTGTCAACAAAATGATCACCTTCCGGCTCCTCACCCACGCACACAAAGCCCTCCACAACAAGGGACCCGAATACCTCAACCGTCACCTCAGTTTCTACACACCCACTCGTCAACTTCGCTCCGCCAACCTCGCACTCGCAGCCGTCCCTCGCATCCGCCGCACTACGGCAGGTGGGAAATCCTTCTCCTACCTGGCGGCCAAGACATGGAACTCCCTCCCCGCCAACTTCAGGACCACCCAGGACCACCTCGCATTCCGGAGGCAGCTCAAAACCTGGCTCTTCGAGCAGCAGTAACCCCCCCTCCCCTAGCGCCTTGAGACCCTCACGGGTGGGTAGCATGCTTTATAAATGTTGATTGATTGATTTAAGGTGGAGGATTAATTTCTGATCCCTGTGCACACAGTGATCGGATTTTTGACTTGTGTAATAATTGCATTACCCTCACTGCTTTCCGCTGACAGATTTCGGAAACTCAAGATTGTTGAAATTTATTGGGAAAAAAAGCCCAGTAAAAAGGCAAAACATGCAGCGTATGGTAAAACCAGTTCTGCTTGTTATGACTTATTCCCAATTTGAAAACTCAGATTAGAAGGAATTTGCCATGCTTGGTAAATCCCTTAACCTGGGGTACTAGTATTTGCTAAGGCACTCATTATGAGTGGCCCAGTAGGAGACAGATTTTCGATCGCCCCATCAATAACTATCAGTACACTGTGGAAAGGTATTTATTGAAGTAAATATATTCCTCCTATCACAGTTTTCTCCAACCAAATGTGGAACAATGTGCTGATTTTGATGCTTTTTTGGACCAAAATCCACATGTCTCAGACTTTACTGGACATGTTTTCACCATTTACATTTCTGAACATTTGACTTGCTGAAATGTCATTCTGAGTGTCACACTTTGTCGCATCTGGTGTTTACAGGGTGCAGTAATCTTGGTGATACTAAGAATTGCAAACCCTGGTCAAGCAGGTTTTTTGGTGAGTCAACATTTAGTGGGCCGCTCATAATAAGTGCCTGGATGTGGTAAATACCCCACCCCACTCCACAAAACTGTAATCAGATCTCATGAGAGGGCAACAGAGAGGCTATAATCATTATCACTCAACTCCCACAATGCTGATCCCTGTTAAAACTTCTAATTGTTCAAGGATCGGAATTTAGCAACACACTTGTAAGAGGGCGTTAGTGCTCATAACCCTGCCTCCACCGATTTCTACTTACTTGGTTCCTTGCCTTCCAGAAACTGAAAGCAGCACTCAGTGATGCTGGAAGCGTGTAGGAGCTTTAATGCAAGTAAATAATTTTGCAGTTTTACTGCCCCTGTTGTAAAAACCAGTCATAACTGGACTGCAGTGGCCAACTCGCACCCTTGAAAATGGTACAAATTTACCTGCCACACTAGCTAGGTCCACTCCTGCTTGCGTTTAGTCTTATCTCGCTAACATGTGAAAATGGAGGGAAGGTCTATGAGCCATAGAGCATCATGTCAGTGCATTAAGGGAAACACCCACGCTCCCTCTACCAGTGGTACACTGAAATAACATGCATCTGTTTCCCTGCCACCTTCCCACTTCAGTCAGTGAGGCAGTTTAATAATGTCATATTTGCCTGCCCTGTAATAAGATGTCATAGGTGACTTATGATGGCACTTTGCTATAACAGGGAAGTTCTGACATCATCATAATCAACCTGCAATAAAGAAATTAAAGCAATGCAAAGCAAGGGACGTTGCATCATTCCTTGTTTTATAAGTTGTGATACATAAAGAGCATGAAACAGCCTTCACTGAGGGGTCGAAGTGCATGCCTATGGGCCTGATTTCGACCTTGGCGGATGGGTTACTCGTCACAAATGTGACGGATATCCCATCTCACATATTATAAGTTCCATTATATCCTATGGAACTTGTAAAGCGGCGGGTGGGATATTCTTCATGTTTGAGACGGAGTATCCCATCCCCTAAGGTCCTAATTAGGCCCTACATGCTTTCTGCTAACTGTACCCTCCATTCTTTGAAACAAATCTGCCCAACTGTATTGCTGCAGAACAGTGTATCACACTCCTATGGCATTTGACATACTTACCCTATAAATCACTCTGCAGACTCCAGTTCTAGAACTTTTAGTGACACAGGCAAAATGGCTGAGACGAAAATATAAAACATTGCCCAAAGACTGATTTCTCTGAAAGGTCACCTGCCATTAGGCAGACTCAGCTGGATGTTTAGGGGGGAATCACCCCAACTCTTTGCCTAGCCATTAATTCTTATCTTCAATACTAATAGGTATTTCTAGCAATGAATCCTAAACCTAAGCATTAACCACATTCCTTATTCCTAACCCTTATTTGTAACTGCAACCGATAATCAGTCACCATAGTTCTTGTCTCCAACACTTAAGCCTGGACTTAACTCTAAACAGTAATTCTAACTATTAGCCATACTCCTAGCCTGATCTCCAACCCTAACCTCAACCCAGCCCTGAATCTAAACCTAAAACCCAACCACCACTCAGTTGAAAAGAGAGCAGTAGCCCCAGTCATGACCTTAAGCCTAAACCTTAACCCCCAAGGATTTCCCATAGTCTAAAAACAGACCTAAATCCCGGTCCCTTTCACAACCCTAATTGTTACTCTTGAGTTCAGTTCCAGATCTTATCTGTGACAGAACAGTGCAGCCTTCTGGGCAAAACAGATAATAGGATGCATGGGGCTGGGGGTCAAGGTTAAGAAGAAGGTTAACAAATGTAGGAAATTGGTATCAGCTTGACTTTCTCACCATTGGATGTAAGTGGCAGGAATCAGGAAAGGACAATGTTGAGCAGGAACTTGGCTGTAAGCAGACTAGCTCTACTAATTGATTAACCAAGAATTGCTTGAGGGTGATCACATAATAAAATGTGACACCGGAGTGAAATACCCCATTGAGCTGGTTGACTCGTTTTCAGACAGAGCGTGACCTTCAGTACTATGTGACCATGGCCTGTTCCAATACCTGTGAACAGGAAGAGTGGGCAACTTTCAACGTGAAATTAAATTGTGGTGACACTGAATCTGTACTTTAACTAAATCTACGAACATCATCTGCTATAAATGTATCCTAGGTTCATTAGACAAAATGAGAGTTTCTAACAAATCACATACAAAAGTGACAAATGAAAATCTGATTATCAAAAAGCAATGATGTAGAACTTCTAGCAACTAGCAAGACTTCAGGCAGTTAACAAACAATGTGCTTGACAGCTTATTGTTTAAAAAGTCATAAACCTTATGGGCATGATTTAAGAAAAGTGGCAATGAACCCAGTGCAGCGCCACTTTCCTTGCACCCCTTAGCGCCGCCCTAGCGCCACCATGTGTGCAGCGTATCTAAGGTATGGCACACCATGGTTGTAGTTAGGGACCTAGCGTCAGAATTTTTGACACTAGTTCGGAGCTTAGCACGATTAGCGGCAAAAATGTTGACACTAATACTGCAAAGCCCATTGAGGCCCGTTGTAAACAGTGGTGTGCCTCCTTTTAACGCCTGCTCTGAGTAGGCGTTAAAAGTGCCAAAACAATTATGCAAAGAAATCTCTTAGATTTCTATGCGCCATATTTTCGGCCCCCTAACGGGGTTACACGCCCCCTTTGCATACATTATGCCTTGCGCAGGCATAATGTAGCACAAAGGGTTACAAAGTGGTGCAATGCATGCATTGCACCACTTTGTAAATCTGGCGTGGCGATTTTGGCCTCATTGGACAACATTAGTGTAAAAAAAATTACGCTAATGTGGTGCAAGGAGGCTCTAGGGGCTCTTAAATTTGCATCTATGTCTTTTCCATTACTTGTTTGACTGGTGGTTGTATAGCTCGTAGCCAAGTAGGTGTCAATCTCATGTGAAGTCCAAACACACCTCCTAGGCTAGGAAGGCCAGGACTTTATATGTCTCTCCAATGGTTTGAAAGGGCAGTATTTGAAGTCAGTCACCTTTGTACACAGGACACAAGCCTTGTACCTAACTTGTGAGGAAGCATGAGCTTATCCACAGTGCTTAAGAGTTTGATACCAGCATAGAGTGGTGTCAAGTTGCTTGGCTTATAGAGGGTTGATATTGCTACATTGATAAAATAGCCAGGCAAGCCCTCGCTTTCAAGAGAATACTGAACTGCTCCTTCTGGGACATAGGATAAACAAATAGAAATTCTTCGGGGCATATTTACAAACCCCTTGCACCTTCTTGCACCACATTAGCGTCCTTTTTTTTATGCTAATGTGGCGTTAAGGAGGCATTTTCATTCCGCCATGTTTACAGAGTGGTGCAGTGCAAGCATTGTGCCACTTTCTAACCCCTTGCGCCACAATATATCTGTGCCAGGCATAATGTATGTAAGGGGCAGTGAAATCTTCAAGATTTTACGGTGCCATTTTTAGCGTCATTTTTAATGCCTGCCTCGTGTATTCAATGGGCCTCCCTTCACTTTGGTGGATTAGCGCCATCATTTTTTGCACTAATCCACCAAAGCGCCACATTAGCATCAAAATGTATGATGCTATTTGCCTAACGTGCACCATGGTGTGCCGTATTGTAAGTACAGTGCACACATGGTGTTATTAGGGTAGTGCTATGGGGCACAAGAAAAGTGGCGCATCATCAATGATGCGCCACTTTCTTGTAAATATGCCCCTTAGTTTCAAAAGCCCACCATCTCTACATCAAGCCTGTCACTAATCCTGCTTGAGTTGCTTGATGAGATGTCAGGATAGAGAAGTGTCTTTCTGGAGATTAAGGGATGCCATGGCTAGGGCTGAGTAATCCCTCCAAAAGTCTTGAGCGTTTTTTTGTACATCACATCTGTTCTGTTTATATCCTCTGGTAATGCATAGCATGATGACTCTGGCCCACATACTAATGTCTGCCTTCTTCTCTACAGGAAAGACGAGCATCACCTCTCGCCTCCACAACCTGGACCCCCAGAGTGCTCCAGCACAGCGCCTCTATGGATGAGAGTGCATTACCAAACCAAGCTCTTGGTTCATGCGAGAGAAATGTAGAGTCAATGAGAATAACAAGCACTCCACCTGCTGCTCCAATGTCCCCTTCTTGGAGTGAAAGATCCCTCTCCCCTGTCAGGCAGGATCTAGAGCCAAAAGCCAATCGACAGATGCAGGCTTTGATTGCCCGAAACATCATCAATGCCGCCCGCAGGAAGAGCTCCTCACCCCACGTACCGGAGATGGATGGGTACCGGTCTTCCACACCACCTCTCATCCCCCAAGCCCATCCTCGCAGTAACACCACTGCCACCACACCACCGTGGAGCCCACGGTCCATAAGAAGCCAGTCGCCAGTTATTAGGAGCCCTCTACTGTCACCAGTTTCCGGCATGACGCGGTCACCCCTGAGAATGTACACCACCAGGTCACCAACAGACTCTGATATTTCTGTGGATTCGGAAGACTCAGGCAGAAAATCACCTGGTCTGCGGAGCTACAACATTTGTCCCCGAGGATGGAATGGCAGTTTGCGGATAAAAAGAGGGAGTCTGCCAGTGGAGGCTTCCTGTACCACCTAAACAATTTGTGTCACATACCAGAGGAAACCCTAAGAGCCTATGATTAGCCAATACGTGAACCAGCACATACTGGTTTGATACAATCCTATCAAGTCCTAAATCGCCACATTGAGGCACAATCCCTTATTCTATTTAGAAATAAGGTCACCGCCTATCAACAGTCACATCACATACAGCCAAAATCTAATTTCAGCTTGATGAGACAAAATCCCATTCAAAATCTTATCTTTAAATAACATTTCACTATATTCAGTCACACAGCCACAAGGAACAGGCAAAATTCTGTTATGTGTAGTCCAAATCACGCCACGTTGAGACATAACAGCCCTATTGATGCAAATCCACCACCTCAATCAAACATAATGTACATCGCAACGGAGACAGGAAGACATACCAACACTCTTTACATACCATTTCCTGGATACTTCTCTTACAAAACAAAATGGTGGGTAGGAGAGGGGCTGGTGCAAAATGACTGACACTTGTAAAGCCCTAGGCACCAGAACTATCAACAATATGGTTCGGAGGCTTCACGCATCTGCAGCCGTATGGTTCCACCCAAACCTTGAGGTTCAAAAGCCCCCGATCGCTAGAAGAGTGTGCATTTCTGCCGTGCTGCCGCAAAAGCTTCTAGATCTCTTTATCTGTTGTAGAGAGAATGGGGACCAAAAGATAAGATGGCGATAAAAGGGTGCCAGCAACAGTGGGTGTTCTTCTGTGGTTCTGTGCAGGAAGGTCAGGCCCCACGCCCTCTGTGAAAGCCACGCCCCTGAATGTGTGTTTGGACAGAGGGTTTGCTTAGCTGTTTTCTGTGCAGCTGTGCTACCATCTGCTGAAATTTCAGGAGAGAAAGCAAGTAGAGGACGAGTGGTTGTGTCTGGAAACCAGTTTTGGGAGGATGTGTCTACTTGTTTTGCCGAGTGCTGTGGCGGTGAGCCGGGTTAGTGCCTATGTCAACAGCCCTAGGGGGGAATTGCAGGAACAAGAGGAAAGGATTCTGGAATGTGCAAGGTTGCATGCTCGCTTCAATGAATTTTATAAATGTTTTTTGCGCTTGCCAGCCACTCACAGATGTCAAAGCAACAAAGCACAGCTTCATTACATTTCTCACTGTCCCCATGGGAAAGTGAGCGGTGGCTGCCATGTTTCGTTCTGAAAGCCTTGGCTGGTTCATGGATGGGGCGAGGCAGTGGTGACCACCCTTTTCCGCTAATGTGCCTTGGCGCCGGCACCAGCTGGCCTGCCCATGCACCCACCACTCCTTCACAAGATTAGATAAATTATTATTGAAGGCTGGCTGAGCTGCCTGGCACGTAACACACAAAAACACCTGGGTCTATTCACCAACAAAAAAGAGAAGAGAAATGAGTAACCTTAGTATGATGGAATGATTTTTTTTAAGGACAATTTCCCTCACCCTCCAAAGGTGGCATGCTTTGTCATTGGGAATCTCCTCGCCCCCCCTGACAGCCGTTCACGGGGCGGGCTACAACACCAATGGTATGCGGGAGGAGCTCTTGCAGATGTTTTAATAAATTAAGGAGAAGTGCCCTGAGATGAGTATAGTGGTGAGAGAGTGAGCAGAACGTGCAAATGGTGATAAAGTAGTGCAAAACGAGTTTAAAACTGGCTCCAGGGTGCACATATACCTTGGTCAGGATTAATAACACAGCACAGTAGGATGGAAAACATCCTGCTTCAAAATACAAGCAGAATGGGTCAATATGTTTCTACCATCATTTCCTCTAAAGGGGGTGTAGTGGCATTCGTCATGACCTTGGAAAAAGAAGCCTCTGCTCAAAAATGGTACTAGAGTGAGAAAGTGATACAAAACTGCCCAGTGGTCCACCGTCAGCCAGTTCCAGCAAATGGAGGATCCACTGTCATTCAACCTAGGAAGAAAATAAATCATAGACAGGTTACAGAACTGGGGCAGCTTCCCTCAGTGCCAACCAAACACTCAGTTGAAATAAAGAAGAGCATTCATTGTTCTAGATTGCTTATATGTAGTTCCACCATGTTTTAAATAGCCATTGCAACCATTGCAGTCTCAACTAGTCCAAAAGCAGGGCTTACTGACAATCGTCGGATGTCGTGCCTCAGTTCAGGCCCTGGCATAGGGCTCAGGGTGCTCTCTACCCTGGCAGGAACCTTGAGGGATAGAGAAGAAAAAAAGCATGATACTTCGGAATCAGAAAAGAAAGAAACAGAAAAAGAAAAGAAAAGTCTAAAATGGCACATATGAGTACATCGAGCAACAATGTGTGTATGGACCTCTCGCACTCTGGCCATGCCGTCTCATGAAAAACCTCATTACATGTGAAGTTAGTTAAATGCCACTGGTTCTTTAGCTGGGCTCTCGAGAAAGGCATGGGTCCTTTAACTGGCCATGCAGTGTTTCCCAAAGCATATAACTATGATATCAAATCAGTAGCACTAACCACTCACACAAAAACACCTGGCTGTCAGAGTTTATGTGGGCCTATATCTCAGACTATCATTCTCATGGTATCCTCAAGATATATAAAGGGAAACACCACTTGTTATTTAGCAGCACTCTAAAATATAATGTGAGTCCTTGATTCTCTACAATGTTGGAGGGCATCTAACCATAATGCATAAAATAAACAATGATACCAACCACTCATGACAAACAATTATAACATAAATGAGTTGGATCGCCGATCAATTAGCTGTCGAGGCCTTATAAAAAATTGCCAGTCACGCTCAAAATGTACACAAAGTAATACACTAGATGAAGGGCTAAAGTATGCCATGAATTCCAGCTCCAAAAACAAGATCATAGGTGGCAGACATGCAGAGGAGGTTAGCCTGATTCTCACCAACTAGGAGATGAAAACAAGAGCTTAGAGCAAACCCACTTGTGTCAGCTTACAGAAACCAAAGGCTGAGACCTTAACATACCCGTAGAGGTTTGATTAGAGCAACACCCTTAGAAGGTACCATCTTAAGCCGTCATCGAAGGTGGCAGCTTTGAACATCCTTGTGACATCAGAACTAGGAATAACACCATAACATAAGAGGGTCGAAGCATCTTCAAAAGACAACGGGAGTGAAACCATAGAATATTCTGAGACTATTAGAGCAACCAATGTTGTCAAGAGATGAGCTTTAAAAGCTCCCTGAGACATTTAGACCTAAGTATATCAGCAGAAGGAGAGATTTAAAAATGCCCAAAGGGGTTTAGACCAAGAAATATCATCAGATGGCGAGATCAAGAACATCCTAAACTGAAGGTGTCTATCCTGAGAAGGTTGGTGTTTAAGTAATCTATGCGGGAAGATGATGGCTTAGAACATTCTGGAAAGATGACAGTACCTTAATGTGAGGAAATCCTGATAGGGCGACATTTTTCACCACCTTAAAAATATACAGGTGTATTAACAGCTCCAAATAAGAGAGCTTTGAACATCCTTAGAGAATGGAAGCCGCAAACATCCTGGGAGGATGAGAGCTCAGGACTTTCTGAAAACACTCAAAGCAGGTGAGAGCATAGTTATTCACATGAAATTAAGGTTTAGAGCACTCTAATAATATAAAAGTTCACATTTATTTAGTAAGAGCTTATAAAATCCTGGCAAAATTAGAGTTTTGCTCATTACAAGCAACGGAGAGTTAATGATATTCAGAGGTGGTTGTAGAAGAGGACATCCTGATACAGCAAGAGGTTGTATCAAAAAGATGGGAACATGGAGAATTTTGAGAAAATTTGAAATTGAACAGTAAAGAGACAATTTAGTACATTCTCCAAAGATAAATGCATTGAACACATTTTTGCTTGCGAGACTTGGTGCATCTGCAAGGCCTTTTTATATGTAGCTACTACGTAAATCTAGAATTACATTTTACAGTATAGTGATCACATCCGAGTGGCGCCAACATGCCTGCTCACTTTTACAGTTGACAATGTACCATGGACCAAAGTAAGTGACATGCAGACCAAAAAACCTAGATTAACCTGCAATTAATGTGTTTCTCTTGGGATGTGATAGGAAGGACGGCTTCGAAAACGGGTGACATTCCAGTGCAGTGTATGGGGTCAATGATGGGGAATGAGTGCACATGAAGCAATTGACAGAGAAATGAGACAGACTCCACTGTAGTGTGTGTGATCTGTTAATGTTGTAGTGTTCGTGATCGGTGATTGGGAAGTGAGAATCCAGTGAAATGTGAGACCCTGATGGTGAATGTGTGAGGCACATTTGGGGTACATAAGGGAAGTAATTGGAAGTGAACTTGACGTGGAATACTTGTCACTAGAATTTTTGTAGGATGTATAAAAAAGTGAGAGATGGAGATGCACGTTTAGACTGATGTGAGTGCTTTTGAAGAGATGGATTACCTGCAAAGTGTGGATGGAATGCACAAAGAACGATTTTTCTACAGAGTGTAACGCAAGCACTCTTTGCACTGAGTTGAACGAGGTTTACTGGTGCGTGTTTGAGGATGGAGCTGCATGAAATGACCAGGTTTGGCCTTCTGTTCGGCCCTCAAGCACCTTATATCGAGAGAGGCCCGGACATCTCGCTGATCCTGTGTTTTGGCGCCGCCTGGTGGTCAGAGGAGTAACAACATTGACTCGAGGGCATAGTGTCTCTCCAACCTGGCCGCCATCTCTAGGCACAGGTCTGATTAAGTTTTCTGTGCAAGATAGGCTACAAATGGCCATCTTTAATCGGCCAAAGAGTTAGCATCACAAGCGTGTGACGCAGATCCCAGTTCTCTAAACAGTTTGTGCTCATTGTTGCCCCGTTGGTCAAAAAGGCCCTTACATGAAGCCCGGGGTGAACACCTGGAACTGAGATGACCAATCTAGACTCCTACATGCACACGAGACTGGGAAAAACGAAAGCAGATATAGAAACACCGCCGCCTTTTGGGTCGTCAGTATATACATAAAAAGCACTGCCGCCTTCTGTTTACATACTACGCGCTAGATTATAGCAAACATTCCTGCTTCAGGCATGGCGGCCCGCGTTGCACGGATTGCTCGATATGTTCGCCTTTTGCTTCTCTGCAGACCGAAACACAACAAGAGGGCCTGCCAGCTCCCTGTCGCGCCAGGGACCAACGCTCGGACACGTCTCTCGGTTTTATTATTATTTCAACGCACACGACTGGTTCGACCTCCTAAATAAAGCTTTTCACGCTGCCCGTCAGCGCTTTGTGTAAGAGCTCTGGTATGTGAGTCTGATTTTCGGCTTCTAATTACTGTTTTTATTGTTAAGTTTCTATCTCGCACGCAGGCGGGGGGGGGGGCCCACGGGTCCCCACCTGTTCAAGAAGACGCATTACAGCAAAGTACACATCGAGAGGATGGCATGGGGGCGCCACGAAGATACATATTCAAGGCATAATTGAAGCCTTTAAATACCCGTCGAGCTTTGAAAGCACTGATAAAAGGTGTTATTATCGCTAAACTTAAGAGTACTCATTTTATGGGCTCTTGACTATCACGTCTCCCTTTCTCCCCACCCCTCTGCCCCCATGTCCGCCACCCAGGCAACATATACGTTGCAGGTTGATCACGGTTCTTTGCAGCAGGCGCATTAACCCAATTCCTTACAATATAGGTTTTCATAAGGGGCACGTTTAGGTAGCAGCCGGTCAAGCTGTCCTGATAGCTAGTATAAAAGGCTTGTTTATGGGGTTCAAAAGCAGGCGCGGTATTTTTAAGGCTCCTATGGTAAGATGTAGAGATGGGCGAGCCAACAAATTAACAGGGAGAGCCGAGCCAAGGGTCCCGTTCGATTTTAGAGGCCGTGCAGGAGCCAAGCCCCATAAATAGTTTGCTATGTAAATCATAAAACAAACATCACATAAACATATGATAAAGACTCTTCACATTTTTTTAAAGAGTGTTTTTCTGTAGCATGTGGAAGCTCTGATGTTAACATGTCGAATTACACCAATTCACTGAGAATTACTTTATTAAAAGTGATAGCTTTTAAACATGAATCATTAGTAAACTAAGAAGGCAAGACGGTTGTCATGTAAACCCTGTACGTGGCCCAGATTATTATAGATTAACATTATAGTCTATTAAATCAAACACAATAGGTTTTTGTGCAACTGGTATAATGAAGAATACGTTTTTCAGTGACAAACTATTTGCCTAAGATCAGACAATTTAACCCGGGAAGCCACCATTTATGCCAGGTTTCTGATTTCCTTTTGTACAAATCAGCCAGTAAATGGGTAGCTATTTGTCTTGTCTTATGTCAAGGCTTTGTTTTTACCTGTTTGTCCGGTTTTGTATAGCACAAACTGTACCTGGATGGTATTGGAGCACTTTACTTGATCACCAGTTACATTATACAAGATCATCATTCATTATTTATAGAAATGGAGAGATTAAGAAATGCCCAGAATCACAGGATGTTGAGTCGGCACCAAGACTTAAACCTGCTTCCCCTGCTTCAAAGTGGGAGGCTCTGCCCTTTAATACCACATCCAGGTTACATGAAGGAAGGCTAGCAGAAACCTCATGAAAGCTCAGCTTGTTATGGGCTCGAGGTTCTAAAGGTACCTTGAGCTAAGCCAGAGCCAGACTTCCGGCTTGAGTAGTCCAGTTTTGCTGTCCTGTTAGATCTTCAACCTACACGTACAAGCATTTCTACCTTAGGTGAGGACAGCGTTCCTGATCTAGAGGATCAAGCAATTTTCCACCATTAAGGAATCCCAATTTTCTATTGAAGACTGTAAGGGCTACAAGAGTTATGAAGGAGTGCTGAGCATTTCTCGTCTCATGTAAGCACCTGAGATGCAAACATTGGCAATACCAACAGGTATATAAATGAAAGTGCATCTGCACTCACTGATTTTTTTAGGCACTCAATAAGTCATCAAATATGTACTCTCACATTCTACCTTGCACTAACCCATCCATTTATTCACCCACTGTCCAACTCTTAGACTCACTCATGTATACATTCACAGTGAATTATACACATACAAACTGAACACCTACGCAATCAGGATGGGCATATGCCTGCAATATCAAATACATTCAAACATAGCGAAAGGTAGCAGCTGTCTTGCTGTGGTATTGTACATAGTGTATCATTGTTTGAAAGTTACAGCCTGGCAGCCATGTTTAAAACCAACATAGTGGCCATTTTGCACTGGTAAAACAGTGATAAACCATGGACAATACAATTTCATGATGGTCACCTGGTTTACAGGTGTTGGCAGTGTGGTATGGGCGCACTGCACGAAAAGAGCAACAAGCAGTATCTGAGCACTTTCTGGGGGACTGAAATATGCTTTAAAATGAAAAATAGAAAGCAGAGAAAAAATAAATAAAAGGAGGTCTATAAAACAAGAAACAGGAAAGCTAAATGTCTGGCCCACCAGTCCTGGCACTGAAGTGGACTAATTTTCAGGCAGATGTGCACAAGTGATGAGAAATGCCACCGCTCACAGCTCAGAAGAACCAATGGCTGAATTGGGATGACCCATTGTCACATGCTGTATGCTCTCATGAATGGAGGCAGAGTATAAATGGCGCTCATACAGACCAATGGCAAAAGAGAGCTGACTAAAAGCCCCTTTATGTATATGTAGTTATCTATAAATATGTGCATGTTATTTTTAATTATTTAATTTGATTGCAGGATCCTGGCAGACAATGAAGCCTGCCAAGCATTCAAAGAGGTTCTATTAAAAAATATTACAGTGCAAATCTTCTATCCATTGAGTTTGACAAAAGTGATCATTCGTACTAAAATCCTTGCCTACAAAGGTAATCTGTGAGATTTCATGTAACAAAATACACAGCTGTGGGTGACTTTAACACAGTGCAATACTAGGTGCAATAACAATCCACCATAAGAGGCCTAATGGCTTTAACATATGCAGTTTATAGTAAATAAGTCAGACCTACTGCTTTTGTCATAGCTTTCACACTAAACAGATCAGAACTATTGCATTGGAAACATTTCCCAATGAACCAATCTGCTATCTACCCTTTTTCATTAGCTTGTCACCACAACCAATTCGGACCTAATGTACTGAGCACAAGCCTTCCCAAAAGGAAATCATTAGATAGTACTGAAATAAAATTGCAAATATGTGAGGGGTGTGGCCGGAGTGGCAAGATGCCGGTCGAATCTTGCAAGAGCTTCTGGTTGGTGCCGATAATAAGTCCAACATCCTTCTCTGAACCAGCACTTCAGAGCTGCTGAAGGTGTACTTGAACCCCCTAGATACCTTACCCAATATCTGAGTTAGACCCATTGAGGCACTTTGTGATCCTGGAGGGCCCCTTGAAGGGTGGGCATTGGGTCCTTGGCAGAATATGCATACCTCCAGCCCTGATCAACAACACACTGCAGGCTCTGTCCAAAGTAGTCCTCCAGGCTCAACCTGGGACTCTGCTACTGGAAGGGGATTTTAATATGATCACGAATAGATCCTTAGACACAACATTTCCTGTTTTTTTCCCTGAGAACCCTGGCCCTCAGCAGTTGGGTGGCCTCCCTAGATCTGGAAGATGTATGGCGCACATGACACACAGGTGAGAAAACATACGCTCATTGCTCCGCCGCATGCAAAAGTTACTCTAGCCTAAACTATGGGGCATATTTACAAGGAACTGACTCATCAGCTCCGATGCTCCAGTTTCCTTGTGTCACCCTGTGCCCTCCTAACAACACCATGCTAGCGGTGTATTTACAATACAGCACACCATGGCGCACGTTAGGACAATAGTATCAACATTTTAGATTCTATTGTGGTGCTTTGCTGAATTAACACCAAGCATTTTGATGCTATTCCAGCAAATCTCAGGGAGGCCAATCGCAAATAGCCTAGTGTCACTTTGCAGGCGTTAAAAAATGATGCTAGAATGGCACAGTGAAATAGTGTAAATTTCACTGTGCCATTTGTTTGGGCCTCCCTCTGGGGGAACGCCCCCCTTGCATTCATTATACCTGGCTCAGGTATAATGTGGCGCAAGGGTTTACAATTTTGACTTTGTTAATATGGCCAGGGTGAGGGCCTGTTCAGCACCGCTGTAGCATAAAAAAATGATGCTAAGAGGAGCAAGGGGCTTCTAAATATGTCCCCATGTTTTTATGCCTGTAGACTCCCTACCCATGGTCTCCAATGTTCACATTCTCCCCTGGGGTCTCTCAGATCATGGAGTGGTGGAGACAAGGCCCCAGTGATTTGGCAGTTCAATGACTGGTGACTTACAGAGGAATATTAGACAGAACTTATTAGGACGGTCATGGGGCATATTTCCAACTGAACCAACCCTCAGTGGAATCCCTGGTCAGCCTCTGGGAGGCCTTAAAGGTAGCGATCCGTGGCTTTAACTGCAGTATGTGGCTGAGAGCCAGAGAGGAAAACAGAAATAACCCAACTAGAAACCCAGATACCAAACCTGGAATGCACAATTAGGCCAAATTCACCTTAGAAAGTCAATCAACTCTTAGATGAGCTCCACAAGACACTTAGATGTAAATTCCTCGACACTGCAAGCATTGTCAAACCTCTCCCTAGATTTCGACTGTATGAACAAGGGAAAAAAGCAGGAAAACTGAACTATTGGCTGTCCCAGAGACTGCAAGGATCATGTGTCTTCCCGGCACTCCAAACAACATAAGTAGAGTTGCTCTGTACTTCTGCTGAGATAACACAAACCTTTGCGAATTACTATTTTTCCTTCTACAAGCGCAGATCCCCGCCACCACGGCAGAGGTCCTACCGAATAGCAGAGGACCTACCCATTCAATCACTCAATCCTGTCCAACTAGCAGTCCTAGATGCCTCCCTAGCTCTTGAAAAACTCCAGGAAGCCACTGTGAGCTCCCCCTCAGGTAAAACACCAGAACCAAGCAGCTCTCCTCCTGAATTTTATAAGAGGTTTTCTTCCCTCATATCACAACAACTTCTAAATCCAGGTGTGGCTGCTGCCAGGTAGAGCTGAGGGGGTAGCGCATGGAACAGGGGGCGCAATAATAAAAACAAATACACTTACTTGCCGCCTTGCTTCTGCCAATCCCGTCACTCCCGCCACCTCGGTGCTTGCCTTGCACCCCTCCCCACCCAATCCAGATGCTTCTCTCATGCTGTTACACAGCATGAGAGAAGCGCCGGGATTGGCCTGAGCGGACTGAAATGCGAGTGGGAGCCTATGCTTGGTCTCTACCCGGCTGTGAAATACAGCTTGGGTGGAGAGTTCTAAGTGCGCACGTCAGTTTGGCCGACCTCAGACAGCTGGCCAAACTGACGTGCGCACTTAGAGTGCAACACTACTACTACTCCTCCCTGATGATGCAGAGGATGATGGCTCACAGACTCAGCAGAAAAATAAAATGATAATAATTATTTTCTGCTGCTTTTTTGGCAGTGGGGCGACTCTCCTCGGCCATAACGGAGGGGCTGACCCTGTCTAAATCTCTTTACAGCTATAGGTAGCACAGGCTTATTACCCTCAGACCTCAAGGTTGTTATTATTACTACCATACTCAAGCTGAACAAGGCACCAAACTTTGTTCCTCTTATAGACTCATCTCTGTTAAATGTGAAATACAAGCTAGTGGCAAAAACAATGGCTAACCCAATGACTGCCAGACTAGCTGGTGTTATCACATGCTAGTCCATGAAGACTGAAACAAGTTAATGCCAGGCAGAGGCACGCGTCACTGCCTGTGTAGGTAGTTGGTTACACGTTAACAGCTTGACCAACTGCAGGGCCCAGCAGCCCTACTTCTAGTCAACTATAAAGAAGCATTGACAGTCCATTGGCCCTTTCTTTTCCATATCCTGCGACAAATGAACTTTGGTCCGAGATTCCTGATTTTGATCAATGCACTTTGTAACTTCCCATGTGAACGGCTATGCATTAATGGGTGACTGTGACTGTCATCCTAAGTCCCAATTCAGCAACACACAAGGTATGTCTGTCCGCCCTCACTCCTTCTTTTTGCCCTCGTAATGGAGCTATTGGTGGCATGGATCAGCGTAGATGAACAGCTGCAGGGCTTCCACCGGGCAAATGACCATGAAGCCAGGGTAGCACTGTACGCAGCCAATATGTTATTATTTTTACAGTTTCCACAGATTGCATTGCTGTTCCTGATCCAAATATTGAATATTTACGGGAACACAACAGGATCACAAGCTACCTATGGTAAAGCTTCATATATTAGATGAACCGGACCAGTCCCCTCACCGTTGTTGGAGACCAAACTAAGGGTCACCCTGGGTTCATTCCGATACCTGGACATTACGGCTACCCAAGATCCACAACCCTCCTGGGACCTCAATATCGTCCACATTATTAAGAAGGTACATAGTGACTCGGACCTCTGGACACACCTTCCCCTCAACCTCCTGGGCAGGGAGGCACTGGCTCTTTACAAGATGCCAGTACTCCCTTGCTTCCTATATGTGTTACAGAATCACCCCCCTGACCTTCTTTGCAGAGATTCCGTCTGCTGCAACGAGGTTCTATTGGGCAGGGAAAACCTTTAGAGTGGCTTACACTAAGTGCATGGCACAGATGTGTGAGGGTGGCTTGGGTGCACACATGACTTCATTAGGGGACTGGCTTTTTGGCCAATGCCATGAGTCCAACCCGGAGTTATCACTCCTGGAGTGGTGGGGAATACATGGCCTGCTCTATGGAAGCTGCCCTCCTGCCTCCCTCCCAGAGGTTTCAAAGATCTCACTTACCTGCTGGAGGGACGCCCTCTCCCATATTAAATGGCTTGGTAAACTGCCTGCCCAAACCTCGCTGTGGACCGGGCCTGGCTAAAACACGTATCTCAGTTGACAGGCTTTTGCGGTCATGACCTGATTGGAATCTCAACACTGGCTGGACTTGTGGGATCACGACCATATAGTGTCCTTTGACCACCTTAAGGTGGAATGTGGGATCCACAACTCTCAGTTCTTTAAGTATTTACATGTACATCATGCCCCGGATGCCCATAGGGACGCCTTGGGAGAGGTCCGAAAAACACAATCCCCTACAGGCCAAGCTGACAATGGGTATGCTGAGCCAGAATGACATTTCCCACCTCAAAAGATCCCTGCTGCTTAACGCCCCCTATGTACAGCTCCCGGAATTGCCAGGCTACTAGCGTAAAATACTTACCTAGAGGCTTTAGCACTGTGTAATAGGGCATATCTTGTCCTAGTGAACCAAACAGCCTTATCGCTTTTATCATGAACTAGTTACCAACCTCAGGACTACTGTTTTGAGTGTAAGGAAACCATAGAGTAAAAGGTCTTAAATTTACAAATGTATACAGAAGTTATTGTTCTTAAATATCGAAAGGCAAGAAGGGGTGCACACCCCTTCTCTGTGGCAGCTGCAAATTATGCAACACCCTACCAAGTTACATTGCTGAGACTGAGTCCTTTGTTCTCTTTCAAAAACATTTTAAAAACTGGCTTCTTTTCTTCCTAGGCCTGACCTTGGTCTCACAGATTATTCTTATCTCCCTCTCTCTTTCTCCCAAGTTGTGCAGGTTTTCCATCCCTTTTTTCTTTTCACTCTGGGGGGGTGGTTCCCTGATAGGATTCTGGAATTCTCAAATCCAAAAGCCTTGATACCTTCAGGTTTAGAGCGCTTTATAAGTCTCTTTTTCATTCATTTCATGTATAGTCATCCAAACCAAATACTACTTCTCCTAAGAGAGATCATTGTGGTGCAGATCTTCTATCCCAAAAGTTTGTCAGCGGTCCTATGTAACACCCAAAGCCTTGCCTACTATGATAATTGTTCCAAAATAATTCTATGCAGGCTTTTATACAGAGTAATAGGAAACCATGCTTAAATGCCTACCCATTTTATCCTTTGCTTTTGTATATGAATATGTCAGCTTACTACCTTTATCGTAACATGTCATAATAAACAGTTAAGGGCTATAGCTTGATCATTGACTTCCCAAATGAAACACTCAGTCCTGCTGTATTGAGCATGGGGTTTTTCACAAGGCAAATAGTGCCAACAAGCACTCTCAGTGTAAGCACTTAACCTGCACCCAATCAAATGCTGTAGTCAAGGGAATCGATATGTGGGTGAAGCCAAAGCCCCTCTCTCAGTAATACTTATGAAAGTTATTTTCCCATGACACAATGGCTATGCCACTGCTCTCTTAAGGACTTTGATAGGATAAGATCAGGTGACAACTTTGCTTCCAAGTCAGGCCTAGTGGTTGTGAAATTTATTTTTCTGTTAATAGCATAAGGTCTAGCCTCAGCTGCACTGTCAAGTCAGACCTAGTGAGGCTTGGTGGGGGCATCATCTCTGAAATGTTTTAGTCTGGGGGCATGTCTACACATGAAACAGCATGTTACTCTAATTCTGGATGAACTTCATGACAGTAAGTCCACCAGCTGTCATAGTTACCTTGGTAGAACTCAATAGAGGAAGACCTACCTGTGTACGGCATCAAGACATGTCACGGAGCGCGGGTGCAACATGGGCAGAATAGGACAATGTAAACATCCCTCTTTGTTTCAGGGAATTCCAGTATACTAAGCACACCAGTAGTTGCAAGCCCCCTGGGGTGAACCTTGCTTTGGCCCTACCCGCGGTAAGAGTGCCAACCTTGCCTGGCCTCTATATTTACCATACATTCATGCAACTTTGAAGTGGGATTGAGTCTATTCTATATGATGGCCCATTTACTCCTGACCTTGGACAAACAACACCTGGTCGCTCCTAGTTCAGACACACTGGGGCATATTTACAAGCCCCTAGCGCCACCTTGAGCTGCCCTAGTGTCATTTTTTTTTAACCCTATGGTGGCGTTAAGGAGGCCTTTTTTCTGCACTGCATTTACAAAGTGGTGCAATGCTCGCATTGCACCACTTTGTAAGCCCTAGAGCCATATTATGCCTGTGCCAGGCATGATGTATGCAAGGGGGGCGTTCCATCACAGGGAGACCCAAAAAAATGAAGCAGTGAAATTTACAACATTTCACTGCACCGTTTTCCCATCATTTTTAACGCCTGCTCAGAGTAGGCGTTAAAATGATGCATCTATTTTAATCAATGGGCCTCCCTATGCTTTTTTGCACTAGTGTCAACATTTTTGACGCTAGTGCAGCAAAGCACAGCAATAGCATCAACATTTTTGATGCTATTGTTCTAACGGTCCCATTGGCGCGCTGTATTGTAAATATGGCGCAACCATGATGTCATTAGTTGGGGCATGGGTGACGCAAGAAAAGTGGCGCATCGGGTTGATAGGCCACTTTCTTGTAAATATGCCCCACTGTATCTCTTGCCTCCCCTGTCTAAACCCTGCCTTCATGTCTGTCTTAACTTGTCTCCCAGAGCCCAGAGTGGACAGCAAAAGATGGCTTAATGGAAAAAAATCTGCAGACCACTACATGTTCTAGCGCTTTGAAGCTGCCTCTCGAATCAAGGATGGACTTGCTGCCTTCTGGCAGACGTATTTATTTGCATTTATTCTAGCACCAGCATTTCCTTTGTATACTTTGGTGCACAGGGGTTTAAGAATAAAAGAGCAAGAACATACAGGAATCATGAAAAAATTACCAAAATGAAGAAAAGACGGAGGAACCAATAAGAATCGCCAGAGAAACTCTGTAATACCTCTCCCAAAGATAAGGGCGCAATATTTTGGAAACAGGTTCGAGTTCACAAAACAGCCGCTTAGAATTTCATCATCCTTAAGCTGTTAACATGAGTACAATTGAGTTTTGTGATAACATCTATTATTTCAGCACCAATAAACAAGCCTGTGATATGTGTCACATAAATTGTTAATTGTTCAATTCAGTGAGGCCAAGAAAGAAATGACGGGAACTTAGGTCGGAATAAGGCGTCTTCATGTTTTATTTCCAGAGCTAAAAAGCGCACAGAAAGTGCTTAGATGAGTGGGCAAGGCACAGAACGTAGTCGCATAGTGCAAAATACCCTCCACTCCACCCACCAAAGGCTGGTGAAGGGCAATCAAAATGTCACTTAGGGTGGCCGCTTCGAAACAATTTAAAGACCTTGATCCAGACGGGGGCATGTTGAGGGCTGGGGAACTGCGCGCAAATGAGACAGGCTCCTATACCTGCCACTAACACCCTCTCCCGCCTCCACCCCGCTACATTCCCCTACAAAATAAACACACAAACACTCACCGCAGCCACCCGTGGCTTGACAATAGCATGACCTAAGTATGACCTGTCTGCCACTCTCCTTCACCCTCGGGGTGCCCAGCAACGGGTACACTGATTGGTCGGCAGAGTTTGGGGTAGTGTCCAGCGGCTTATTTATCCACCGGGGCAGTATCGATGCCCTTATTTTTAGGCCCTGACCTTTAGAGGCCTGGGATTGCCTGCTCAGCATTCATCCCGAGCCGCTCCCTTAGGCGAGATCGCTAGTGCCAGCCCGTCGCCCACGCATTGGTATACCTGCCAACACACCCGGTTCAGCCGGGGGACTCCGGATCAACCAAGTGGAAAAAATGATCTATTTTCGCTGTCTCCCGCCTGAAATCGCATTTGATTCAATAGAATTCAATGGGGAAAATATATTCCTCCTTTTTTGTTTTGTCTAAAATGTTGCCAAATATAAATTAATTGGCATCAGGTCCCCGGCCTCGCCCTGTTTTTAGCTGTCGCCCTTCCAGGAGCAAAGCTCATGCCGCTGTCAGTCAGACCAGGGCCCCAAGAAGGCCCGTCGGGCTGGTGCGGTCTGCCAGCACGTCGAAGACACAGGGCCTCCTGCAGGCTGGTGCAATGCACGGGCAACTGCCTAGGGCACCACAATTAGCTCAGCACCGAGGACTTCTGCACCAATAGGGCATAAATTATCTATTTCTTCTTCCTTAGTTGCGAGGCCCAGTAGAGGAAGACATAAAAGGCCCACTTCCACAAGGGGCAGAGCTTCCATTAGTGCAGCAGGTGCAGTGGCATTGGGACTCACTGAACTCTGATTATTGCTCTATTTTACAGTTCAAATAGCATCGGGGGTCCATTTCCTTTTATGCTCTGGGCCACATGACTCCTTGACCATAGTGTTCTCTCAAGGACTTCACAGAGCTATATTATGGCTCAAGCCCCCGGGATGAGATCTCTCTCCTCCGGGCCACACAGCACTAAACCATGGCTGGGGTCCTCTGCTGGGCCTGACAACTCTGGGTTATAGCTAGGGGGCTCAGCGGAGAGGTTTCTCATCTGATGGGCCGCTAAGCACAATCCCATTGCTGCAAAGTACAGGATAGTTGGTGCATCCTCCCGGGATCCTCGCATCATTAGTCCATTGCTGAGAGGCCCACTGGAGGAGGTCCTTCTCCCCTGAGTTTTGCAGCACTAAACCATGGATGTGGGGGACCTCTCTTTGGCATGACAGTACTAGAGATGACTACGAGGAGGCCCCCCTATCTTTGGCCTCGCAGAATTGACTCTGGGCCTCACAGCTCTATGTCATAGCTGTGAGACCCGGGTGAAGGGTTCCTCTCACATGGTCCTCTGTAGCCATGATGCAGAGCTTTGAGGGCCATTAGAGGCCTATCATCTCCTGGCACTCTCAGCAGAGGACCATGGTTACAAGGTACAGGAGAAGAGGCATCTCTGAAGGGTATAGCTATCAATACTGGGATTATGGACTCATGGCACTCAAAGTTTGGCTGTATTTTACTATCCAGTCAATGAACAAGGGGAAGTTTACCTTGCTTGGTCTAGGGCCATTGTTACTTCACTGGCTCCCTACCGTGGCCCTCTCACAACACAGGAACATGGCTGCAAGGTCCAGGGGCTGAGGCCTCTTTCAGGAGTGTAGCTATCAGTAGTGCAGAACTTGCAATGTCACCGGAGCCCAAAGGCATTAAGGGCCCACTGTACCCAACTTATGGCTGCAATTTCCTGTGGAGCCAATGTTCCTGGGAAGGGAGTGACCTGTTTACTTTGCTTGCATCAGTGCCTGTGACACAAGTGCTACACCATTGTCCCCTCTCTCATGATCCCTGCAGCCATGACCTAATGCTGTGAGCCCCGGAAAGGTCCCCTTCCATGGTACTCACAGCTTTAATCCAGCATTGTGAAGACCAACAAACTAGGGTGGAAGGCGGCAAAATTGTCACTCATTTTAAATATTTGTCCTAAATTTTGAAATGGACTCCTGCAGGATGCCAAATGTCCAACCTTTTTTGTTCCCCAAGGGACTGATGCAAACAAGTAGGTTAACCAAAAATTGATGTAAACCAAGCAGGCCAGCTGGTAGCTAGATGTTTAATTGAATCAGCATTGTGCTAATTTACAAACACAAATGTACTCTGGACCTACCTAAGTGTATTCTAAAAATGAGTATTAGAACTTTTAAAGGCTGCAGTGCGGGTAGATAGGCGTCTTGTAGCCATGGTTCAGGGGACATGCATTTGAACCATTTTAGCCTATGTATCTGGCAGTTTATCAGTGTATCTGGCTATTTATCGTTGTTAAGTTTGACCTGAAAAATGTCATAACGCTAATCGCTGTCAAAGAAATCCCTAAATAATAATGCTTTGTTTGTACGGCACTCTGATGCTGTTTTCCTAGGCCCCATCTGTGCTTTATAATCTTTCAAATAAAAAAAGTAAATGTATTAGAACTCAGGTTTATCTCACTAGATCCCATTGCTTATTGTACAGTGACTTTAGTGATGCCTTTCATAAAAGTAAAACTATTTTTAACAGTTTTGCTTGCTTTCATATCTTTTGAGTTCAGAGACATTTTCTGCCACGTACTATATCTAGCACTGGGTATGTAGAAAACCATCTTGAAATTCTAGTCCACATGGGCCCCCTTTAAAGCCATCCTACATCCCACAGCATGCCTCTTTAGATCCTGGTGATGACCACATCATCCACCCTGATGGAGCTCCACAGGCTGGCCTTGCCAGCCCCATCACCTTCAAAACCAGCTGTATCTTCTGCAGATCCATCAAGAGCAGCACCCCTGCTTACTTGAATTACAGGTTTACCTTCTCCAGTGGCTCTCCTCACACCTGCAGCCAGGACATTTTCAGAAGGTAGAAGTAGATATGCAAAAAAAGAAAGCAATATTATAAAAGCCCTTCTCTAGCTATGCACAGAAGCTCTGGAAAGATATCCCTGTATCCGTCGGACTGCCACAGCACAGGTTCAGTTTAGGAAACAGCTGAATGCTTCTCTTTTTTAAAGAACATTGCATCACAGTGTAGTAACAAAGGAATTACATCTCCTAGAACATGTTGACTATATCTTAGCATTTGTTCCTGTGCAACTCTCACCTGCTTTTCAGTTACATTTAACCAATATAAATAACATGCATACATAATACATACGTACATGGTAACATGTTACTCTTATTACTCAGCAAAAAAACATTTTAACATTCGAGAAAAGATATACGTTTTGGAGAAACCTCGGTCAAGCTTTGCCACCCTGGGTGACTAATAGAATGTATTTACACTTATTAGAACTTTAAAATATAAGTATTTATTTTATTAGGGTTTTAAAAAATGTTTTTATTGTTTTACTGATATTCACTCCAGCAAAGTTGCTTCTTGTAAACCACTTCAAGAATATCAGGGGATTAATACTCAACTGCTAGCACTTCCTGTGATGTCAAGTCATATACCAATTGGAGGGACCTCACACTTTCCCTTCCTGCCGGGGACCCTACAAATCTAGAACCGGCCCCTCTTCTTGAGGTGGACCCAGTGCCAGGACTTTCACAAGAGGGATGCTGCCTGGCGTAGTTGATCTTGGCCCACTCTTGCCACAGCTCCATACTTCTGCTGCAAAATGAGAAGATTAACTGTTCACAGTAAAGTAATGACTACATGATCTAACTACAAACTATTTCAGGTACTGGGTAGAGGTGAATTACGGGCTCCCAGTCAGGCCCATTTTCTGTAGTGGGAACAGGACAGGGGAGGGAGGAGGGATTTATCCCCCACTAAATACTAATATTCGGAATATGCACGTCTTCTCCAGGTGACACTGCAGTGTAAAATTGTGGCTTTTCACTTCCACAAACACTGACACAACCTTTTGGCTTTAGATAGCTAAAAAAGTAACTGTTCCTGAACACACATCGCTAGAGTGGGTTAGTTGGAGCGATGGAAGAAAGAGCAGGGGAATAGGTTGGTCTGGGAGGATACGAACAAAGGGCCATATGTACAAAGCATCTTTGCGGTTGGAAATTGCCACATTCGAAGATTCGGGTCTTTTGCGACAGCAAAAATGCCTTTTTTTTATGTACAAAAGCACAAATTGCAATTCGGTAACACATTACTGAATCACAATTTGTGTTAGCAATTTGGTAATTGTAAGGGGTCTGTTTAGGATGTCCTTTCCAAATGCTGAATCTCAGTGATATGAATTCTGGTCACAAAACATTAATGTTTTACTGATACCTCAGAGGAGGTGGTCATGCATTCGCAAGTAGTAAGGGGTCCAAAGGACCCTTTGCCTTTGAGAATGTTAAAAATTATTTATCAGCGGGCAGTGATCCCAAGAAACCACTACCTAATCTTAAAAAATGAAACTTCAAATTCCTTTAAGAAAAATGGGCTGCATTTAAAATAAATGTTTGCTTTATTAAAAAGCAATCACAGACATGGTGGTCTGCTAACCTGAGCAGGCCATCATCCCTGTGATGGCTACGATTCATAATAGGTCCCAAATTGTGACCTATCTCATTAATATTCATGAGGTAGGTCAATTTGCAAACCCATTAGGAATCACTATTTTACATATACTTATTTTGCACATTGGGATTTGTGATTTCCTAATTGCTACTTGGAAAGAATTGCAGTTAGAAAATCAGAATTCCCGAAATGTTTATACATCTCACCACACATCTCTCCAGCACACATAGACCCAGATTTAAGAGGGTCTAGCATCGTATAGCAACACTTTAGTGTTTAGGGCGGGGGTTCTGGCGTTAGGGGGACTGAAAAAATGGTGCAAAGAAATCTGCTTAGAGCAGGCTCACATTGGTTTCAATGGGCCTCTGGGTGCTTTGCAGGATTAGCATACATTTTTTTTACGCTAATCCTGCAAAGCGCCAAACCAGCATAAAAAATTATGACACTAGGGCCCATATTTATACTTTTTTAGTGCCGCATTTGCGCCTCTTTTTGACGCAAATGCGGCGCAAACTTACAAAATACAAATGTATTTTGTAAGTTTGCGCCGCTTTTGCGTCAAAAAATGACGCAAATGCGGCGCAAAAAAAGTATATATATGGGCCTAGGGCCATATGTACGAACACATTTTCCCATTGACACAGAATGGGAAAAACCCTTTGCTACATCTGGCCCCTAGTTCTCTAACTACTGCTCATGGTGCGCTGTGTATTAAATACGGTGCACACATGGTGGCGTTAGGGGAGAGCTAGAAAAGTGGCGCTGCACTCGGTGCAGTGCCACTTTTCATAAATCTGCCCCATAGTTTTTTGTAATGCACGAATGCCTACAGAAATGATTTGCTTTGAATGTGCCACAAACTAAAATGAGAAAATCATTCAGCATTCATAGTATTCATGCTGCTGTTCCACCTTTTTCTAAGCATGTTCTTTATTAGTGTGTTAAAGTTTTACAGTTAAGTGGTTTAATGTGCCTATATATTCAAGAGTGGTGGTTGCCACTCTGTAGTTATAGTTAGGTCAGAGTTTCCTTAGGAAGAGTGGTTTATGTTTCACCTATAACTTTGGAGCTGTTTGATGAATCTTCAAAAACTTTCCAAAAAAAGAAGCTCATCCACTTCAGCTCCTTCCTGTAAAGTTGCATGGTGATCTATTAAATGGGACATCCCAAAATGTAATTTTACTATGTTCTTATAGGAAAATTTGGAAAGTGATATGGAAAAAAACAGTTGAATGTAATCACACCAAATTTGCTGAAAGTTTGAACTTTTCTTAGTAAGCATGCTTTTTGTTATTGGGTGTAAATTCATTCAGCCGTTTTTAAGCAATTCATACTTAAAGAGGTGCTCAGGGGTGGTCATGAAGAGATTAACATTTTAGTGATATCTGGATGGCTGATCCCATGGGATTTGTGCTTTACTATAAATTGAAAAATAAGGGCGGGGAGGGCATTTTCACCTATTATCCTTTTCGGTTCTGTGGGACTGATAGCGATAAACAATCTAATTTGCTTGCCACAACTTGAAGAAAACTGTTGCAGCAGCCACTGCAGGACATGGGTACTCTGTACTCATCTCCTAAACTAAAAACGCACATATGTCGGAAGGGTAGAGAGATGGCACTCATTTGGGGACCAAAAGGGACAATCCCAGGGGCAAAAGAAAACATAAATTCTTACCACTGGTACCGCAGTACTCCTGCAGGACCAAGCACAGCCCTCCCGTGAGGTATTGCAGTATTCACGCTGGAGTTGTACCACAGGACCATGCAAGCATCAATAGGTGAAGCTTGCATAGTCCTGCTGTACAATGGAGTTGATGCTTGGTAACTGTACCAAGTAGTGTGGTAACTGTTATATGAAAAAAAAAGTATTTATAAAATTAAAAAAATTATAATAAATATACTTGTGGGGTGGGGGTCTGTGGAATAACTGGCACCTGCCTAGCAGTAGATGGGGCACCCGTGTGGTTTTGGGTGCTGGGCAAGGCAGGAGAACAGGCCCTGTGGCCAACTCCATGGCACTCATGGCCAACCCCACACCAGCACGTCTAAAGGCCATGTCCAGCAGGTAGTTGTTCTCCTGCTGGCCAGAGATAAGGTCCTGAGGGCAATACACCACTGTGTGTGGCCATAAGCTGTGCTCAGCAGAGGAGTTGGGTAAATATGATCAGAAAAAGTAGACATTCACTGAAAAAAACAAAGATTAAAGTAACTTTGTAGTTAAGTATGGTTATAAAATTTTTACTTACATTTAAAAACCCTAGAAACTCACTGAAAAAACACAATCATTGTTCTACTGTCCTGTAGGGTTTGAGGACTCAAGGTAATTCAACACACTACAGCTTTGGATAATTCGTTATTCACCTCAGTGGGATTACCCCATTAGGCCCATATTTATACTCTGTTTGCGCCGGTTTTGGCTCATTTATTTTGGCGCAAATTCGGCGCAAACCTAACTCCATATTTATTCTTTGTCGCTAGACCCGTCTAGCGCCAAAGTTATGGAGTTTGAGTCATTTTTTGTACGTGAAAACCTTCCTTGCGCTAATGACATGCAAGGTAGGTGTTCCCGTGCAAAAACTGACTCTAAGGCATGGGCGCCTTATTTAACCTCCGGCATAAAAATGACGCACAGGAGGAGGCGGGCCTTAAAACAAGGCATCCAGCTGGATTGGTGCCGTTGTTTAACACCTGGGTCAGGGCAGGCGTTAAGGTTCCTGTGGGCTCATTTCCATGGTGGGAGAACATGGAAGCAGTCCACAGGTGCCCTTCCCTGCACTCAGGGACTCCCACTACCACCCTCGCCCACCCCTGGAGGACACCCATGGATGAGGGGACCCATCCATGGTGAGTGCAGGTAAGTATAATTTCTTTTTTTTATTAAGTGGCATGGGGGGGGCTAACGTGCCCCCCCTACATGCCACTGTGCCCAGTGGCCATGCCCAGGGGACCAAAGTCCCCTGGGCATGGCCATTGGGCAGGGGGGCATGACTTCTGTCTTTGCTAAGACAGGAGTCATTTCCATGGGGGTTGTGCGTCAAAAAATGGTGCTAGTCAGGTTAGAGTCAATATTTTTTACTCTAACCTGACTTGCACCATTCTGTGGCGCACAACCCCCAGTCTTCCGTTCGCCTCCGCTGCCCGGTTACCACCATTTATTTTTACGCTAACGGCGTTAGCCGGCGCTAGCGCTGATTTGCGTCAAAAAGTATAAATATGGGCCTTAAAGTCTTCACACGACCGGCAATTTTAAGCTGACAGATATAAAGTTATCACTGACAAGACACCTACTGTGAAGCACTTTGAACAAGTCATAGTTTAATAAAATACACTACACACTTTCCTGAGAGGTTATATTGGCATAAATCTTATATCTATACCTACAACACTAGTGTGAGATAAACTACATCTAAGTAGGAAGCCCATACAATAAATATTATTCTACATTCTGCAATGAAGCAAAATCTTCAGCAAAGTTATGGAAATAGACACCCACACCTTATAAATGTCCTTGATTCATAGAATTTGTGTACACCACCGTAGTACAATTATTTAACGCTGGCACATGGCTAGATAGTTACTGGTGGATAATTAAGACAGCTTTAGTAGTCCATTTCACAGTTTCTGTGCTTTAAGCCACAATCTACTTTAAATCAAACCTCTACAACCCAAATCAGGTGGTCTCAGTCTTTCACTTGTTTAACTTGGAGCACTACTTCCACACATAATTTTGGTAGGAGAGACATTCCTCTGGTTATATCTAAATTGGAAACTGGCTGTTAAGTACATATATTCTTGTTATAGAGACATTATTTCTCCAAGCTGACGGACAACCAATTTGAGTGTCCAGGAGCTCAGAGACACTGAGGGGGTCCATGGGTTTATGCTGCAGGGAAGGGTGGGACGGACTCCTGCCCCCAACAAACCTCAAATTAAGATTTATGCAGGGTTCCATGTTGTACCAGACCTGTCAATAACCCCTATCCTAGCAAGCTGTAACCCACAAAGTTCTGGATATGCCATAGCAGAGCTAATAAGAACAAACAAACTTTGTCTGCAATGGGTATATCTGATGCCAAGGGATGCATGCAATGACCACTTTTGTAAAATGTTTCATGCAGAGTTGCCCTAAGCCAAAGAGTTCTCAGATAATAGTTGAGCAGCTAATGCTCAAGGCCTTATTTAGAGTTTGGCACATGGGATATCCAGACTTGCGCACTTCACAAATATTTTGCTGTATAAGGAGGGGTGGAACCTCAAAGATAGCAGGGCCTTGTACAGAGAACTACGTAGGAAGCATTCACAACCCTGGCCTATGTTCCACACTCCTAAAAGAAAGCTTACAGAGGCTCAAAGTGACATCCTCGAGTGTTTTCACCCTCTTTACTTGACACTGGCTGGTCAAAGTCTGCAAAAACGAGTTGGAAATCCACTCTGTGCAATGATTTCCAGCTCATCTTCTCTGCCACTGTGTGATATCGACTCCTCACCAGGCAAGTTTGTAAAGGGAGCCGGTGTGCCCTGTGGTAGATACCCATCCTCCATATCACAAGTGCATTAGAGCCCATGGAACTTGCGTTACATTGGACAGGATATCAGCTCCGTTTTGACTGAGTATCCTATCCACAAAACACTATGGACAATATTTATACTTTTTTAGCGCCGCATTTGCGTTGTTTTTTGACGCACAATCGGCGCAAACTTACAAAATACATTAGCCCATATTTATACTTCTTTAGCGCCGCACTTGCGCCGCTGTTTGACGCAAAAACGGCGCAAACGTACAAAATACAATCGTATTTTGTAAGTTTGCGACGTTTTTGCGTCAAAAAGCAGCGCAAATGTGGCGCTAAAAAAGTATAAATAAGGGCAATTGTATTTTGTAAGTTTGCGCCGTTTTTGCGTCAAAAAGCAGCGCAAATGCGGCGCTAAAAAAGTATAAATACGGGCCTAAATACGGCCCATAGTCCTTTTCATGCATGAGGTAGGGTTGCAAAAGGGAGGAATTCATGACTCAAGCAGCAGGTGACGTACACTGAACAGGGCATTCTAGCACTGTTCCAGGTGTTTGCATTTAGGCATTTTGTGAAACCCTGACATGTTTTGTGCTTCATTCGGGGTAAGTGATGCAGATTTCACCACCAACATATTTGGTTAAGAAAATCAACATGCCAGTTTTATAATCTGTGCCAGCAGGTTGTATGGGTGTGCTGATCGGCAGGCCTTCGTTGTGTTGAAATGCGACATTTGAGGCTCTTTAAAGTAATGCTGGGATACCTAGGGGCATATTTATACTCTGTTTGCGCCGGAATTGCGTCGTTTTTTTTAACGCAATTCCGACGCAAAACTAACTCCATATTTAGGGGCATATTTATACTCTGTTTGCGCCGGAATTGCGTCGTTTTTTTTGGCGCAATTCCGACGCAAAACTAACTCCATATTTATACTTTGGCGTTAGACGCGTCTAGCGCCAAAGTCCATGGAGTTTGCGTCATTTTTTAGCGTGGACACCTACTTTGCGTTAATGATATGCAAGGTAGGCGTTCCCGTCTAAAAAATTGACTCCGAGGCATGTGCGCCGTATTTACACTCCCGGGCAAAATTCACGCCTGGGAGTGGGCGGGTCAAAAAAAATGCCGTCCAGCCGCTTTTGCGCCGTTTTTTAGCGCCTGGACAAGGCAGGCGTTAAGGGACCTGTGGGCTCGGAAGGAGCCCAGAGGTGCCCTCCCATGCCCCCAGGGACACCCCCTGCCACCCTTGCCCACCCTAGGAGGACACCCAAGGATGGAGGGACCCATCCCAGGGACATTAAGGTAAGTTCAGGTAAGTATTTTTTTTAAATTTTTTTGTGGCATAGGGGGGCCTGATTTGTGCCCCCCTACATGCCACTATGCCCAATGACCATGCCCAGGGGACATAAGTCCCCTGGGCATGGTCATTGGGCAAGGGGGCATGACTCCTGTCTTTGCTAAGACAGGAGTCATTTCAAAGGGGGTTGGGAGTCGAAAAAAATGGCGCAAATCGGGTTGAGGCGAAAAATTTGCCTCAGCCTGACTTGCCCCATTTTTTGGCGCTCAAGCTCCATATTCCCCTACGCCGGCGCTGCCTGGTGTACGTCATTTTTTTTCACGCACACCAGGCAGCGCCGGCGGCTAACGCCGGCTAACGTCATTGAATAAATACGGCGCACGCATGGTGCTTCAGAATGGCGTTAGCCGGCGCTAATTTTTTTGACGCAAAACTGCGTTAGCGCAGTTTTGCGTCAAAAAGTATAAATATGGCCCCTAGTGATTAGGGCATGCATGTGGAGTCGACCCTTCCAATCGTGACATCGTCACCGGCTCAGAAGTTCATCTATACTCCCCGTGACAGAAGAGCTGGCACCTGCTTGCTATTCACTCACTCCTTGGCACGGAAAGTGGCCAGGTGGTGTGTTCTTGGTTTGTGCCAAGCACCTCTAAAGCCTTTTAGACCTGCAAAAGATTAGTGGATAAGTGATCGCGCTATGCAGTGACAGCTGTGATGTTTGTCACCAGGTGTTTTACTGTTTACCACTCTGCTACGTAGGTCTCATTAGCAGGGCAGATATGTCTCCAGGGACTTCCCTCAAGACATCTCTAGCATTAACAGCAGGAGAATGCCCTTGAGGAAGTAAGTCAGTGAAAAACAAGGTACCACCACCCACAGTTCATGAGTAGCAACGAGAGAGACGCCAATGCAAGAGGCCACCAAGTGTGGCTGGTTGGAAGCTTATTCCCGCCCGCAAACAAATGTAATTTCAAATGTTTTACATAACTCAGACTGGCGCTTACCCTATTTAAAGATTGTTTAAAGATTCATATTTTTAAACTAAAGCCTCTGGGGCCTGTTATATGAAGTGATGTGCCCAGGATGATACCTTTTAATCAAGTATGAAAACAATGAAATAAACATTGATAAATTCAAAAGGTCTCAGTCTCACCTTTATAATGCAAGTGCCGCACTATTGCATCTGTCAACACTTTCTTGTAAAGCATTGTTATAAAAAAGTACAAGAAAAACATTTCGAAATGCTGAAGAAAAGGCAAACATATCTTAAGGTATCGGCAAAATGTACAATGAATTCAATAGTCTCAGTCTATATAAATGGCGTTGTTTATTTTTCAAATATTTTAAACACGGGAAATTCTGAACATGAATTATAAAAAAAGGAAATGAGAGAAATGAAAGGAAAATGCAGGCCAAGGCTTCATTTACTTTCCACACGATCAGAACTGAAAATGCTTTGACCATTTAGTGCTCTGTAGCAACCTAGGAAACAGATTAGCAATAGCCACCACTTCTCTAATGGAATAAATGCTACCTTTGTGTGTTATGGCCTGGGCATTCATGAAACATGTGGAACAGAGGAGTTTAAGCAAAGCCAAATTGATAATGTCTGCTCTTTGATCAAACGTCTGCAAAAATGCTGCCGTTGTGCCTTATCGGACAAGCTGGGAGCAGTGCATGCAGTACTGAGAGCTCCAGGGGTGGGATGTAAGGAGGAAGCAGCAAACAGAGGCGAGAGCAGGAAAACACATGCACTACCATGGAGTGTTATAAGAAAAAGTACAAAAGTAGGGGCGTATTTATACTCTGTTTATGCCACATTTGCGTCATTTTTTTACGCAAATGCGGAGCAAACTTAACTCCATATTTATATTTTGACACTAGACCCATCAAGCGTCAAACTATAGGAGTTAGTGCCATTTTTAGGATGCGTGAATCCTCCTCGCATCAATGAGATGCAAGGTAGTCGTTCCCGTCCTAAAGACAACGCTAACCCCTTAGTGCCATATTTATACTCCTGTGCAAAAATGACGCACACGGAATAAGGGGATCCAAATAATGACGCTAAGCTTGCTTAGCCCCATTAGTTAATGCCTGGATCTGACCAGGCGTTAAGGGACCTGTGGACCTATTCCATGGTGAAACACCATGGAATGGGCCCACAGAGGGCCACCCCAAGCCCCAGGAACAATCTCACCCACACCCGAGGGACACCACAGGATGGGGGTCCATATCCTCGGTAAGCTTAGGTAAGTATTTTTTTTGCACTTGGGGCCCCTAACATGGGGCCCCCTTACCTGGGACTGGGTAGAATGGTCTTGCCCAGGGGACACTGGTCCCCTGAGCTGGCCATTAGGGTGGTGGGCATGACTTCTGTCTTTAGAGGCAGGAGTAATTTTTTGGGTAGTTGTGTGTCAGAAAATGACGAAAGTCTGGTTAACTGTATTTTTTTGCCTCTAACCAGTCTAACATAATTTTTTGATGCACAACCTCCTTTTCTAATACCGCCACCCCTACCCGGCTAGCGCCTTTTTTTAGACGCTAGCCCAAGCTTTGCGCCGGCTTGTGGCATGCCATAAATATAGCGCGCGGCTGGCGCTCAGGAATGATGCAGGCCGGCGGTACACTTTTTGACGCAAAACTGTGTTTGCGCAGGTTTGCATCAAAAACAACAAATCTGGGCCATAGTTCCCTGAATTAGAGCGAAGGAAAGACACAAGCTGTACAATCAAGAGGATGGTAAAGAAGCTATGCACCAAGGGAGGAACGAATGTAAGAAGTGGAAGGCAGGCCACCAAGTGAGTAGCAAACAAGCAAGAGTGGAAAGAAAGTCAACCAATGGTAAACAATGCACTGTCTCTAAGCCCACAATACGTTTTTGATATAGTCTCCAAGAGGTCTTTCAACAGAAGACACCTAAAAGCTATCTGTAGGCAATACCTAATAAAAAGGGAAGCCTGGCTCCTGCTACAGCTGATTGCAGAATGAAGACCATAGTTTTCATGATAAAATATCGACCACAAAATTATTGTGGTACAAAATATTGTTTGTTTGCAGACGCGACCTAAGAAACCAAAGTCTTCTGGTTCCAAATAACTTTGGCCCATATGTATACTTTTTTGCACCTCATTTACATCATTTGTTGGTGCCCAATTGGCGCAAATTTACAAAATTCAATTATATTTTGTAAGTTTGCGCCACTTTTGCATAAAAAAATTACACAAATGCAGCGCTAAAAAAGTATAAGTTTATCTCTAGACAATGTCTTCCGCAACAGGAGTGACTTCAGCAGAGCTGCAATTAGCCAAAATTCTGCACACAGATTGTCAATAACTCCTAATGCTTATATGTACTTGATAGGTCCTTTCTAGATAAACAACATTGGCCCATTTAGTGTTTTTCAAAAACAGTTTTATTATTTTTATTGAAATATATTATTGTGTAAAACATTTGTCCTAGACTTTTTGTGGCAGGTGCCATTTCAATATTTTGGTGCTCGTAGACACTTTTGCAGTTATGTGATGCAGGTTTTTGTCTCCACGTCTCTCAAGGCTGCTCTAAATTGTGCAAATGATTTGAAGTTTGGCATAGGGAGTAAGTGCAGGACTTAAGGTGTACAGATTGGAAACAAGCATTGGCAAAGCCAGTTAGCCTGACCTTTGTTAGAGAAGATAATGGTAATAGTAGAGCAACTTCATTGTGTTGCTTCAGCTGTCCTAGAATGAGCATCTTATATGATGAAAAATCTTGGGCTTCAACAAAATATAAGCTAACAGTGTTAAACAGACAGCATTAGCAGAGTTAAGCTGTACAGTCAAAGAAGAAAGTTAAGAAATAAAATATAAATCAGAGAGTTTGCATTGTAATTGGTGAACCTAAAAGGCATGCACCACAAAAAATTACATAATAGGCACTTCTGACAAATGACTGTGTGTAAAACCAAAAACAGATTATAGGGTATAAACCACTTCTAGATTTACATGCTTTGCAAATTTACACTACTGCAGCATCTAGTGGTTCGGTATATAAATCTTGAATAAATAAAAAAAAAATCTTTTTTTTTTAAAATCTGTTTATTGAGATTTATTCCACAAATAGACTAATAATAAAACTGTAACATAGAATCCACAGAGTCCTGTGCCATTCCCACCCCATCACCTCCACCACTGTACCATGTCTTAGTTCGGCCCAACAGGCACCCCTACAGGCATCTATGTGCATGGGCCTCTCCTACTGAGGAGAGGCTTACCTCACTCCAGGATGTCTCCTGCATCCCACCATGGGCACCACACTTTCTCATATTTGCATGAGCAGCCACAAGCTCGATAGATCGGCTTCTCAGCCCTCAAACATCAGTTCAGATTAGTCTTCCAATATGCTACATATCATAGGGCAGTTCCACGGTGTATGCGATAGAGTCTCTTTCTGCCCACATCCCCTTAGACACAAATCATTGCCAGTCCTACCCATAGTGAATAGGCATTTCCTAGTGAAGTATGCACCCGGAAGTATTTTGAGCTGTATCAGCCAAAAGGAGAGGATGTGGAATAATGGCCAGAGTGGATGACTTTGGAGCTAGGGAACCAGTCTCAGCGTCGGCTCAACATCCTGTGATTCTGGGCAAATCACTTAATCTCCCTGTGCCTATCAAAAACATGAATGTGTCCTTGAGTAATGTAACTGGTGCTCATGTAAAGCACTCCAGTACCTTTGAGTCGAATTGGCGCTATATAAAACTGGGAAGAAAAACAAACCCTGCCCTTATAGAGACCTCCCTGGGATATTGGCATGCCTTCCCCCATGTGTCATGCTCCAAGACCCCCAGATGTTGTTCCCATTTACTCCTAAGAGTGTCCGGGGTGCAGGTTATTTGGCCAGGAGAGTGGTGAAGATTTGAGATATGCATTTGTGCAGCGGAACCCTAATAGCCTGAATTCCAGTGGTATCTTCTCTGCCACCTTGCACAGCAGGGCCACATACCCCTGAAGAATGTGTTGCACGTGCAGGTAATGAAGGCCCCCAGTTAATGTGAATTGTTGCAAAAGCAACCATTTTGCCTCCCACCAGATATCCCCCAGCTTAGAGATACCTATAAAATCCCACTTTCCATGCTCCTCCACTGACTGCAGTCCCTTCAGCATCTCTCAATCCCAGAGGGGCGTCTCCAACATCACTTTCCTACTCAACCTACCAGAGTAGCTGCCTTTCACCCTATCTTAAGCACTATCACTGTTGGAGTCGGCAGGCAGGTTGTCCTACCCATAAAGTAGAGGTGACCCAGGTAGCATCTAGGTCCATCGGTCTACTGTCTGCTAAAAGGGAGGGTTCCTGCTGTGTTGTGAAGGACCAGTCATTCACCACCAGTAACTGGGCTGCCCAATAATTGAATTGCAGGTTGGGATGGCCACCCCCTATCATATGGTTTTCTGGTCAGGGATGCTGGGGCTATTCTGGGCACCGCACCGTCTCAGAGCAGTAGGCTTGTCCTGGCCTCCACATCATGGAAGAAGCAGCCAGGTACATCAAATGGAGTTTTCTGGAGAATGTTGATGATCTTGTGTAAATATATTGGCCCTGATTTAAGAGGGACTAGTGCCACTTTACGCCACCTTAGTGTCATTTGTTTTACACTAAGGCAGCGCTAAGGTGGCCTCTTCCCCGCGCAATATTTACAAAGTGGCGTAGTGCATGCATTGTACCACTTTGTAACCCTTTGCGCTTTATTATGCTTGCACCAGGCATAATGTATGCAAAGTGGGTATTCCCCCATTAGGGGGGCAAAAAAATGTTACAAACAAATCTAATAGATTTCTTTGCGTAATTTTTTTGACACTTTTAAAGCCCGCTCAGAGCAGGCATTAAAAGGAGGCACATCATTGTTTACAATAGGCCTCAATGGGCTTTGCAGTATTAGCGTCAAAAATTTTTATGCTAATCCTGCAAGCCCCGAACTAGCGTCAAATGTTTTGACGCTAGTTCCCCAACTGCCTCCATGTTGCACCGCATCTTAGATATGGGGCACACATTGTGGTCTTAGGGGGGCGCTAAGGGGCCCCAAAAAAGTGGTGCTGCATTGTATACAGCACCACTTTTTTTAAATCTTGCCCATCGCTTTATATAGCGCTGCTCTATTCAGCGTGGACAGGGGCAGCTTTTGCCATTGTTACACATCTCTCCTGTACCCGTCTAATTTTAATTCCAGATTTTCCTGGAAGAACAATTTGCAGTGAGTGGTTATTTCTATGCCCAGGTATTTGAACCCCTCATTTCCCACTGTAAGGACCAGTCTCAGTCACTCAGAGACTCCCAATCGGTCAAAGGGTAGGCTACGGATTTGCCCCAATTAATATGAATCCCAGCGAATCTGCCTAACAGCTCGAATATACATAGAACTCTCAGGACAGATCTTTCCAGGTCTGCCAGGTACAGGAGAACTTTCTCTGCATATCGTGAGACCACATCCTCTAAGTACAGTTTCAGCTCAGACGTGGACCAATGCAACACCCAGTAGCCACGTCGCCATCTGCACGATCGCCACTGCAAACAACAGGGGGAAAGAGGGCATCCCTGCCTCGTACCCTGTCCCAGCCTAAATTCTGCCAGCTCCAGCAATCGGTCTCTCTGGGGCAAGCAGCCAAAAAATTCACCTCAAGTTGTGTCTAGTTGACCTATAGGGCATTAACAGTGACTGATCTGGAGCCACCACTGTATGCACTATTTGGATCATTGGTTCACCAGCACCTCTTCCAAGGGTTTGGTCTCCACATTGACGAGTGAAATTGGCCTGTATGAGGCACATTCTATGGGTGGCTTCCCTTCTTTGTGGATTAGGATGATGTGGCCTGGCATAGGTTTTAGGGCAACATGCCCTGTTGCGTGGCTTCACAGGACACCTCTCGTAGGGGGCCAAAAATGTGCGATTTCATGTATTAAAAACATTCTGATGAGAAACCGTTTAGGTCCAAGGACTTCCTTCCTTTATTTGGGCTACAGCCTCCAAAATTTGAGTCTCTAATATCTCCCCCTCCAAGGACTGTCTCATATCGTCCCCAAGTTGAGGTCCCCGATGAAGCCATCCATTTCGCCCCTGGAGTTCTCAAGCCATGACTGATATCTCTGGTTAAGATGTTCTGTGAAAGTCTGTGCGATGTGTCTGCCGTAGTCCCACCCCTTCTGGATACCTGATATATCTTCCTTTGGCCCTCCTTCCTTCAAGCTAGACATGCCAGCATTTTCCCAGCCTTGTTTTCCCTTTCGTGGAGTGTGCTCTGCATGTTCCTGTAATGCTACCTAGCCTTGTACTGAACCAGGGATTTGAACTCGTCCCTAAGATTCTCCATAAGGAGGGTAAATTCCGTGGTATGATTTGCCATATATTCTGCCTCGGTCTCTGCCAGTCTTTCCTCCAGGACCTTGCACTCACTCATTCTCTCTTCTGTTTTCCTGGTTGATGTGAGCAATCAAATGTCTCCTCAACACTGTTTTGTAGGGTTACTACATGGTGGTGAGGGATGCCATTGTCCCAGCATTGCCCTGAAAATATATGTTGGTGGCCTGTTACACTGATTGTCCAATGTTCCAGTCCATATATTCCTGGTAAACTACTTTCCAACTCACCCATGTCTGGACGTGGCCCGCTTACAGGGCTGTGACCATAGTGGGGTGGTCAGAAATGCCTTGGTGGCAAAAAACTCTCCACAGCTAAGTTGCTGCATCAACAGATAGTCCAGTCAGGAGAAAGAGAGAGAGCACATTGAATTGGAGACTTGAATATTGCCTTACCCAAAGGTGTTGTTCCCTCCATAAGTCTGCCATTCCGACTGTCTCCAACAAATCACATAGACGGGTATCTACTCTAGATTGTGATCTAGTCCTGGTCACCCTGTCGAGGTGCCCTTGCAGTGTCAAGTTTAAGTCTCGCCCCTATATCACAAGGGCTTTGAGTACCCCTGTAAACCATTTGCCCAGTTTATAAGTCGACTTCATTGCAGACCCAGGGGAAATTAACAGGTAGCCACCAGACATTTGCTGCAGGCACCCCTCTTGAACCTGCTGTGAATCCAGCTTGAACTAGTAGCCTGTAATGGGCTTCTGTGAGGGACCAACACCTATTGTCTGTTAGATGTGTCTCCTGCAGTGGGACCAGTTCTGGGTCATGCCAGTTTAAAAATGACAACTATACCCCCTTTCAATCTGTGCCCCAGGCTGTTGACGTTTCAGGAGATGATTTTAAGTACTTGCCTACCCAGGAGATGTTGTGTTAGTGCACCTGCTATGGTAGTTGTGATAGCTTTCCATCATGTGTCTATGAAAGCAGGTGGGGCCATCTTCCCCCCTCCCCAAATTCCTTCTCCCTACAGCCTTGCTCTGTAGGCCTAGAACTGCCTACATTCCCAAAGCTCAGGGTGTCTGTTGCCTTATCTGAATGAACTTAACATTTACGAACAATGAACCATTCCAAATCTTTGTTGTCATCAATTGTGGGGTTCTGCCTGAGAAGAAGAATACAAGCCACCATAATGTCATTTTTCCTCATGTCATGCAGCAGAGGTCAATTGGGGCAATGTCTGGACCCAATCATACTATCCCATTTAATGTTATTGGCCATCTACGAGATAACCTACCCTTTGGGCAATTCCTGAGGATACGACGCAACTGCTAAGATAAAAATGACTTCCACATACAAGCCAATACTCTATGTCACAAACTTTGTGAGCGTAATTACCCACTGTCTCACATCCGGCAAGCTAAAAAGAGGGCTGGCAATATCCCTAGAGATACTCTACTGATTAATAATACCCGTTCCCCACAGACTAGATTAACCTGCGTCACCACATTCACTCCCCTGAGTAATCGTGTAAAAGGTATTATCCGCAGGTTTTGGCCCATTCTTAACAGTGCAGGTGCCACACTAGAGCGCCCCCTATTTGCTTTCAAAAGAACTCCCAATATTAAAGACTTGGTGGTTCATACTAGACCTATGGCGAAACGGACTCCTGATAATCTGGGCACTGGTCAATGGCTGAAAGTTAAGGGACATTACCCATGTGGCTCCTGCAATGTCTGTCCTTTGACTGACATGACCCGAGAAGTGGATATAGGCGAACATAAGACCTGGCAATTAAGATCCCATACCAATTGTCGGACCAAGAACTGTATTTACATGATTATTTGTCCGTGCAATCTGAAGTACATTGGTATGACAACTAGGATGGTGAAAGTTCGTATCAACGAACACCGGAGCACCATTAGATGTAAAAGATCCTCCACCCAATTGACCAACCACTTTATTGAGAAACAGCACACACCTAATGATATCAAATGGCTTGTTCTAGAGACCATTAGAGATAATATTGACAGTGCGAAGAAGCTTTTTGAAAAAGAACAAAGGTGAGTCTTTAGACTTCAGACCCATGTAGTTGGTTTAAATGATGATATTCAATGGACTCATTTCATTCATCAATTTTAAAGAAAACCCCCTCTCGCTCTGTTAACAATGGTCAATTACACATTTTGTCATCTATATATTTTTTCACAAAAGACCTTTATTTATTTATATAGGTTGGAACATATCTCCGAAACATTTACTATCATTTGGCAGTAACATTTTTGGCCTTTTTCCTTATGAAACTGTCACTTTTGATTCTTGTGTAAACACTGCAATATGGCCGACACTTTTGCTGCCCATTTTCATGCCCAACATTCAATATGGCCGACATGTTGCTGCATTCTTGGCTGACAAGTCCTTTCTCTATTGTTGACTCTTTCTTTTCCTTTTTAAACCCCTCGGCACGAGTATCTCCAGGGATTCCGGGGTACTCGTTCCAGCGTAGGTTGACTGGCAGTGACCGTCAATTACCGAAGTAAGTGCTCCCGCTGATAGGCGTAATTACTTCCACATACCCTTTTTGACGCCGACCTTCATGTAATCGATTTGGACGCTCGGCGGCGTCCCGCTTTTTGGGCATCCTTTTCTTCTCCACTGCGTTCACCAAGCGCTACTAGCATGGCGCTCTATATAGACACGCTCTCTCCTATGCTCACTCGCGCACATGAGAGGGAGTGACGCGGTTTTCTCCACGCGCTCCCCCACCCTTCTATATTTTCATTTTTCTATACGCGCATTTACTAACTTGCGCCCCAGCCACCTCTGTCAAATCTAAACTTATATATGGGCATTAACGTACAGCCTGTTGATCATCATACTTTTTGTGACATGTTCTTTCTGAAATAATGCTTGAACCAGTAAGTGGCACTGGTTGACGAACTTGATGGTTTTTATGATGGATTAGTTTTACTCCCCGCAGCTGATTTAGTGCTACTTCGGCATTTTCACCATAAATAGCTTTTTCATGAATTTTATCATCTGTATAGACAATATGCTACAGAACCAGAGTAGCGATGCTCCTATCTTTATAGTGACAGTTGTTCTTATGTCCCCTCTTTTGTGTGTACATATATGTATAGATCAGAGTTGATTTTTTGGTCTGGACTCCCCCGATGTGGCCCTACCCTAATTTTTGGAGGGTAAGCAATAGAGATGTGTATCTGCCTATTTGGCTTTGTATTCCTACTTGCACGAGACACGTTCCTATACCACATGGCACTTGAGTGAATCTGCACTTCAATTTGGGGTGACACCATGTAATTCACAGTGAATTTGTTTTTTTATATGAATTATGTGATGCTAACTGTGGTTTTCTTTCTGTTTTTACATTCCAATAGGTTTATGATTTACATATTTGTGGAAGTTTCCACGATTTAAAGGATTAGGTTTGTTATTAGGTCCTGATGATTCGCATAAGGTAATTCTTCTGTTTCAAGCGAGAAACATGTTGACCAACTACGTAGAGTGACACAGGGGATCCTGTGTGCTCTGTCTCTTAGATGTTAAAAATTCTCTTTAAGAGACATTATTATACCTACCTATATTTCAATGGGGTTTGTGGTCATTACTCCACCGACTCCCCGTTTTCTTGGTTTTTAATCTTGTCAGAGGTATGAGCACGAGTATTAAAAATAATTAGTTGTTACCTCTAGGCATTTTTAATAGTTTTTTTTCATATACCAATCCTTCACTTCATTATTCTTGACCGGCTATTTTCGATTCTCAAAAGAACTCCGGCAAAGAGCCCCCTCGCGGGGCCCGTCAGGCATTGCAGTGCCGGCCTGACGAGGAGCTGGCCCTATGATGAAGCATGTCACCGGATGGTGAGTGAGGGCTCTTGCTTCGAGAAGCTTCGGTTCCTACCTGGTGACCAAGCTCTTCACTTGATTGAAACCCACAGCACTATATGGAACCATGTGTAATCTTTTTTGATTTATTGGCCATCTCTGCCTCCCAAGTACCATACATCTTAGATCTGCATGCACTGCAGCCGTTTTAAACCAAAGATCAGAGAGAAACAAAGGTGAGTGCACTGCCCCATGGCACGGTCAAAGGACAGGGCTTGGCAGAATATGGATTATCTGTTAAACAATTTTTAACAAATTTGTTAAAAATCCTAACAAATACTGTTTGGGCAGAGGGGAAATATATCCAGGGTTCTGACAATGAGGACACAACACGCATAGACATTGAGTTAACCGATATGGTACCCTAGATATTCCTTTAACGCTGAAAAAACTTACATATACAAAGCATCTGAAATGAAGGTCTTTGGAGCTGAAAATATTAGACTCCAGTAACGTACAAGATAAGCCCTCAATAGCAGTATCACAATGATCATATCTTGGAAGGATCGACACATTGATAAAAAATTAAGGATACAAATGTGACAAAAAATATTGTGGTTCCTCCACTAGGGCGGAGGAGGTCGCCTCCTCCCCACCCCACCAGCAGCAGAAGCTGCAAAACTTTTATAGAAACAACATAATAAACCCAGTTTATTATGTTGTTTCTATAAAAGTTAGCGGGCCACTGGCATGACGTGGACGGACGGGGAGTGCACAGCATGCCCCCTCAGTGCGCAAATATGTTTGACCGGCCGTCTGGGGCCGGCCGAACACATGTGCGCACAGGGCTCTCTCCAGCCCAGCAACCTGGTTGCTGGGCTGGAGAGAGCCTGCACAGGCTCCCAAGTCTGCCTGGGAGCACCCTGGCTTGGCACTCCCAGCCAATCCTGACGCTGCTTTGAGCAAATTCAGGATTGACCGCAGGCTGGGAGCCTGTGCCTGCAGCCTGAGGAGACGGAGCAGAGCAGATGGCGCAGCGCGGGAAAAAATGTAAGTTTAATTTTTTATTTTATTTTTAAACCCCCACCCTCCCCGCCACGAGCCGCCTGCCCCTTTTCCCTCACGCCAGCCGCAACCGCAAAAAAGCCTAAACTATCGGGCTCAAAATCGAGAGAGGACTGAGACTGGAGGAAGGAGAAGGGCAAGTAGTCCAAAACACCATAGCCCAAGGTTCACAAGGACGATAAAGTGGTTGACATTGAAGAGGGAACATTCAATGTCAAAACACCAAAACACAGACTCAAGGCCAACAGATATTTTTCAGATGAAGAAAAAGGAATTTGACACTTTAGTGGCCTCCTACAGGATTTCAAGTAAAAAGGGACAGAAAACAAAGGAAATAGAGGTAGAAGAGGAATAAATAGAGACCTACTCACAGACCTTCATATAAAGATAGAGGAGAAAACACGCAACATACAACAATAGCAAGGATAGTACTCAGACTGTGCTATATGTTCTCAGATAAGGCCGTTTCCTCAGAAGAAGCAGTAGAAACATAACCTACTAGACCATCCTTAAGAGATGAGCTATCTATATATCAGGTGGTGATACAAAGAGCTACAAATACTGATGTAATATTCATGTTTTTATCACCAATAGGTAGTTATAGTTAGGACCTAGTTTCCAAAGCAAAAGCATTTTTTGGTTTTGCCAATAACTGTGGCACAGTTTGGAGAATCTTTATGAAATTTTCAAAACTAGTATGCTATTCACTTCAGCTGATGTCTTGGAAGTTTCGGGGTGATATGCTAAATGGGGGCTGAGAAAATGGGGCGGGGGCAAAACATGTTTTCCCATTCCAATTTCCCACAGGGATTAAAGACATGACTACACTGGATGGCATTACATCAAATTTGGCAGAAAGCTAGCTCTTGGTCCAGACAGAGCTTGTTTTGTAATTTGATGTAAATCCATTCAGTATTTGTAGCAATAACAAAGGAAAAATAAACATAGATATCTAGGGACGCGGATCAACCGCATTGGATTCATGGATCCACATGCCAAAGCAAGGCCCTGATTGGATGGCCATAACCTGACAGAAAAGTTGTGGCTTGTGGCTTTTGCTTATCGGCTTGGTACGGGGAGTAGAAATAAAACTGAACATAAGAGGTCAGGATAGAGGTATCTTGACCCCATAGGATAGATGGATGGGTCCCAGAGAGACCCCTCATGTGCAACAATTTGCTTACATACTTTTTGGTTGATCCACAGACTCACCACATGTCTCAGGGCGGCACCTAGTGTAAATTTGCGAAGGATCCTTGGATCCGGAGCACGATGAAAAAAAAACCATACATCCACTCACTCACCAACCCTGCTTGGCGTTACGCGTATGGTTGGTTGCACATTGAGAGTTGGCTGCACATAGAGGGTTGGGAGGCCGGGCCCTGCGCCCAGCCCCCCGTTGTGCACCACCAAACACCGTGCATGGCGAGGGTTGGGTGCATGCCAGGCACTGCGGCTGCATGCAGAGGGTTGGCTTCATGTAGAGGGGCCCCTTTGCGCTCAACCCCCGCTGTGTTAAAAAAAACATCGAAATTCACAGAAAAAACAAAGGTTATGGGACATTGTATTTAGGAATTAGCATTTAAAGAAACTTTAGAAATTCACTAAAAAAACAAAGTGCCTTAAGGGAACTGTAAGTCGTTAGTTTGATTATAGCACCTCTCATACCAGGGAAGGGTGTTGAAACACTACAGGGGACTACAAGGTGTAGGATTCACCTCATCCATACCGTTAGGCATTTTCTAAGAGAGCTGGGTCTGGAAAAACACAAACTCAGGATTCAGAACATAATACAGCGGCTAGCCTTGACTTTAATAATAGCGTACTCCTATGCAAGCAAACTTATTTTAGCAGTATTGAAAGAATTGGAAAAATTATAATTTTCTAATTTGTTCCATGTAGTTCTTTATTGGCAGTTCATAACTCACTGTGCCAAATTATGATTGTGACTTATGAACTGCACAATAACAAAAGAATCTCTATGACAAAAGCGGTAATCCACTGTGCTATGCACATAAACGCCCATATTTATACTTTTTTAGTGCCGCATTTGCGCCACCTTTTGACGCAAAAACGGCACAAACTTGCAAAATACAATTGTATTTTGCAAGTTTGCGCCGCATTTGCGTAAAAAAAGGATGCAATTGCGGCGCTAACAAATTATAAATATGGGCCAAAATGTGGCTCTCTTTGCATGATACAAGTTCTTTGCATCTGGCATATTAACCATCTGCACTACCTCCAGTGAGTCAAAACTGCCACTACTAGACAAACTCCCATCTCTCCACCAGGTACATTAATCACCAGAGTTATCTTGACACTTTTATTTATGTGGGAAAGCTTACACTGAACTTTGCAGTGCTTTTAAAGTTGCTGCACAAATGAATAAACTGATAAAAAAGGCATGCACATGTTTCTGTAGAGGGCCCAGCTGGAGAAGTGCCTTCATACCGGTCCGGCCTGCGGACCCCCTAGGAATGTCTCACGGGCCTCTAGGGGTCCGCGTACCACAGGTTGGGAAACGCTGCTATATGGAATACAAACATTTGGACCCAAGGCGGCCCTTTCGTTGGAGAAAAGCAGAGTGCCTGGAGGGTAAAAAAACAGCATACGAAACACTAAACAGGTTAACGTCATGCATACAAACGACTGAGAAACACTTGTAGTAAAAAGTCAAGATTATAAAGACCGTTTTATGCATATATGAGTTTCGCAGCGCACTGTGTTTTTCTTCCCTACGGGGACAAGCACTTCTTGTTATATTTACACAGGAAGCTGCCTGTGGTTTCCCGCACCCAGCAATTTGTGACATGTTCCCTCCCAGTTATTCAGCATTGAACTTCCAGATGGTGCGTGTGGCGAGCTTTCCTTTTATTTTGTTAAACCTGCAGGGACAAAAACTGCCTCGTTGCTCATCACTGTTCCCTAGGAAAGCCAGTTTAGGAAACTTATGCGGGCGCCATTTTGGACTCTCTGACCTTCTCTTGTGTCGCATAAGGGAAGGCTCCACTACAGAAGGGGCCTCGGTGAGATCTGAAGAGTCCTCAAATATGACTCTCTCCCCATGCAGAATCAGAAGGGACCACTAGAGGACTCCCTGTCTTACATTGCATTAGAAATGTCTGCAAATAATAGCCTGCCGCACCACTCTCTGCCTTGTACAGATTGGAAGAGTCTGGAAGCATCACCATGCGAGACTGTAAAAGCCTGATTGTATGATTCAATGACTCGCTGCCCATGTAACAGCTGAGGTGCCCACTAACACTACTCCTTTCCAGTTGCCAGTTTTAAATGATTCATGATAGTTTTGAAGAAGGCACTTTATAAATGCCATGTTTTATTTTTCAAATACTGTTCACTCAGAATTTAAAAAGAATAAGGTAGTGCCTGAATGTAAAGGGGCATGTTTGCCAAGGCCTCATTCACTTCCCACAGGATTCGCCATTTGGTCTTTTGCTGGCTCAGGGGACAGACATATGGGCCTCAAGAAGAAGTGTCATGTTAAGTCCACCCTCGGCATCAAACATCAGCTGAGTGAATGTAGCAGTGCTATAAAAGCCTTTGCATGCCAGAACTTCTGCTTTCATGCAATATGTGTAGCAGGAGATAGAACAAAAACAGACAATAAAATCTGCTCTGCATCTACATCCCAACAAAAATATCCCTTCTTTTACACACATTGTGGGAGGCATGAGTTAGGGGTAATTGAGGAGGGGAAGCAGTGCACAAGGAGGGAGGAGAGCCCCCTCTTGGAATGCTGAATGAAAAAGAAAAATAGAGTCCTTAGATGTGAGCAATGGAATGACAGGAGTCAGCTAATCAAACGGATCTTAGAGAGGGTATGCTCCAAGGGAAGCATACACACAAGAAGAGTAAGGTAAGACATCGAATAAGAAGCAAGCAAATGAGAGTGACAATAAAGTCCATCAATGGTAAGCGATTGGTGGGCTCTAAGCCCACTGCAAATTCACAACAGGTCTTACAGTGTCTAGTAGACTCGACCTACAAACAGTTCAGGAGAAAAATAAGAACCCCCTGTGTAGGTGACTACACAGAAAACTCCCAGAGAATGTCATAAAACTATTAGACTTTCATAGACTTAAACATACAACCATTCACATTAAAATAACTGGTACAATACAGTTATGACATCAGGTCTTATGATGTGACAACTAGTGAAATTGTTCAAATAGGATATTCTAATCCCTGTCTTATAACTTGTGCTCTGCTTAAGGGTTACAGTCCCCAATACATAACCCTAAATTATAAATGTGTAATGCGCCACCAAGAAAGACCCCATGTAACAAGTGCTGGTGAAACTGGTCACCAGGGAGACAGGATAATATTGTGCATCTACAGCCAGTAGGAATCTGTGCTACTATACTGCACTTATGCATTTCCCATCATAAAGTGTTTCTGGGAAACAGAGCCAGCACTAAACAGTTAGATATCAGGAAAAGCAGTGCAAGAAACAAGAGAAAACACTGAGAAGTGGAATTGATGCTCAAATTTCACCAGTTTGCAAGATTGAAAAAGTCCCAACGGGCAGATTTACTAAGAATTCACGCAGCCAAGTGCAACAAGGCAAGTTGCTGAGCTGTGGTGTATGACTGTGAGAGAGCTGAAGAGCGCCGTATTCACAGAGCTATGGCTTTCTTCAGCTCTCTCGCATAATAACTGAGGCAATTGCGGCTACATAGCGCAACGCAAGCAGCCATGTGCCATGCTGCAAGGACGACTGTGCTACGAGCAGGACTGTTTTTGCGCAGCTAGGGATACCTTCCTGCACAAAACAATCAGGCCTTGCGTGTCTTTATGAATCCCATATAAGCCTTTGCGTTGCCTTGCGTCATTCTGCGCAATGCTAGGGCGATGAAAAGTCTTATTAGATCTGGCCCCAAATATCTTTGGATTCATATTCACTTCTGACTTTTTTTCTCCGGGTGGTCAAAATAAATCCTTCACTTACCCAAAGGTGCAGACCTAGGCGGCTAGAAAGGGCCTCAACCTGTGAAAATAGGAGCAATATAAGCCCAGCATTAACATCTCTCTGGTGCACAGTAGAGTTTAGAATCAAATGTAGAACTATCTGCATGTTGCATAAAGCCGTGTGGGGCCACAGCCTTGCTGTCACTAAGAGTTGGCATATTACTAGGCCCCAACATGGAACATGACATCGCCAATCTTTCGCCTGATCCTCAAATGAGCCATCAGTACTCTAAATCATGCAGTCCCTGCTGGGAATGAAACATATTCACATGGGTAACCCTTAAATTAGGGGTGCAGCAGAAGGGGCGGGGTTATGATTGGCAGCAGCATGACGAGTGGAGTGACTCACAGCTGGTGTATTATATTTTTGTTTACAAACTTTGCCCCAAAGCAAATTGGCAACAAGAAAAATGTGATAATAAATCTGTTATGGATTATTCAGTTTGTTACAAATATACTGCACTGACGCCCCTGGTGAGGCCTTCAAGATTCTGGGAATAAGTAAGGTAACAGTGGTGGTTAAAGCATTTGCTGGAGAGATCTGTGTGCACTGTCTGGCCACATGTTTGCTATATAACGCCAGCCAGTGCATGAATGCGCCTGGTGCAGAGATTAGCATCTAGTTTATACTTTATGTGTGACAGCCCACTTAACTAACCCTTCGCTGCAGAAACCCTTGTTTTACCTGCAAGTTACAGTCCTGGTAAAAAAGCTCGATTTTCTGTGCACCGTTTCCTTGCAGTGTTTTAATGAGCCATTCACTTTTTGCGAGGTTGAGTAAATTGTTCCAAAAGATTCTAACAAACTCTTTGACCTTTCCTTTTCTTTCTGAGCAACTTGTGGGGTTATGCAGCAGGGGGATACAGTGCTTCTTGGGTGTAGAGGTCTGTTGTGAGGTTCCATCTTTGCTTCAATTACATCTTCAACTTTTCTCAGACAGGGCACCATTTGGAATAAAAGCAATTATATTTTTTGTGGCACCGTGGTGCATTCCAGTGACTATCTTATTGCCCAACATGCCACACCAGACAGAAACCAGCCATGTGCAAAACAGTCTTTATCCTATTCCATTAGTAACCGTTCAGCCCGAACTGACAGTCCATGTCCTCTCTGAAGAGAAACCAAGCAACTTGAGACTGGTTTCGGCTATTTGGTCTTTGTCAGTAGGGTGCAGTGAGCAGGGTACCCATGTCTGGGTGTACCAGTCACAATTAATTAGGGTTTTGCACTGAGGAAAACAAAACATCACGTGTGGAGTGCTTGAATTAACCTCACCCAATGGTGATTGCTGGTTGCTTTCTAATGCCCAAAAACTGTAGTTTTTCCTTCAGTATGTACTCTGGGGCAGATTTATGGAAAGTGGCGCTGCACTGAGTGCTGCGCCACTTTCCCTGAGGCCCTTTGCACCCCCCTACTGCCACCATGGGTGTATTTAAAGTATGGCACACCAAGGCAAGGGGGGCAATAGCATAATTTCTCAAGACGCTATTGATGTACTCTGCAGGAGTAGCACCAAAATATTGGTGCTACTCCTGCAGAGTACATAGGGCCCCATTCTAAAGAATGGAAGCCTTCTTTTAATGCCTGCTCTTGAGCAGGCATTAAAACTGCCGTAAAACATGGCACAAGGCAATCTCATAGATTTCCTTATGCCATTTTCCAGCTCCCCTAACAGGGGAAAGCCCCCTTTGCATACATTATGCCTGGCGCAGGCATAATGTAGCGCAATGGGTTACAGAGTGGTGCAATGCATGCATTGCGCCACCCTGTAAATACAGCACAGGGATTTTGGGCTCGTTGGGCCACATTAACGCAAAAATGATGACACTAATGTGGTGCAAGCGCATTATAAAGATGCCTCTCTGTTTTTTACACATTGATGGTGTGTGGCACTGTATAAAGCCCAGGGATGAATGCAACCTCAGTGCACTTTTCTTTTCTACATGACCAGTCTTCAGTCAGACCATCCTGTGTCTTTCATCGACGCTCCATTTGATGCTTGAGCTCAACCTCACTGGAATGGAGCAGGCGTCAAGGATAGGGTGAAGCTCTGAAGTAGAGGTGAGTGAGCAACTTAAAACTCGAGCCAGAGCCCTGGCTCTGGCTCGGCTCGAGGTTCTCTCGGCCCTAGAAGCCCATAACGAGCCGAGCTTTAATACGGCTTCTACCTGCCACCCAGACTCTACTATCAGACACAAGTAATAAAACAAAGTATAAACCTTTGGTGTTAAAAAGGAGAATTGCATAAAGCAAAACCATAAAACCTGGGACCAGACCTGGCTTCCCCGCTTGATCAGTTAGTGTGGTCCTAGGCAAATATTTTATTTTATAAAGCCTCATTTTTCATCTTTATCACATATGAGAGCACATTCCAGTACGTGGCTTCTGGGTGCACACCTTACAAAAGTTATATATGCTGTATTAGGGTGACACACTTCTGCATGTTAAAGAAATACCTTTTATTTTATTTTAAAGAGACTATCATATGTTCACATACTGTTTGCTGCATGAATGAAATGCCGGATGCTTTCATGACTCAGCTCATGCATGGGCTCTTACAGCCCAGCCACACCCTTGGCTCTGCTCTGGCTTGGCTCTTCCAGTTAATTTGCTGGCTGGCCCACCTCTGCTTTAGAGTGCTGGCTTGTGCCCACCCAGGAGATGGCGCAGCACATTGCCAGCTTACCTAGTGCTGATAGCAGCGCTTTAGGTCGCACATGTGCAACAGGCAGGGTCTCACATTTTGGCTGTATGACAGATAGTTTGTCACTCACTGAAAATGGGTTCCCTACAGAGCACTGTGTTCCAGCACTCAGGTCAGACATTCATTCCCAGCATCCCAGCCTAGTTATGGCAGCATTCTGATTGGCTGGCTGTGGTACAGGATTCCCACACACAGTGTGACTGATGGCCTGGGACTGCAATACAGGGTCAGTCGTCACTTTGGTTATTGTTAGCGAGAGGAATATAGATTTACTAGATTAAAAGCCCTGCGAAGGCAACATGATGCACAAAAAGCAAGATTTTTGCAGGGCAGTAATGGGGAGAACAAGCTGGCTTCAAGAGCAGTACTGCTTTTGCCTAGAGGACTGCAACATGTCACCATAAACGAAGATGGGGAGATGCCAGAAAAAGAAAAAAAAGTCAGAATACTTAAAAAAAATGTGTGTAGTAGGATTACAGATCATACCGAATTATTTATAGTATAAAGACATACTCATAAAACACCATAGGGCATGGAATAAGACAAGAAACTGTCTGAGTTGCCAGGGAGCTCTATAATTGTATAGAGGGCAGGCCCTAAAGCGCCACGTTATAGTGTGTATAGTCCTTTGGTAGTGTCTGGGCATAGCTGTAAGAAATTGGATTATTAAATTGGATGGGTTACTACCCAGCTCAAAGAATAATCTCAACCCATGTCAAGGTGAACCCTTAAAGTCAATTAATTAACCTGAGCACAACCCTCTAGCAGGCCTGCCAAGTTTCCCATGAGTGATGTGCTCAATTAGTCCAGGTTTTTCTTTGAATTCTGGGACTTGCAGAGTTCTGGGACTTGTAGTCCTGTTTATTGCATTATAAAACAGGTATTCAAGTCCCAGAAGTCAAACAAAAAACCTGGAATAGAGCAACACATGAACCATAGATTTGGAAATTTGTCAGGGAAGCACTGGTAGTTATGGCACAGACCAGACAGGCTTAATTTAGGGCAAAGTATAAAGTATTTATGCAGTAACAAAACATCAGTAAAGTCAAAATGCAAAATGCTAAAAATCCTAAACTGAATTTTAGAAAATAGAGTAAAATGTAATAAACAAAATTACAGCAAATTGACAAAAACACAATAAGGGGAGCCGGAGATATGAATTTTTAAAGGTTTAAGTAGGAAAAAAACCAAGAAGCACACAGTGCTAATGATAGTCTGTGATTATGATTGACCAGAACCTAGCCACAATTTGATGTTTACTGCAATAAAGCACAGATAGGATACACCAGCCAGATTCTTCAGGATCAAAGATTGTACCTTCTGACTTAGGGCCAGATGTAGCAACAAAGCAAATTGCGACTTGCAATTTGCGAGTCCCTGCGACTCGCAAATTGCAAGTCGCAATTTGCTATGCAGAAAGGTGTCTCAGACACCTTCTGCAACTCGCTATGGGGTCGCAATGACCCACCTCATGAATATTCATGAGGTGGGTCGCAAATTGCAGTCCCATAGCGAGTATAGGCACTCGCAAACATGGAGGCCTGCTGTCGTCAGCAGACCTCCATGTTCGTGACTGCTTTCAATAAAGCAGTTTTTTTTTTTTTAAGTGTAGCCCGTTTTCCTTAAAGGAAAACGAGCTGCACTTAAAAAAAAAACGAAACCTTTAGTTTCGGATTTTTTTCAGGGCAGGCAGTGGTCCCTTGGACCACTACCTGCTCTGAAAAAAATGTTTTGGGTCCATTCACAAACTGGAAGGGGTCCCGTGGGGACCCCTTCCAATTTGCGAGTGGGTTACCATCCACTTGAAGTGGATGGTAACTGTGATACCCTTTGCGACCGCATATGCGGTCGCAAATGGTATTGCATTCCATTCCGAATCGCAAATAGGAAGGGAACACCCCGTCCTATTTGCGATTCTGAAATGCATATTGCGAGTCGGTACCGACTCGCAATATGCATTTCTGCATAGCAAAGAGGCATTTGCACCTCGCAAACGGCGATTTTCACCGTTTGCGACGTGCAAATACTTTGCTACATCTGGCCCTTAGTCCTTTAAGTCCCAATCACTAAAAAATAAAAAAATAAAACAAGACCACAGGGTAGCAGCCAGAGGCCAAACAACAGGGTCCCCTACAGGTTGGGTTGCCACTGGCTAGCTGGGCATTTGTATAAAAAGGCCTCTTGTAGCTTGTTTTGTCCCTGTAGCTTTAAGAAGATAAGGTCAGTCGTATGATCCTTGGATTCCACTTCTTTGTCTTGGGGACAAGAGAGAGAGCTGGTCCAGTATTCTAAGCTCTTCTCAAGTCTTACACAGCAGGTTCAGACCTCTTCTGAGTACCACTGGTTTAAGAGTCTTCTGAAGTGAGTGCCCGGAGATGCTACACTTAGGCTAGCATGAGCTAGTGGGTAGGAATGATTCCTTGAAACACCCAAATCAATAGAATGAAAGTTCCCAGGGCCAACTCTACCTACTTTGGACCTTTTCAAGATGGCCAAAAGTATTTGACCACACTAAACTTGGGCTTTGAGAGCTGGGGATGTGTGCAGAGAGTGTAATCCTAATGTCCTCCAACAACTAATATTAAAATACTGATTACCCCCAAACAAACCCAGAGACACACATCTTCTAGAACAAAGCAGGGTTTTCCAGCAACAACAGTGTATACACAAGAACTGTTTCGGAATCATGTTTCCCTTGCTTTCAATTGCTTCCACAGTGTTATGTGTCAAATCCAGTGATAGAAGCCTTGTGGGACAGAATAGATCGTTTAGCAACCAGATAGTTGATGTACAAAATTGGTATATAACATTTACCCACATCCTTTGCCCCAGAAGGCCTTTACCCCGTAGTCTTTACCATGCAGGTAAGTACCACCACATAAGTGTCTTTAATGGGTTTTTACCTTTATCCTGCATTCTTTAGCATGAGGTACTTTACTCCACAGGTAAGTATTTTCTTTAAATAACTTTGGCCCATATTTGTAGTTTTTTAGCGCTGCATTTGTGCCGCTTTTTTATGCAAAAGCGGCGCAAACTTACAAAATGCAGTCGTATTTTGTAAGTTTGCGCCGCTTTTGCAGGAAAAAATGACGCAAATGCGGTGCTAAAACAGTACATATATGGGCCCTTATTTTTATGCTATTTAAAAAAAGGGTTATGGTGTGGGTAGAGGTCATGGGCTAAAGAGGCATGGGAGTGATTTAGGGCTAAGGGATGGATAGAGGTAAATGGGTAAGAGGGTTGAATTTAGGGCTGTAGAGTAGGTAGAAGTGAAGGGAGGTAAGGGTGATTTTAGGGTTTAGTGTCAGTAAAGGTAATAGGGGTAAGGATGTTTTTAGGTTTGGGGTGGGAAGGAGTAAATAGGGTTAAGAGTAGTTTTATGGTTAAAGGATGGGCAAATCTAAAGGGAGATAGGCATGGTTTTAGGGTTATGGGGAGGTAGAGGCAATAGGGGGTAAAGGTGAATTTAGGGGTTTGGGGTAGGTTCAGAGAAAGGAAGGTAAGGCTAATTTTAGGGTTAAGTAGTGGGTAGAAGTAAAGAGAGGTAAGGGTGATTTTAGGGTTCAGATGTGGGTAGAAATAAAGGAGTAAGAATGAAATTAGAGTTTAGGTGTGGATATAAGTAAAGGGAGATAAGTGTAATTGTATGGTTAAGGTGTGGGTAGAGGTAAGGGGGAGAGTGTTTGGTAGGGTTTAGAGGTAGGTAGAGGTGAAGGAGGTAAGGATATTTTAATAAAAAAGATGAGTTTGATATTCTTCAACCCCAAAACATATATATATTTATTAAATATTTCAATATATGCATACATATAGCTGTATCTATAGAAAGATAGATAGATAGATGGATAGATAGATAGATAGATAGATAGATAGATAGATAGATAGATAGATAGATAGATAGATAGATATCAGATTTTACTTTGTAGGGTAACGATATGCATTGTAAAGCCCTGTGCTGTATTACAATGGGTTCCAAAGGTCAAGGCATTGCAATGCCGCAAGGTGATGGCATGTGGGGTAAAGCAACATGTTGTAACGTCTGATATTCAACAATAATTGTTATGCCATCCTTTCTCCCTTCCTTTCAAGTGAACCTCAAACTGTTGCATGTAAACCTGCAGGATTTGACACTGTAACATCAAAAAATGGACATTCACACACCATCCTGCATGTTCTGTTGGGTCAGAGGAGAGAAATCTCTGCCCATTCGAGTCAGCCTATTGTTTGCTCCTGTTAAGTACTTCATACCTCTTTCACAACTATTCAAATGCTAGTTACCGGATGGCAGAAGTGTGAGACCAAATGCAGATTTAGACTCCAGGAACATCAGGCAGTGAAAAAATAACATTCTAAAAGTTACTTTTCGTTAATATTTGTTATAAAACAACTTTAACATTTAATTGATTTTTAATAACAGTTATAAATAGTTGTTTAGTTTTTTCTCTAGTGAGTTCTGTCCTCAAGATACAGTATTAGGATTTTAATCTGTACTCTGGTTTTCTACCATAGAATAGCTAGGTCTGCCACAGTGAAAATAGCTTATGGATGCTAGTCCCTGCAAGGACATGTTAACATTAAATTTCTTGATGTCGTACCTTTAAAACCCAGGTACCCTGCCTTGTCGGTGACGAGGCCCAAGTAGGGTGACTTATTTATATTTACAAGGGAGGTTTTGATCTGTCAAAAGGGTTCATTTGGTGAATAGCAGTGTCTGAACTGCGATAGGCAGGCTACAGCGGTTGGCCTTAAGCCATGTTTTACAATGGCACAACAGGTGCTGCAGTCCACTAGTGACATTTAACTTACAGGCTGTGGGTACAATTTGTACCATATACTAGGGACTCATAGGTAAGCTAAGAACATCAATAAATAAAATGCAAAATTTGACCATGTTTAAAGGGGGAGCATGGGCACTTTACTACTGGTTAGCAGGGGTAAAGTGCACAGCGTTCTAACATCAACCAAAATATAGGTTCAGCACAAGGTTAAAAATCCGGGTTGACCCCACAGATTTCCTACCATTGCCATATTCAGACCGTGGAAACATACACAGGGACAGGAGGTTTGCCATGTTGCTCGAGACAATAACAAGTGTTTCTCTAAAAGGAAGTTTTTAAGTTCTTCCCAGAAAATAAGCAGAAAATATTTCAGTGGCATTTCTGGTGGGGGGTGTTCCATATTTTTGAGTGAGACTCGAGACAAGATGATTTGGGTTTGAAGACTTATTCAATTTCATTTTTGATAGACCAAGGCAATTTCTGCTGTAAAGTTTCTGGAAGTAGACAGAGGCACCGTTACACAGGTCTAATGACCAGCAGCAGACAGGGAACAGATTATACAATAGAGCTGACAATATTATGCAGCCAAAAAAGGCAAATGATGCAGCATAATGCAGCACATTTTGTAACAGTATTTCTTCCCTATTTTGTTAGTTTTACTCATGTTAACACTTATGGGCACTTGTTTCACCTCATTAATAGCAGTTTAACACCCAAACACATCAAGAAGCAAGTGAAAGGTGACCAGTCAATCTTGATGGGCCTTCCACTGCGTGGCAGTAGCTGTTGCTTCATTTTGAATTATACTTTTTAAATCAAATCTGCAGATTGTGCAGCAGATTAAGGATCATGTGGCAAGTGCAGCAACCTTACTTATGTGGAAAACACCATGGCTATAGAATTACATCATTCCAGTGGCCCTACGAATAATGCTAGACAAATAGGCTGTGATGTGTAGATAGCAGGGCCAGTGTTCTTTTAACACAAACTAAAGAAGCAGCTGTTGGGTGCCATCACTAGGTGGTACTAAATAACAAGAAATTGCCTAAAAATGTCATTTTAGTTCTCTGTTTTGACAGCAAACAGACACAAACAGACACATTGTTAACAATATACATACAGTGGGTTCTGAGCCAGTCCATTGCCTTTTCTAAACCAGTTTTTTAAGCCATTTGCTTAAGACTTTGTAGAGAACGTTTTGGCTCTGCCAAATGGAGCTTTCATCTCTCACCAAATGCTATTGACTACCTGTGGTATCCTTCCACCTACACTTCAGTGCTTGCATTAAACTGCATAAGGGACTATTTTACAAGTTTAACCCTCTCTTTCTGCCTCTGCTGGCTCCCGGCACTGGACAGGTTAGCACATTAAACCCATATCTAGTGACTTAGCAAATGCTTTTTAAAGATGAACAGGAAGCACTGAAATCCTTCCATCTTTCTTCTTTATTGGATCTTTTGGTTGGTCAAACAGGCTGTCTTGACAGCACATTGGGCTTTGATGTATGCATGTGTTCATGTGGTATTTGGTAGAGGTGAGCAAGCAACTGTCTGGCTCAGTCTGAGGTCCTCTTGGACCCTTGAGTCCAAAGTGATATGAGCTTTCATATGGCCTCTCTCTGCCACCCACACTCTAACCTCATGCACAAGGAATTGATGTAAAAAGGAGAAACCAGAAAACCGTGGATCAATTCCAACTTCTACACTTGAATAAACTGTGTGACCATATCCAAATGTTTTATTTCAGTGAGCGTCTTTTTTCTTCATTATCGCACATAAGAGCACCTTCATATATGTGGATTCAGTATGTGCATTGTACAAAAACCTCTTGTGCTTGATTTAATAGACAATAATTTTTCTAAATGCATAATAAGAATCTAGGTTACTTATAGGCAGGACCACTGAAATTATTTGATTCTGCTGCATTTTTCACATAGTAATGGATCTGCTGCATTTGCCAATGCTCCATCATCTGCTGCATGATCTGTAGATTTTAACAAAAAACTTGTTTCTAGCTCAAATGGATCAAACATCACTGAAAGTATTGTATAATGTGACACCTTCAGTGGAAGGCCCTTCCTGAAGGTTAACTTCTAATCTTTTAGTTGCTTCTCTCTGTATTTGTTTGTTAAACTTGTCCAATTGAGGATAAATCTTGCCCAGACAGTATTGGCATATGTAAAAAATTAGAAACTAATTAAGAAATACTGTTAAAAACATGTGCTGCATAATGCCACATAATTTGACTTTCATTGCTGCATAATTTAGTCAAACATGCCACACAATTTGGTGCTCTTCCTGTCGCATAATTTGGTGCTCTGTCACTGATTATAGCGTTCACACAACAAGTGACTTGCTGCTATGTTCACTATTGGCTTTATTATCTTGTGTGAGGGGCATGAATGTTTCTGAGTTCATGTTTAAAAACTATCACTTTTAATAAATGCCTTTCAATGCAGTTACACACAATCTGATGTACTAAGATGACACCCTTCTGCATGTTAAAGAGACTTTATCATATTTTCACATCATATATGTTATTTTGTTTATATGATAAATGATTTAATGAGTCGGCTCCTAAAGCAAATCCAGACCCTTGGCTAGGATCTATCTGGGCCTGATTTACATCTTGGCAGAGGGTTACTCTGTTTCAACGGAGAAGGATATCCCACCCGCCAAAATCTAAATACCACAGAAAACAATGGTATTTAGATTTTGGCGGATGGGATATCCATTACCGTTGTGACGGAGGTTCCCCTCCACCGACATCTAATTCAGGCCCTCCGTTAATTTATTGCCTCATCCACTATAATATTTGGAAAGCCAGTGACATTATGCGAGGACAGAATAATATGATCACAGCGGGAGGTCAGTCTGGAGCAGCGTGTGGTAAGGCTTTTAGGCTGACTCTAGGCTTGTGAAAGCCAGTCACTAAAATGTGGACTGGACATAAGCACCAGTATTCCTAACAATGACAGCTGTGAGATATGTCCCAGTTCCCAGTCTCTAAAAACACAAGGAATGCTTCTTTGTCCCTTGAGAAACAATAGACTAGTTTTGGTACCCAGTCTACCACTAGCCCCCGGGGGTGAAGCTTTAGAGGGGAGTTTGGGGTGTTACACCTCCCTAATAGATGCACTTCCCGACAAATAGCTGAGAACAAGCGCTTTCAGGCGGGTATAGTGAGGTGTCTGTCGATTTCACCAGGAATTTTTACACACAGACAAAAACACTCACGCACACTCTTTCCCGCTCTCTCTTTGGAAAGGTTTCAAATAGGTTTGTATTTTCTCTCACTTACTCACCCTACCAATTCCTCTCATTTTCCACTGCCCCACTCATATGCCCTACATGTTGTATAATTTATTTTAACATTATGTGTCAGCGTGATTATTGGGAAATCTCAACATCCCCACAATCAACATGAGCAAGCTATGCCCCTGCTAGCCCCAAAGCAACAGTTACTACACACAGTGCACTAGTCGTTTTTAGGTTTTGCCTGCACAGCGCTTGCGCTGAGCCTGCAAAGAGTTTTGAGTTTTAAAAAAACAAAATCTTAATAAAGGCTTAGAAACCGCCCCCTTATTTACCTGAAATTACCATTGGCTGATTCCAAGGTTGCTCTGATTTACTTGCTTCTCATTGGCCAGCATGTTCTCAGCAGGTTGTCTGCTTTTACTTCTTGCTGCTTTTGCCATCCAGGCCGTCAAAAGAGCTGGGACCAAGTACACCTTCCGGTCACTCTTCACTTGCTTCGGTATCATTTATCTAATTGACTTTACAGGTACTTTATTTTTTAATTTGCTCAAAGAGTACACCATCTTCACTCCTGCCCAGTTCCTACTCTTGGCTAAGTTTTTACTTAGAGACATGCACCCCAAATTCTCATATCCCACTCTTTCACCCACACTTCATTGTATTTGTTTACTACTTCAACCTGCTGTTTGTTCTCTTTTTGCTTTTATTTGCACATTTATACAGCAAACTCGACCCGAGGTATCAGTGTGCTTTACATTAACACCTGTTGCATTACAGATGCACCGGAACCAGCCGGGAGAGGCGGGGCTCCCAGAGTGAGACATGCCAGCCCTCTGTTTACCCCTGCGAGGGGATACCTAATGAGGGCTCCGCCGCCTACATGCTCATCTCACATTTTTGTGGGTTGTGGTCCTCACAGCACAGAAGAAGAATGATCCTCGTCCCAAGCACTCCTGCAAGGGAAATCCTGCTGTGTGTTCTTAACTCCTACCCCGACCCCACCACCCGAGCCTGCAACTTCCAGCGTTTGATGCCAGAGCTCAAATGTTTCACAGTCAGAACCGAGATGGCTTGGTTTTGAAATTAAAAATGTGGTTTGGGCAACCTTGTGCCCTCCGCAGCCTACACATAGTACAAAGGCACAAACATACACACCCTCAATAATGCACACTCAAGTTTTACACATTCACACACCCATACGACACATGCACATACACTAAGGTACATAGCCATGTACCCATACTCACACGTACACAGTTACATAGGAGTACACATATGCACACGCATATATGCTTGCAGACACACAGATGGAAGCAACAGTCACACAGGTTGCGCACTCACACAAGGCGTGTATTCATACACATATGTGTAAATAGACAGACAAGTGCACACACATACGCACACAGACATCCAAAGGCACATGGTTGCACATTGCACACACAAGCTCAGACAGACACACACGTGCCCATTCACACACAGGACCGTGCATGCAGCACTCCCATATGTGTCTTTGAACATGCAGACACCATCCCTGCCCACAGTTCTGTTGAGTCAGAACAAACTGTGGGCAGACTCTGGCTTTTATTTCATGATATAACTGAAAGGCACTCGTGAAGATTTTGGTTGGTTGCATCCTCTAGTTCAGAGATCTTCAAACTGGCGGCAGGCCACCCTAGTGGGGCCTCAAGTGATCCCAGTGGGGGCCCCAGGCTCTGGCCAAAATAAGGATTATGCAAATAACAGTGCTTTGTTTTGAGCAGAAAAACATTTATTGCATAAAAAGGCAACAGAACTTAACTGCAATGTTTAAATAAGTCTAGACAAGTTTGAACACTGCCAATTTAATAGAATAATTGTCAAAAAATCTGAAGGGGGGCCTGATGATTTTTTGTTCCCACTGGTGGGGGGTCAGCATTTAAAAGCTTGAAAACCACTGGTCTAGTTGCTTGCTACAGCAGTTGCTCATGGAACTCACATTTTCCTGGGTGATTGTTCTCACAGTATGGAAGAAGGGCGATCTCCCCTCCAAGCACTCCTGCCTGGAGCCCTGCTGTGTGTGCCCATAACTCCCTGAGGGGACGGCTAATGAGGGCTCCACAATCTTTGTTTCATCAGAGCCATTAACAGTGGCTGGGATCCAGAGAGCTCATTGAATTCTGGTCATGGTGCTAGCGCTTACTGATGTGGGAATACACCAACTTTACTTCAAGCTGTTTTTTTAAACTTCCTGCAGTCACTCTCTTTAACTTTAGATACACTCTGGAAGAGTGCATGTGTCTGTGATCCCTCTCCCTCCCCTACTTTGCTTGTCGCTCCTCATGCCCTCCTCCCATTATCACAGAAGGGCAGAGAGCACAGAGCAAGCACTGATCTACAGATGCGGGCACTGGGCCGGTACTTGCTAGGCTAGGCCATAGCACTGGTACTTCGGAAGAAGGCGCTGTGCACATGCTGCCCTTGCAGCTCTGCCTCTGGTATTTCTGGGAAGCATTGCATGGACTCGAGAAGCACCTTACAGTGTTCTGCCAGTGGAGTGTTGAGCCCACCCCATGGCACTGCTCTGACCATTCATATATATGAAGGCACTGTGTGCATTGTGGTACTTATAGGCAATGCACAGTGCACAGTACAGAGAACAGGGGTGGCAAGAGTACTTGTGCTGAATGACAGCTCCATGTACTAGTCTGATGGAGTGTTGCAGTTCTGCAGTGATGAGCTTTAAGGGGATGGGGTATTGCTGAGCCCATGTTTGTTATTGACTTTCCAAGCCCAACCAGCCTTACATACATACTCACCTATCTGGACTCCTACCAGCCCCACTCCTTTATCCCCCATCCCCTACCTCCCCTGCATGGCAGCAGACTGCGTGTGAAGTGCCTATAAGTTCTTGTACACTTTGCAGGTCCAGTAGCTATCTTCCCAATAACTACGTGCAGGGACTCTGGCATATCGGGAGGGAGGAAGAAAGTGAAAATAAAAAAGGTTCAGCTCTATATAGGGCCTGATTCTAACTTTGGAGGACGGTGTTAAACCGTCCCAAAAGTGGCGGATATACCACCTACCGTATTACGAGTTCCATAGGATATAATGGACTCGTAATACGGTAGGTGGTATATCCGCCACTTTTGGGACGGTTTAACACCGTCCTCCAAAGTTAGAATCAGGCCCATAGTGTGTTATGACTAGGGTCACTGGAATTATGTGATTCTGCAGCGACAGCGATTTCCACGTAATAATAGATTTGTCATATTTGCCACATAATCCATCATCTGCCACATAATCTGCATATTTGAATGCAAAAAAAATGTTTCTCGCTCAAATACTTCAAAGGTTACTAAAAATGCAGCTACACATTTGCTGTGCAGGTCAAGGCCCTTTGCAAAGCTTGACTGGTCACTTTTCTGTTTCTTACTACTACATTTGAGTATTAAATGGGTACTAATGAGGTGCAACCAATGCCCATACAGTGTTGCCAGGTGTAACAAGCATTTGCAATGCAACGGGTCTCGCGTTTGCTCGTGTTAGAGCTGATAGCGTTGTAAACTCCTAACCCGACTTTTCACCTATCGGCAAAAGTGCATTTATGTACATAACCCGAAAAAGTGGAATTAACTGTGTATAGCACTCGACTTCTGCAAAGCAAAATCGCGCTAGGAAAATAGAGAAAAAGTAGTCCACAAGCCTGACAGAAAACAGCGAGCCTTGCATGTTTTCTGTACTTAGACGATGCGCTCGAGGAGGGCTAGCCACCGGAAAAGGCAGGCTTTCAACTAATGAAAGCAAGCAGATTTTAATAGGCAAGCCCACGAACCAATGAAAAATACTGACGTGACGTCGACAGGGCTCCGAGCCCTTTTCTAATACCTAAAGCATCTCGCGAGCGCATGCGACGCAGGCTCGACCCTAAAAATGATAAAATAATGAAGTAATACAATTACAAAATTTGCAGAGTTCTGCTGCATAATTTGCCTTTCCTTGCTGCACAATTTACTCAACTCTGCTGCAAAATTTGGCCCTCTCCTTCCGCACAGTTCCAGTGGCCCCGGTTATGGGTAGATGATAAATGTAAGGATGATGGGCGCGTGTGGAATTCGGGTGGTTTAATGAATCTGTGTTGATTGCATGTTTAATGGATGGATGTTTAAACTGCTCCATTCCTTGTCCACACACATCTGAAACCCCTTGCTCTAAAATGAGGGAAAGTATCTTTAAGTCAGGCACTAAACCACAAATACTCGAGTAACTAATTCAATTAATAACTTACTGTCCATCATGTGCAAAAACATTAACAAAGACAAATAGATTTGGCATAATTGATCTGCATATTTTAGCAAAAAAACAAATTTTGTTTCCAACCCAAACAGTTCAAAAGTTACTAACAATCTGGGGGTAATGTTTGACAGCTCCTTGACATTTGATATGCAGGTTAACAGAACAACGAGTGTCTGTTTTTGGATGGTCAAAATCCAAAAAAAGGGTCCTTCCTTTTGTACCCAAAGAACTTAAAATATTTGTGGTCCTAGCTCTGATTCCATCAAGATTGGACTATTGCAACACATTGTATCTGTATATATTACTCAATCATCTCTGAATAAGCATCAGCTTATTCAGAATGCAGCTGCCCATTTGGTCGTAGAACTACCTAAGCCTTCCTCCACCATCGAGGGTCTAAGACAGTTTCACTGGCTACCCATAAGAAAACGCACCTCTTTTAAAGCTCTTTGCCTGACCCATAAGGCTTTTCATTCACAGGGATCAGGATATCTTCAATCCTCCCTAACGTGGTATACTCCCAGTCACCCATTAAGATCTACTGACCTCCGGCTCTGGTACCACGTTGTAAGAAAGTTACATGGGGTGACCGGCCCTTCTTGGTGGCTGCGGCGAAGCTTTGGAATTCTCTCCCAGTCTACATGAGAGACCTGAACTCATACATACCTTTTCACAAGCAACTCAGAACTTGGCTTTTCTCACAGTGGTTTTCCACAGTATTCCTACCACGCTTCTCACGCCGCTTAGAGCTTCGATGCATTTGGTCTAAAAAGGGCTTTAGGGGAAAAAAACTAAAAAGGCTGTGACACGTGTTGCTGCACAGTATAAGGCCCTTTGCAAAGCTGGGCTGGTCACCTTTGTGTTGCTCATTGCTATATATAGATATTAAACTCGTACTAATGAAGTGCAATCAGCACCCAGACAGTATTACCAAGTTTATAAATGATGAAATAATGAAGAAATACTATTACAAAATATGCTGCATTATACAGCATAATTTACCTTTTCTCGCTGCATATTTTACTCAACCCTGCCATATAATTTGGCCCTCTACTGCCATATAATTCCAATGGCCCAAACAGTGCATTATTTCCCTATGTGAGCATAGGCGAAACCTATTGGTTTTGCCAATGCTTTTTTCCCCTTCCTCTCGCCCTTTCCATACATTGAGTCAAAGCAAATCCAGATGCCATTTTGTACCATTAGGGAATGTGTTTCTGATCCTTTATCTCATCTGAGGACCAGGGGTGTAGCTTCAGGGGGTGGTGTGTTTGAGGTGTTACACCCCCCTAATAAATGTATTTTGTGATAAATAGTTGGGTCCAGGTGCTTTCAGTCGGGTATAGAGAGGTGTCTATCGGATTTCTGCAGGAACGTATACACACACAAAAACACACACACGCTCTCTTCCTTTCTCTGTTTAGGAAGACTTAAAAAATGTGAATTCTTTCACTTAGTACCCTTACCAATATGCATTCTGCTTCCTTTCATCTGCCCCTTAAGCCCCTCGTGTTCCCCATGCTTTTCTAAAATGTGTTTTAACATTATGTGTCTCCCTGATTGTTGGGAAATCTGAAGCTCCCCTCTCCCCCCAAATTACTGATCGAGCTGCGATGCTGCTGAGGACACAGTATACATGACACCCGCACCACGCTCTCAGCCGTGAAGCCGGACCACTCTATTAACTCTAACAAAGGTTTCCGTGGAGCAGCACTTCACAGCGCAGTCAGTACTGCGTTAAAGATTGCAATCACACCGCTGTCTTTTATTACTGCCGAGCGTCAGAGGACAGAAGCTAACAGCGGGTGTTCAAAAGAAACGTTTGACAAGCTCCGAGGGAAAGCTCATTTCCAGGTCCTAAGGGTTGGACATTCCTATGTGCTAAATTCAGAAGCGTGGACTTGGACATTTTCTCTTGCAAAACAATGTAGCTGATTTGTCTCCAGCTACATAGCCCTGCAGTTAAGGACCACTGGAAGTATGTGATTTTGCGGCCACAAAGTTTTCCACGTAATTATGGATTTGCCATGTTAGCCGCATAATCCATTAACTGCTGCTCAATCTGCAGATTTCAACAAAAAAATTCTGGCTCAAACAGATCGAAAGCTACTAAAAAACGAGATAACACATGTTGCCACACAGTTGCCTCTCACAAAAGTTGACTGGTCCCCTTTCTGTTGCTTAGCGCTATATTTGGATATTAATATGGTATGAATGAGGTGCAACCCCTGCCCAGTATTAATAACTATATAAATGACGAAATAATTAAGTAATACTAACACATAGTGTGCCGCATTTCGACTTATAATTTGTCTTTTCTTGCCACATAATTTAGAAGTTGAGAGCTGGAAGTCATACTCATGTTTAGTAGCAATTACTGAACTCGGTGAGCTATCTCTACGAAACGCCCTCACGTCTGCAGGGAACGATGCTTGATGATCTGGAAGTTAAACAGATTATCCTGAATGCTTGGGAATCCCATTTATCGATTGCAAGTGTTAAATCCTTTTATGTTAGCATCCCCAGTCTTATTTTCGACAGTTTAGTAACACGGCTATTGAGTGCGCTTCTTTCAGTTTCTTCCTCGTGTTTTTTCAAGCGCTGTAATCCTCAATCATCGAGCACACTGTGTCCCTCCTAGTCTTTCAAACGAGAACTGTTCAGACCTGATCTTATGTTGCCCCCTGGTGGAAAAATGGGGAAGTACAACACACTGCGGTCAATGGTACAACTAGAGAAACAGCCCTGCGGGTGTATCGTAAGCGCATTATTTCATTGAATATAACTCAGTATTCACGTCACACTCAGCAAGACAAAGGACTGTCGCCAGGAGGGCTTTGTCCTCAGCCAGGAGTTGCTCTTGACAATGACCAAGACTCCAAAATAATGGTGTAAATTAGTAGAAGAAAATGGACATAATAGCTAGTGCTCCCCAAGCAATGAAACTTGAATATGACTACAGTGACCACGAAAGCCAGGGGACATTGTGGAGAAATGTAAAATGTAGATTGCGCAAATCCCTGCAGCAAGGGACACCTCTCCTCCTACTTCAGAAACTGAATAAAATCCTGGACTCTACAACTAGACAGCTTCTGCATCTTGGCACATGGGGCTGCATTAAACCAATATTGCAAGACTTCACGGCTACCTATAGCCAGGTATTCCGCCCTAAGGGCACACTGTATTGTTCACAGCGCCATTCAAGGCAAATTGAATCTCTGCACCAAACTCCAAAGGCACTCCTATAACAGAACGCCCTAGACGATCAGTTCCCAAACTTTTTTGAACCACGACCCACTTTATGGAAGAACAAACTTTTGCGACCCACCTACCTTAAATGGTGAAAGTACCCTGGCATGAGCAGGGTGCCCCTAAAAGACCCCAGGCCAATTCCTGGTCATGTGAGTGCGGGAATCCATCTTAGCGTATGTAGTGTTCACTGATCTACACAAGTAGTCCATCTACATAATGGCTACTCAGAACCTAGGCATGTTTGGTATCAAACATGTTGGAATCATGCAACTACACTGATTCCAGTGCTAGATGTACTCTGGGAGTCCCCTAGGGGATCCCCCAGTTCTGCCTGTGCAGCCTTACGGGGTCCAGCTGCCAGCCCGCACTGCTGCTGACCCCAGACACTGTTCAGCCATCTTGCTGATGAGCCAGGCTCAGGCTGGAGGAGCAAAACAAACGATTCCTGCAAGAAAGAGATGTGACAATGTCTCCCTGTGTTTTAGGTGTCTCAGGGCCAGGGTGGTGTGGCCTCTGAGTACCACCAGCCTGGTTTGAAAGGCACATTTGGTGCCCTCCTTGCATAATCCAGTTTGATTCAGTTCAGGAACCCCCGGTTCCCGCTCTGGCATGAAACTACACAGGACAGGGGAGTGACCACCCTTGTGTCCAGCTCCTCCCCTAGGGAGGTGCCCAGAGCTCTGCCACTTGATTCTGCCATCTTGAAAATAAGATGTGCAGAGGTCCCTGGGAGCATCTGGTTGGTTAGGCCAGGTAGATGACGTCCCTGACCCCCTCTGATAGGTGGGTCACTTCAGTGAGTGCCCAACCCTCTTTTAGAGGTATTTAAGGGCTCCCTCGTAGATGGGTCCTCAGATTTACCAAGCAAGACTCTACAAGGAACTCTCTGAAAGACATCTTCTGCTCCTGGCCTCTGGAACTGCTGCTGCTCTTCGCCTGGAACCGTACAAGTCTGCTTCTGGTGGGAAGGCTCCCACTGCAACAATGTTTCTCTTGATCCTGCAAGAATTCTGCAATATCCAAGGCTGTGCATCCTCCAGGGTCACAAGGACTCAGTTTGCACCAGGAAGCATGAAGGAATCTCCATTGGGGTGAAGGAGTCACTCTCCTGCATCCGCAGGCACCTCAAGGCATAGTCAACCAGTTGGTGGGGTCTGCTGTCTCTGGACACCTGAAGATCCTGCTTCACACATGGTGAGTCTGCGGCCTCCCCTGGGTCCTACTTGTCTTTTATCCAAGTTGGGAGACTGTGGGCCCTTGCTCCTGCCACTGGAGTGGCACCCCTATGAACCATAACTGTTGCGTTTGCCAAGGCTTTGTGATTCTTCCCCTAGGAGATCTTTAGCCTCCAAGAAGCCCCAGCCCCCATCACCCTGGAAACCAAAGATCAGTTCCTGCCCTGCAACTCCTGTGTCGCTGGGCTTCTCTTTTTCTGGGCTCTTAAGGCCTCCTTGTGACTCCCTGTGCCCGGCACCTGTGGGTCACTTGTGGGGGCTCCATCAACTTCTGTTGGCCCTCCTGTGTGCTGAGAGCTAGCTCTGACCCTTCTTCCTAGATAGAGTCTCCTGGACCTTGCTGGTTCCCACAATTCTGCAAACTCCTCATCTGCTCCTATTTGCACTTGCCAGTGCTTATTGGTAACCTGGCTGGTCACTGACCCTCCTGCGATCCGGCGACCATCAAGGCACAGCTCATAGGCAACTCCTGGGATCTTGCTCAGCTCCTGGACCCCGCAGCTAGACATCTTCTCTCACCAAACTTCCAGGAACTTCATCTTCAGGAGGCTTGGCATTGCGACCTGCACCACCTGGGCACCTCCTTGGGTGCTAGACTCTGTCCCCTTCCTTTGCAGGTCCTCCATGCCCGGAATCCATCCCTGGGTTCCACCGGCCTGATAAATGGATTGTGACAGCAGCTGGACAATCCGAGGCATCCACAGTCTTCTGAGAGCGTTCTTTCTCCCCTCTGCATCTGGGTCCCTGGTGTAAATACTCCTGTCTTCTGGATGTCTCAGAGTGGGGGCACTCTCCATCCATCCTCTGGCCTGCTGGTTTCCTCAGGGTCTGCTGGGAAGGGTCCTGAATTCCACTAACTCCAACCAGTACACTCTGTGTTAGCCTATTAGACAACTTGGTCAGTAACTGACTTACTCCTGGTTACTGGGGTCACCTACCACACTTACCTCCGGCGTTCCTGACTGGCCCCAGCCTCTAGCTAACCACCACACTTCTCTTGGATAGAGTTCTACTTTCACATTCCATATTTTTTAGTATATGGTTTGGCCTCCCTTAGGGCCTTGTATATTTCTGTGCTATTTTGCTCGTTATTCCATGTGTATAATTGCATGTAATATCTCCAAAGGTGGTATACCAATGCCAGTTTACTAGTAGTGCTGTAATAAAATATCAGTTATTTTTGCAAAACCTGTGTGATTCTTTCTCGTGACTAAGTTATTGACTGACTATTGTGGTATTAAAGTGTTTTACATTCCTCCTGGATAAGCTTTAACTGCTCTCCTCAGCTACCCCTAGAGAGCTTCTCCTATCTGGGCACTAAGGGTTGCCTGGATTCAGTATAGGGTGCCACACCATAGGTGCACACCATAAACTGAGCCAGCATCCTACAATGAAACTATATAGCATATAAATGATGATGTGTGGAAATAGGGTTTCTGTGAATATAAATCATTTGTGCATCACCAAGTGTCTTGATTTGTTTTGATCCTATTAAAATACCTGTTTCCAGCACACTTAAAAATTACAAAAACGTGCTTCCCTTTTGTTTTCCACCAGCTGAATGCATACAGATTATTTACAGATATTTATACTTTGTTGAATATTGCACAAATAGCATCCTTCATTGTCACATAATTCACTTTAAAACCTCCTCTTACTTTGCAGTCAGAGAAAGAAAAATAAACACCAATCCCCATGTTAAAAGAATAAAGCAGACTGTCAGTTGACCTCTGCCTTTGAATCACTGTCAAATGTGACAAATTAAACAAATAATTTTAAGGCATCTTTATTTGTTGCTCAGATTTTTGCTGTCCACAAAATATCAGCTCGCGCCGCAACACACTATTTGGGAAACCCTGCCCTAGACCTAACATGTTCATCTGCTCATAGACGAAAACCATTGGTCTCAGTACAAATGGCAGAACTCAGAATCTCCCTACCAGAAAAGTAACTAAAAAACATAAAACAATGGTGTCTGGGAAGGAAGTGAAGACAAAGGCCCTCATTACAACCCTGGCGGACGGTGTTAAAGCGGCGGTAAGACCACCAACAGGCCGGCGGTAAAACATTTGCAATTACGACCGTGGCGGAAACCGCCAACAAAGACAGCCACTTTAACACTCCGACCGCCACGGCGGTACAAACAAACTGCGCGGTGGTCACCGCCAACAGACAGGCGGGAGACAATGTACCGCCCACAGTATTATGACAGGCCAATCTGCCACCTTTTCCGGGGGGGATTCACCGCGGATAAAAACACGGCGGAAACAGGACTTTCGAAGGGAAAACGCTCACCTCTACACACTCCACGAGGAACGAGAACACCATGGACCCGGAACTCCAAATTCTACCTGCGATAGTCTTCCTGCTCCTGTACCAGAAGCACGAACGCCAGCGGCGAAGACCACGGTGAGTACTGCACCTACGAGACAGGGGAGGGGGAGGCTAAATACAGGGACACACACACGCAACACCCCCACCCCCACCCTCACCCACTACAACACACACACTAATACATATCTATATATTATAGTTACACCCCCAAGCCCCCCGGAAGAATACAAAGACCAAAGGGAATGATTGTAACCATTGTAATCGATTAAAATACAGTACTATAAAATATATTTACACTATAAACAAATATATACACCAATAATACAAGTCCAGGTATTGCACCATTTATAGTCTGTGGACCACTGGGCCCAAAATGCATGGGCGAGGCCCACACTCGATACCAGATCAAAACAGAGAGAACACCGCAGGGGCATCAGTTAGAAATACAACATGCACCTCAGGGGGAAGGGAAGGGGGGCACCTCAGCTGGATGAGTGCACGACGCCAGATCCACGAGGGGGCTCCATGCCCACTGTTCAATCCTTGGGAGTGCAAAGCCACAGTCTTTCAAGTCTCTACAGTGGGTGGGTTGCCCACTGTTCAATCCTGGGAAGTGCAAAGCCACAGTCTCTCAAGTCTCTACAGTGGGTGGTTTGCCCACTGTTCAATCCTGGGGAGTGCAAAGCCACAGTCTCTCAAGTTGATAACAGTCTCCACTGGTCCTGGAGGGGGACTGGTGCCCAGAGTGCTTCATCCTGTGAAGGACAGAGGTAGTGGATGGATCTCTCCACTGGTTCTGGAGGGGGAATGGTGACCAGAGTGCTTCATCCTGTTAAGGACAGAGGTAGTAGATGGATCTCTCCACTGGTTCTGGAGGGGGACTGGTGCCCAGAGTGTTTAATCCTGTGAAGGACAGAGGTAGTGGATGGATCTCTCCACTGGTTCTGGAGGGGGACTTGTGCCCAGAGTGCTTCATCCTGTGATGGACAGAGGTCGTGGATGGATCTCTCCACTGGTTCTGGAGGGGGACTGGTGCCCAGAGTGCATCACTCACCCCGTGACGGTCCCAGTTGCGTCAGTGCTCCTGCCGCTAATGGGCTAGCGGTGCTTGAGTTGGCGGTGCCCTGTTCAGCGGTGCTTGATTTGGCGTTGCCCTGTTCAGCAGTGCTTGAGTTGGCGGTGCCCTGTTCAGCGGTGCTTGATTTGGCAGTGCCCTGTTCAGCGGTGCTTGAGTTGGCGGTGCCCTGTTCAGCGGTGCTTGATTTGGCGGTGCCCTGTTCAGCGGTGCTTGAGTTGGCGGTCCTTCATGGCCCAGCCGGGCTTGTACTGGCGGTCCTTCATGGCCCAGTGGGGCTTGTGCTGGCGGTCCTTCTTGGCCCAGCGGGGCTTGTGCTGGCGGTCCTTCATGGCCCAGCAGGGCTTTTGCTGGCGGTGGCCTCCTGGGCAGCTGGTTTGAGGCTGGCGGGGCCCTCCTGGGCAGCTGGGCTGGGGCTGGCGGTGGCCTCCTGGGCAGCTGGTTTGGGGCTGGTGGGGCCCTCCTGGGCAGCTGGGCTGGGGCTGGCGGGGCCCTCCTGGGCAGCTGGGCTGGGGCTGGCGGTGGCCTCCTGGGCAGCTGGGATGGGGCTGGCGGGGCCCTCTTGGGCAGCTGGGATGGGGCTGAGGTGGCCTCCTGGGCAGCTGGGCTGGGGCTGGCGGTGGCCTCCTGGGCAGCGGGGATGATGACGGTCTTCTCCACTGTGCTGCTCTTCCCAGACTTGCCGGGTTTCTTGTGGCCCTTCCCCACCTTGGGAGGTGTCACAGCTGAGTCCACACTCCCACCAGGACCCCCGGGAGCGGCTTTGGTGGCTGGAGTCTTCCCCCTCTCCCACCGGGCACTGGCCAACTTCTGATGCTTCACGGGGAGGACTGGCTGTGCTGTGGCTCCGTGCCACACTGGCTGTCCAGGTGGCCGGTGCACTCCACATACCTGTGACTACAGGCACCACTGGTCCCGGAGATGTTGTGGCTGAGGTGCTAGTTCGGGACCTATGAGATGAATGGGGTGGGGGAGGTGTGGGAAAAAGGTCAAGGCTGGACAGGAAAAGTTTTTGGGACCCACTGGGACGGGTAGCTGGAGGGGGTTTGGGAGTGGAGGAAGTGGTGGTGGTAGTAGAAGGTGTACGTTTGGTGACTTTGGGTGCAGGTGCATGCGCTGGAGGCTGTCATGAGGTGGATGGCTGTTGGGTGGGTGTGTGCCTGCGTTTGTGTATCTTGGGAGGGGGCGTCACAGACACACTGGGAGAGGACACAGGGGATGTGTGAATGGTAGTGGGGGTGGTGACTGCACGTGAGCCGGGTGTGCTGGTGGGTGTGCTGGCGAGGGACATAGTGGCTGTAGAGGTAGTGCATGCAGGTGTGTGTGTAGACGAGACTGGGAGGGAGACGACGACGAGGGGGACACAGTGGAGGCAGTGGATGTTGGTGTGTCTGCATGTGTGTGATGCTTGCGTGAGTGCCTGTGGGATGTATGGTGCCTATGTTTGCCTGAGCTTCCCTTGTTTGGTGAGGTGTGTGCAGGCTGGTCTGATGGTGTGCTTGGGATAGGCAGAGGTACAGAGGATTGGGTCTGGGTGGAGGAAGTTGGAGGGGGGAGGCTAGACACAGGAACAATGGCTGCCATCAGTGCTGAGGCCAGAGTTTGAAAGGCTCGGTGAAGGGCCGTCTGGCCAGAATGAATGCCCTCCAGGAATGCATTAGTTTGTTGCAACTGCCTTTCTACACCCTGGATGGCATTCAAAATGGTAGACTGCCCAACAGTGAGGGACCTGAGGAGGTCAATGGCCTCCTCACTGAGGGCAGTTGGGGTGACTGGGGCAGGGCCAGAGGTGCCTGGGGCAAAGGTGATGCCCACCCTCCTGGGTGAGCGGGCACGGGGCGAAGGCTGAGGGGCTGCTGGGAGGGCGGTGCTGGTAGGGGGGGTGGCGGCTGTACCTGTAGATGCGGGGGCACAGATGTTGCCGCCACCACAAGGGAGCTCCCATCAGAGGACGAGTCCGTGTCGCTGGTGTCAGCTCCTGTCCCCGCCGTGGAGCTCCCCTCGCCCTCCGTCCCACTGGTGAATTCAGAGTCCGTAGTGTGGCCCTCCATGGCCATGTGAGATGCAGCTCCCTCGTGCTCCGGTGCCACTGCTCCTCCGCCTGATGATGCAAATGCACACAAGAACAGGGAGACCACAAAAAGGGGGGGGAACAGAATAAAGACATGTTGAGTGCATGGATTACCGCTACCGTTGGCGGACAAGACTGACACAGAAACCCCCTGCACTACGCCACGCTCTTGGGGTCTACAGTGCAATTCCTGGGAAATGGCCTAAAAGGCTATGGACAACATCTGCACACATAGATGACACAGGGGCATGAATAGCTGTACTTGGCACTCTATAGAGGTGGGGTGGGGGGCCACAGGGCCATGCCTTACGGAGGGGCCTAGCCTACGGAACTCCCCCTGGCCTAGGGAAACCCACAGCCCTCCTCCCCCACCCAGACAACTCCACTGCGCACAAAGTCAGCTGAATGAGAGTGTACTCACCCTCTTGTGTCTGCTGTGATGCCCTCAAGCGCCCATCCAACTCCGGGTAGGCCACCTCCAGGATCCTGAACATCAGGGGGGTCATGGTTCGACGGGCCCCCCTCCCAAGTTGGGAGGCCATCCCCAGCTGAGCCTCCGCCGTCTTCTTGCTCCAGCGGCGAATGTCCTCCCATCTTTTCCGGCAGTGGTACTCCGTCTGTGGTAGACCCCCAGGGTCCGGACGTCCTTGGCGATGGCACGCCAAATATCTTTCTTCTGGTGGGCGCTGACCTACATGAAATTTACAGGGGAAGAAGAGAAGTCATTACCAACTGCACCGTCAAAGTGAGTGGCCCCCATCCCTACCCTTGCCATGTGGCACATGCACCCACCGTCTTTCATGCACGCAGAACTCTGACCCCTTCCTTCTTACATCCAGCCCTCTCCACACAGGCATAGCCCATACAACATGCTCCCTGTCTACTTACCTGTTTGTTTGGAGGACCGTAGAGTAGCGCGTACTGGGGGAGGACCCCATCAACAAGCTTCTCCAACTCCTCCGATGTGAAGGCAGGGGCCCTTTCCCCAGACGCACGAGCCATTGTCTCTTCCAGACCAAGGTCGCAGCAGCACTTGCAGTGTAGGTCCTCTCCTGTCGAAGATCAGGTATCGAGTGATTCAACAGATAGAAAATGGCGGTCACGTCCACGGCTGTCACGTCCGCGGCGGTGCGTACCATCACCGCCGGCGTACATCGTCATTGGCTCCTGGGACCCATAGGGTCCAATGTTAACCAATGCAGCATTGCACTGCGGTCTCCGACCGCCTACCGCGACGGTGTACAACGCCAGCGCAGGTACCACACATCCCATTGTCCCACTTTAGAGGTCAGGCAGCCACCATTTCATGGGCCCACATGGCCTAATTTCCAACTGCGTCACACATACCTAGGCCTAGTCTCAACACACATACAGGCCACCTTTTGTGTATGATTGGTGTTCTGTGTAAACTGTGGGTACGTACCTCTGAGTTGTTTGACTCTGTGGTCGCTGTTGTCCTTCATAGGTACCGTCCGCTGGGACATGTGAGGAGATGGCGGCATCCTCCGGTGTACCGACCGCTGGTGGACCTGTCGACAATGGAGGAAAGACATTTGATAATCACCTACAGGTTTGACCGTTCCACAATCCAGGAACTGTGTACCCAATTGGAGCCAGACCTGATGTCAGCAATCCGCCATCCCACAGGAATCCCCCCTCAAGTGCAGGTGCTATCAGTGCTCCATTTCCTTGCAAGTGGGTCATGGCATCAGGGATGTCCCAGCCTATGTTTTCCAACGTATTGTCCAGAGTGTTGTCTGCCCTGCTGAAACACATGCGGAGCTACATCGTTTTCCCTCAGGTGGAGGATTTGCCTACAGTGAAAGGTGACTTCTATGCCCTTGGACATATCCCCAACATCATAGGTGCCATTGATGGGACCCATGTGGCTTTGGTCCACCCCCCCACAGGAGTGAACAGGTGTACAGAAACCGGAAGAGTTATCATTCCATGAATGTACAGATGGTATGTTTGGCAAACCAGTACATCTCCCATGTGAATGCCATGTTCCCTGGCTCAGTGCATGACGCCTACATCCTGCGGAATAGCAGCATCCCTTATGTGATGGGTCAACTCCAGAGGCACCGTGTGTGGCTATTAGGTGAGCCCCTGGAAGCAAGACAGTGGGAATGGTTGTCTGGGGTTATCCCTACAGGTTAGTGTGTGTCTAACAGTTGTCCCTCGCCATTTGCAGGTGACTCTGGGTACCCCAACCTGTCATGGCTACTGACCCCAGTGAGGAATCCCAGGACCAGGGCAGAGGAACGCTACAATGAGGCCCAGGGGCGAACTAGGAGGGTGATCGAGTTGACCTTCGGCCTCCTGAAGGCCAGGTTCAGGTGCCTCCACATGACAGGTGGATCCCTATTCTACTCACCAAAGAAGGTGTGCCAGATCATCGTGGCCTGCTGTATGCTTCACAACTTGGCTTTGCGACGACAGGTGCCTTTTCTGCAGGAGGATGGTCCAGATGGCAGTGTTGTGGCAGCTGTGGAGCCTGTGGACAGTGATGAGGATGAAGCAGAGGAAGAAGACATGCAGAACAGGGACTCAGTGATCCAGCAATATTTCCAGTGAAACACAGGTGAGAATGCATTCCTGCCTACTACATGTACTTTTACACTACTACCTCTCTACTGTCTGTCGTTTTCACCCAGTGTATGGTCACTGAGTTGTCACTTTCCCTTACGGTTTCACATATGTGGGTCCCAACGTGTGTCATCTGTTTAGATTCCTCATGGACTAGAGCTGTGTGACATAGGTATGTTGACATTACTATTTCAAGAACATTTGGTCACTGTAATTGCAAATACACTATTTCGAAATCACAGACAGACTCCAGATCATTTTGTGCTTTAGGTGTGTTTATTTAAATGCAAAATATTGGAGGGGGAAGTTAAATGGTGAGGGGTGATGGCGGAGGAGTGTCCATGGCAGAGTCCAGTCTATTAGTCTCACAGGTGCATTGCCCATATGGGCATAGGAAGTGGAGCTGGGGCAGTTTAATTATGGACAGAGTGACAAAGTGGGACAGTGGGATGACAATCAGGGTGGTCTCATTTCTTGGCGGGGGTCTTGGCATCGTGCTCTGTCTTGTTCCTGGATCTCAGGGACGTTTGCGGGGTGGTTCTCCCTCTGCAGGGGGTGGGGTGCTGGTGTGGTGGTCCTGTGGCGGGGCGTCCTGTCCACTAGCGCCGGCGGAGGTGGTGGGCAGTTCATCGTCCATGCTAATGTCAGGGGCCCCTTGGAGTGCCACAGTGTCCCTCCTGGTGTTAAGTAGTTCCTTCAGCACCCCTACGATGGTGCCCAGGGTGGAGCTGATGGTTCTGAGTTCCTCCCTGAAGCCCATATACTGTTCCTCCTGCATGTGCTGGGTATCCTGAAACTTGGCCAGTACCGTTGCCATTGTCTCCTGGGAGTGTGGTATGCTCCCATGATGGAGGAGAAGGCCTCGTGGAGAGTGGGTTCCCTTGGCCTGTCCGCCCCCTGACGCACGGCCGCCCTCCCAGGTCCCCTGTGTTCCTGGGACTCCGACCCCTGGACCGTGTGCCCACTGTCACTGCCCCCAGGTCCCTGTTGTTGTTGGGGTGGTGGGTTATCCTGGGTTCCCTGTAGTGGTGGACACACAGCTGATTGACGTGTCCTGGGGACAGAGGTATGGGCCCGCTGGGTGGGTGCTGTGCTGGTGTTTGCAGAGGGGGGAAGGTCTGTGGTGGCCTGTGCCTGTGTGAGGGGAACCGACTGTCCCGAGGCCCCCGATGGTCCGGGCTGGTCATCTAGATCCAGTTGGACAGAGGTGCTGTCATCACTTTGGGCGTCTTCTGTGGGTGGAGTGGACATGTCTGGACCCTTCTGTTTGGTGATGTTGGGTAGGAGTCCTGCAGGGGTGGAAAGGCATGATTATTGCATCTGTGTGTGGCATGGTGTGCAATGGGTGGGTGACCGTGTACCCCAGTGCTGGCATTCCTGTGTGGGAGCTTGTGTGATGATGGTTTAGGGGTGTGTATGGGTATGTGCAGTGTGCATGCTTTGGTGATGGGTGTCCATGCTTTGTTGTTGCATGCAGGGCTTGGTGTTGGGATGTGTGGTTTGTGATATTGGTATGTTTGTGAGGAATTGGAGTGATAGGGGTGGGGGCGAGGGTGGGGGTATGTGATAGCATGAAGGTAGGGTGGGGGATGTAATAGTTAAGATTTGACTTACCAGAGTCCATTCCTCCAGCTACTCCTGCGAGGCCCTCAGGATGCAGAATCGCCAAGACCTGCTCCTCCCATGTTGTTAGTTGTGGGTGAGGAGGTGGGGGTCCGCCGCCAGTCCGCTGAACTGCCAGGTGATGTCTTGAGACCACGGAACGCACCTTCCCCCGTAGGTCGTTCCACCTTTTCCTAAAGTCCTCCCGATTTCTTGGGTGTTGTCCCACTGCGTTGACCCTGTCCACTTTTCTTTGCCATAGCTCCATCTTCCTTGCAATTGAGGTGTGTTGCACCTGAGCTCCAAATAGCTGTGGCTCTACCTGGACGATTTCCTCCACCATGACCCTGAGCTCCTCCTCCGAGAACCTGGGGTGTCTTTGCCGTGCCATGGGGTGGTGTAGGTGATGTGTGGAGTGGTGTGTGTGGTGATAAGTGTGGTGATATTTAGTGGTATGTTGTGTGAGGTGCGTGGAAGTTGTGTGGGTGATGGTGTTATGTGCCTGTGGATGCTGTTGTACTTGCTGGTGGTGTATCTCTCTGTGCTTCGTTCTCAATTTTTGTCGTAGGGGTTTGTGGGTGATGTGGGTGTGTGTTTTATATTGTATTGGGTGTGTGGGAGTGGTGTGTGTATGTGTATCAGGTGTGTGTATTTGTAATTGTCCAATGTGGCTGTGTTGTGTAAGAGTATGTGTATTTTGAGCGCAGCTGTGTGTACCGCCAATGGAATACCGCGGTTGAAAGACCGCCGCGTGGATTCGTGCGTCGTGATAGTGTGGGCGTATTTCTGTTGGCGTGACGGTGTCGGTTTTGTTTTCGCCAGTTCATCACTGACCTTTGGTGTGGCAGACTTGTGTGGGTGTCTGAATTTTGGCGGGTTCCGAGATGTGGGTCATAATAGCTGTGGGGGAATTCCGCAGCCACGGCGGTGTGTTGGCGGTCTTCTGCACGGTGGTAAGCAGCTTTTACCGCCAATGTTGTGATGACCGCCAAAGTTCTTCTCTAATTAAGAAGGCAGATCAGTTGTGAGAGGTTGTACAAAAAAATGAACAAAATCTGAGATCGTTTTACTCTTATGTCAACAATCGCCAGATGTTTTTGTGGGTATGTACCTTTGAACAACTTTGGGAAATCAATCACAATCCTTCTTTAAGGTATCAGCTAGCTGAGCTTCATCACTCTCAGACATAACTCTTTTAAAACATAAGTAATCCTTTTGTGTTTAGGGCTCCCATGTATTTCCCCCAGCTCTGGCCTCATCTCCCAAAGTGTAGTTCATCCCCTTGTAATTTAGCCCAAAAATGCAGCATCATTTGAGAAATGGGATCTGCCAGTCTATCTCTACTGTTAAATTAGGACATTTAATTAAAACTGCTGGTTTACATTGAATCGGTTTAGAAGCATACGGTGCACCTTACCAGTAGACTCACAAAATCATAATTTAAGCCTTCTTTATTTCTAAATAAGATTATAAAAGTACTCTTGATAGTTAATTTCCAGAGTGCCAAATGGCACAATTAAAGTGACTACAGAAATGTGGCATTGCCTTTAATTTTTAAACTCTCCATTATGGACAATGTTTCATATCTTCAAAATGTATCCGTCGAATGCCAGTAAAGGACAGGGTCAGCTTTATGATGTGGGTGTGCTATTGATTAAATAATCTACATGAGAGTGGCATGTCCACATTTGCAGGGGTCAGGGACAGTATTAACCTCAAGAACTTTGAGGTAATGTGTCCATAAAGTCAAGATTCAAAGCAGCATTTTAAAATACAATCAATAAGAAAAGACTGACCCAAAAAGGGAGTTTGATATCAGATTTAGGGGGGGAAAAAGAAAAGTTTGTTAAAATTTAAAGTACACTAGAGAAATTAGAAAATTAAGGTACTTAAGTGTCATTTGTTTTGAAGGCTCTCAGTTACAGAAATAATGCAAATAATAAGCTGAAAATCAAGAACATAGACTAAGGACCTGATTACGACCTGGCGGATGGGATACTCCCATCACAAATGTGACGGATATCCCGCCCGACATTTTACAAGTTCCATAGGATATAATGGAACTTGCAATATGGCGGATGGGAGTATGCCATCCACCAAGGTCGTAATCAGGCCCTAAGTCCCAAATAGTGGCATGATACAAAATAATAGAGGCCTCCTGAAGAATGTGATGAGGGGACCCTGATTTCTTTAACACCTTAAAGATATTCATTGGCATTTATCTGCATAGGGGGCACTCCTTGAAAGCCTGGGGTCTCTTGAAGGTCTGGGGTCTTCTAGGAGGTTGGAGTCCCACTGCACTGCAGGGGCCTGCATTAGAATCCATAGTCCTAAATGTGCGCAAATTAATAGAAAAGTAGAGACCCTCCGATTGGTATAGAGTCTGGCTCACCCTCACATTCAGGGAAAGACATAGCCGTTTTCAACATACGAAATCATGGAAATTGCAAAGTCAGTATGGTGTGAGCATCATTATAGCAAATAACCTTACCAACTTAGCACTAACCCACTACATGAATATTGATTCGCCCCTCCCAATGTAATGTCATCCAGAGCTATCAGAACAAACTAGTTACATAAACAACAGAAACATGCGTGGATGGCTTGAGCGCTTGCCAGCTCCAGTGGCAACTTAGCGAGCTGTGAGCTAACTAGTCTGCCCAAATTTATTTTTTAAGTCAAATGAAAGGCCCAGTGACCTTAATTCCTTTCACTCCATGAAGGCCGAGTGGGTACACAGAGGACTATTTCTGGAGCGGCTCGCAGGACAGAAAAGGGGCGAGGCAGCGTGGCACGTCGCGGGAGGAGGAGGGCAGACACGATAAAAAAGTAATTTTTAAAAACGTACTTTTTTGTGCCACACCTCGCTACTCCCATTCACTCCTCAACCGGCCCTGTGTCCAAATCTAATGCTGCTTGCATGTTGCTGGCAGCATGAAAGCAGTTTTAGGATTGGGCAGAGCGCCCAGCCAGGGCTCTCCTTGGCAGACTGGAAGTCTCTGCCTGCTGTCTCCAACCCAGCAAAGCAGTCCTTGCATTGCTAGGTTGAACAAAGCCCAGTGCGCATGTGTGTTTGGCCGGCCGGAGAAGGCCAGCCAAACAAACATGCGAACTGAGGGGGAGTGCTGTGCACTCCCCCTCGTCCCCGTCACAGCCCCAAGGCCCGCCTCCTTTACTATAAAACTATAACAGACGTAGTTTATTATCGTTTTATAATAAAAGTTGTGCAGCTGTTGCTGTTGGTGGGGGGGGTGACGCTCCTCCACCATAATGGAGGAGCCGCCCCAGGACTATTACCTCCTGACAAGTGCCTCAAGTTATCCACACATCTTCAAAGGAAGATTAACCATGTATCCCCATAGTTTGTTAAGACTACATGTGACTCTGGGTTGCTCTTTCACTTGTCTCGATGAAGACCTGCATAGCTGTTCCTGATTACCTGCAAGGCTTTGGGTCGAAACATCAATGACGTACCTAGTGTTGGCCTGCACTGGTTCTAATTCCCTTAAGCGCGACCAGGAATAACCATGTCTTGCCTTATTGTTTCGGGACTGGATAAAGGAACATTACTAGAAAGGCTCTTTATGGAAATTGTTGTATAGGCTTTTGAATTTTTTGTTTTTTCCAGTCACACCTTTTCACTTGTTGCACTGCACTAGCACTTGCACTTTTTGAGCAGCTTCCTTCATTTATGTCGCAAATACTTTGGGTTGCTGTTTTCAATGCAAGAACAATTCTGATTCATACAGTCTTTATGTGTTCTTGATTTAAAGATGTTTCATATGTCTCTCCATTAATGTTTCTGCATGTAAGGGGACTTATACCCCAAATATTTAGATACTATATAACTTAATTTTCTACAGTTGTCTTGCACCGACAGGAGTATTGTTCTTTTTATAGCACATTTCACTGTAACTGACATCAAGGTGTGAATTCTAGTCACTCCCATGGCCTGTATTGTGAGACTATCAGCTTCAGAGTCTCACCTGCTATGCCAGACAGCCTTTCAGGAGAAAAAAGCAAGACAAAAGTGTACACATCAAAAGAAGCAGGCCCCCAACATAAAATTTCAAAGATCCAGACTCTAAATCACATTTGGTGTCTGGACATGGACTATAAGAAGAAGGAGTTAAGCGCCCAAACTTTGTCATATGCAAAACAGCTACATGCTTTGTGAGACTTCTGCCTGTGACAAGGACTGGGGCCGAGGCCTGCTAGTATCTCTACTTGGTGAGGGGAAATCACCCAGGGAAACCAGGACTGCCTGCTCTGGGGCCTGGAGCACTAGCACCTGTAGCTTGCCAAGAAGAGTGTGCCCTGTGAACAAGAGGAGAGCATTGGGGAGAGTGGGGTCCAGAGGGGAACTTGCCGATAAGAATCCTGGTGCGAGGTGTGAGAAGATGGCTGTGCACTGAACTGGTCATTGCCTGTGTCAGGATGAAATCAGTGACCCCTGTGCATCAGTGAACTTAGCCATGAAACAAGTGACGTGTGTAAGTGTGAAGTCCTTAACCCCTCGTTGTGGTGACCTCATATGCAAGAGGGGGCCACAGTGGAAGTAATTGTTGCTGACAAAGCACCACGACCTGTGCAGTCCTTTGCAGTGCCCCAGTATACCAGGAGGGGCTGCAGTTGTACAGGTGGCTGTGCAATAAAGACTGACACCTTGCCAGTGGGTAATGAGGGAACCCTATATGTTAGAAGGTGATGCCGGTATTGAATACTGCAATGGTCGGGCAGTTGAATGGGAAAACTGAAGCTGGGACCTGCAGATTGGAAATAAACATGGAGGCACCCTGACCTGCCCTGTGGACTCCGGAGAACTTCGAGAGGACTTCACTCTGTCACTGGGACCCTGGGGTGGCATTAGTTTTTGGCATTGCCACAGATTTACACCTTCTTGTAAATCTGGAGCAGCTTGAAAAGCAATGGGTGTTGCTGTGGAATGCCCCTCTGGCAGAGAAAACTGCATCGGAGGAGCCGATATTTACAAGGAGGCGTAACGCCACAAAAAGTGGCATTATACCTCCTTGTAAACATGGAGAAGTGGTTAGCGCCACCAAAGTGTCGCAAAAAGTGATGCTCTGGTGGCGCTAGGGCCTAGTAAATCTGGCCCTAAATTTTTCCTATTGGAAATATGGTTGTATTTTTGTGTTATATGTGTAACAATGCCACATATGGTGAAAGGTATGTCCTGTGCCATAAGTACATATAACACAGGCTCACAGTCACCCATCCACATATATCTTATTCATATGCACACATGCTCATACATTCACAAAGACCATGCTCTCCCTGACACACATGCAGCCCTGTCATAGTGACCCTAGTCAAAATAATTTATTCAAACCATAGTATCTGGCCTTATGGAGATTAGGCTTAAAGTGACTCAAGCTGGGTGTGGAGTTGTCTCGTAAGAATGCACAAGTTGTTTAGTCTCCAGTAACTCACAGTCATTTTCACTGATCAGAAGTAGCTCTTACTACAGAAAATACATGATGCTAAGTTTTCATTTGTTCTTTGAATAGAATTGATCTGCACTGAGACATATGACTGTACTGAGATCTGGCTACTTTGTTTACTCATGATATCTAAGAGAGTGTGATAACCATTTTATTTCTAGATGAAGAGATTATATCCAAAAATTCGGTGGAGAATTTCCAAATATAGAAAAATATATTGATATTTTTAACACAATGTGTGTATAAGATGTTATGTAAATAGGTTGATGTATGAAACAACTGCAACCCATAATAAAATGAATAGATATTCCAATAGACCCGTGCCCCCTGTATTTGGTTTGGAGAGCCAACTCCCAGCAAGTGGGATCCTACAGAGACCTGCAGAATGATTCACAACAATCAAATGATGTAAAGTGTGTGTGTTGTATCTCCCCCTCCTCTCCCTGACAACACACAATTACGTGCTTTGACCTAAGACAGGATAAGAGAGTCACTCATATGACACCAAAATGCTTCTCACAGCCTACAGTATAACTGAAAAACTGTTCAGCTGAGCACGCGCCTGTGCAGCATGCTACTCACCTGACAATTCTGTTTGCGCCTCATCCTGGGTATAAATCACATTACAAATGCAAACTCATTTATGTGGTCCATACAAGGCTCTTAGCTCACCATTAGAGTAACCATGTCTCAATCAAGGAGGAGTACCTAATACATTACAGTTCGTGAAAAGGATATGCCCCAGTCAGCATGAATGAATGGTACATTAAAAATGTCGTCGGTGGTGCATAATACTGGGCTACATGAAAGTGAGATGTCTCAACTGATGGGAACCTCTGAAAACATCTCTAGGGCTGTAGTTTGGTCAGGTGCCAGCTAAGACTCACTAGATGTGAGCCAGAGACCAGCATATGGAAGTCGGTGCCTCTGAAAGTTCAGTGGGGTTGGGGCACAGTCAGTCACATGTAAGACCGGGCAGAGTTAATCACATGGCATAGCAAGTTTTATCTCACCCTACGAAGAATGCATATTTATGTGAGCAATTCATTTTCTCAACTGGAATATTTCTTGGTATTTCCGAGACACCATAAAATACCGCAATAAACTCACAGACTTTTTTATGAGATCAGCAAATGAGCCTTCCCCTAAGCTTAGGGGTTTATATTTTGGCTCAGTCGCGTTAAAACTCTTCCAAGCGAATTATAAGGCAGTCTGCAACGTCGAAGGGCTCTTTGGGGATTAAATATGCCTTGCACCGATGGCTGCGCTATGCGCCCCTCTGTTAATTGGACTGTTTCTCGGGGCCTGCTGCAGAGCAAGCGTGTGAAAGTTGATCCATGTCTGAAGCCTGTTCCGGCGTGGCATTTCTGTGTTTGCATCGCCCTAAATATAGTGTTGACAAATCTGGCATGTTTTGGTTGTGTGTGGTGTTTAATTTGAGCCTGTGGTTGCCGGTGGCGCCCAGCAGCACGAATTTTTGGGGACCAGCACTTATTTTTTGCATCGGACATTCACCGCGAGGAAGAGGGAGAAAATCACACAAGAGGGAAAGAAGAGGAAAGAGGAAGACAGATAAAACAGCCACGAAGGGACAAAGCAGGGACTGGCAAGAGCGGGATAGTGGGGCAGCAGTATGTGGTAGTGAACGAAACAGGCCGAAGGTGAATTTAAGACTATGCAACCATAGCCAATGTTTTATTTTACCGCCCATGGGATCCTGAGCAGATCTTCGGCACCAGCACTCTCTTTCTTCACAAATTAAGCACTGAGGGGCATATACTGGCCACTTTTCTTGCCTCGGCCCCACCTAACGACACCATGGTTGTGCCGTATTTACAATATGGCGCACCATGGCGGTTGTTAAGACAATATCGTCAACATTTTTAACTCTGTTGTGGAGCTTTGCTGTACTAGGGTCAAAAATGTTGACCCATTGAGGTCCATTGATCAAAATGGGTGCGTCATTTTAACGCTTGTTCTGAGCAGGTGTTAAAAATGATGGAAAGATAGCGCAGAGCAATGTTGTAAATTTCACTACGCCATTTTTTCGGGCCTACCTGAGGTGGCACGCCCCCTTGCATTCATTATGCCTGCCGCAGGCATAATGTGGCGCAAGGGTTTACAAAGTGGTGCAATGCAAGCATTGTGCCACTTCGTAAATATGCATGGGAGAAAGGCCTCCTTAATGCCGCCTTAGCATAAAAAAAAATGATGCTAGGGCGGTGCAAGTTGGCGCTAGAGACGTGTAAACATGCCCCTGAGTGTTTCCATGAACCACATCAAGTTGGGTGGATGCAGCTGAAAGTTCCAATTGTTGAAAGACAATGTGGTCTACCCTTCCATTCGAGGTTGATAAATCAGACAGCTAAAATGCAATACTCTTTATATAGCAAACCATTAAACCACACAACTGTACTATTAAAAAGACATTGCCATTGTTGGAAGTGTGCTAATGTGTAACACTTTCATGTTTGGAAAGTCCTTTTGAGTTACATTCCCATGCTTGTAGTGTAAATAAGTGTGAAAACTGGGTGTTTGGAGTCTGCTTCTGTGCAGCATTTAAATGATCCTTCTTTATATCAAAAGGCTTCACAATGGGGACAGGAGATTTGTAATTCATGCATTCTTCTGAAATGTATCTCTCAGTCCTTTCCTCATTCAAAATTCCTCCAGTTTCCTTAACTTTACACGTTAGCATTTGGTTTCCGCCGGTCAGCCCAGTGGGAAAGTCCTAATAGGGTGGGCAGGGAGGTCACCAGCACAGCGACGACCACCCCGTTGGGAGCTTGGTGGACAGGTGTTTCCATCCACCAAGCTCCTAATCAGCCCCATAACCTGTGTGGCGGTATGCTCAAGGAGTGCCGTAGACAATGTCCATCCAGGGTATTGTCCAGGCCGACTTGCAGTGAACTGTCAACAAAGATATATTAAGAAAAGCAAGACCATTCTATCCAGAATGGGAGCGCATATAAAGAAAGATGCACGCACATTCACAGCCACACGTGACATTGTCCTTTTTCTTACAAGAGCCTACTGAAGTACTTGGATCTGACATTCCTTCCTGTACGTGTACAGTGGTCTACACTGAACAAATGGTGGAAATAATGCAGTGCTTACAGTCTAAATGTGTCTTAACTCACTATGCACAGGAAACACTTAGCACAGCGTTCGGTCTGTATGTTTGTGCATACTGTGTACATACAGTGTATGCGGTAATATGTGAAACTAGAATAGTATACAAATAATGCATCACTTACATTGTGCGTCTCTGTGTTAATGCAATCACTATGCATATTATTCAAGCTCAGTGAATTCAAATGGTTTGTGTATCTGCTGATAGCATGCACATAAAACAAAGAGTGCAGTATTTACATTCATTTTGTCAGGGTGCACCAAGCCTGTGGTGCAAATAGTGGAATGTTTGCATTCTCTGTTTGTCCATTTGCACTTTCTGTGCGTCCGGCTGCACATCACACGCTGTGATGGGATGGGTCGTGCTGCTAGACAGTAACTCTCCCTCGGCCCGGCTGCCAGTCCGAAAGATTTATATGAAAGTTGCCGCATTTACATGGAATTTGAAACTAGCAAACACTTAGTATTGTCACACGGAACATTGAATTAAAATGCAAGATAAGACAGCAACGATTGAAAAAACTACTTTGGAGGAGCATTGCTAAGACCCAACACACCAACATAATTGTAATTAAAAAGATGAGGCGGAGATGAAATATAAACCCACTCCTTCCAAGGATGATGGACTCGAACGAGTTTTTAAGTTAATATTTATGATAAGTGCCTAATATGCCCGCCCTCTTCAGCTGTATCGTCTTTCCGCTCTTGGGCCCATATTTATCCTTTTTATGCTGCAGTTGCGTCACTTGACGCAAAGCGGCGCAAACTTACAAAATACAATTAAGGGGCATATTTATACTCCGTTTGCGCCGAATTAGCGTAGTTTTTTTCGACGCAAATTCGACGCTAAACTAACGCCAACTAACGCCATATTTATACTATGGCGTTAGACGCTTCGGGCGCCAAAGGGCCCGGAGAGTGCGTCATTTTTTTGCGTGAACCCCTTCCTTGCGTTAATGAGATGCAAGGGAGGCGTTCCCGTCTTAAAAAATGACTCCCAGGCCTTTACGTGGTATTTATACTCCCGGGCAAAAATGACGCCCGGGAGTGGGCGTGACCAAAAACGGCGCTTTTGCGCCGCTTTTTAACGCCTGGGTCAGGCATGGCGTTAAGGGACAAGTGGGCTCAAAATGAGCCCAGAGTGCCCTCCCCTGCCCCCAGGGACCCCCCCTGCCACCCTTGCCCACCCCAGGAGGACACCCAAGGACGGAGGGACCCATCCCATGGACATTAAGGTAAGTTCAGGTAAGTATTTTTTTTTTATTTTTTTGTGGCATAGGGGGGCCTGATTTGTGCCCCCCTACATGCCACTATGCCCAATGACCATGCCCAGGGGACAGAAGTCCCCTGGGCATGGCCATTGGGCAAGGGGGCATGACTCCTATCTTTACAATGATAGGAGTCATGTTGATGGGGGATGGGCGTCGAAAAAACATGGCGCAAGTCGGGTTACGACGATTTTTTCGACGTAACCTGACTTGCCCCATTTTAAGACGTCCATACGCCATTTTCCCCCTACGCCGGCGCTGCCTGGTCTACGTGGTTTTTTTCCACGCACACCAGGCAGCGCCGGTCCGCTTGCGCCGGCTAACGCCATTCCATAAATACGGCGCCCGCATGGCGCTTCAGAATGGCGTTAGACGGCGCAAAATCTTTTGACGCTAAACTGCGTTAGCGCAGTTTAGCGTCAAAAAGTATAAATATGGCCCTAAATGTTGTAAGGTTGTGCCGCATTTGCGTAAAAAAGTGGCACAAATGTGGTGCAAAAAAAGTATAAATATGGGCTTGGTCTCAGCGCTACTCTCCTGCACCTGATTAGATGACCCCTGTGAGGGTGACTGTGTTACTACTGTTCTCAAATGTTCTTTGATGCCACCAGGTGGCATACCAGGTACTGCCTCACACACTGTGACAAAGAAATGGAAAAAAGTAATATCTCAATCCTTTCCTTTCGTGCTCAGGAAGATTGTCAGTTCATATTACAAAATACTCTCACTTTGCAGGCAAAGAAAAAAGCTAAACACAAATCTCCATGTTACAAAAATAAGCAGCAATTTATCAGAAGATGGAGCTTAAAGTTTGTGCTCTGTGACAAAATGAAAACAAAATGTAAAGACATCTTTCTTGCTCATTCACCCTTCTGAACTCTAGCATGATTATTTTGGGGGTGCTTCAGCACCCCCAGGCACCCATATTCCAGTACCTATTCTGTCTCCACTTCCACCTCACTGCTCACGAAAGAGCCCTTTCATGCTATAGTGCGTTCTTGGTGTGCATGATACATATGGGGTATTGTTAATAGTTTATCCAGTTTTTTAGTAGCACCAAACCTTGGTGAATGTACATTTATTGATAGGTATATAGGGCAACATAGCTACAAACACTAGCCTCCCATTTGTACCCAGATCACGATTTAGTTATGTCATTGAAATGCTGAAACAAAGGCACAAGGACATGACCGAATCACTGTTTTGTTTGAACCGCGTTGGATCTATAGATTATGCATAGATCTGAGAAAGCTTAACCAATGATATTTCTTGGTCTGTTCTGAATGCCCATAGGAAAGCAAGATAAACGTTGTATTTTGTTAGTAGCTAGTAAGATGGGCAGAGCCCATGTTCGTCTTAATAGCCATTGTTACGAGGACTTATGTACATGGTGTACTTGGTCTAGGAAGCTAGACCTTTATGTGGTATGTCAATACTGTGTAAAAAGGTCCAGGGGTTACCAAATGGGTGGCCAGGGCTCGCTATGCACTCCCAAAGGACTCTATTTGGAGGCAGTGTGGTTGAGCAGCCTTAGGCTTAACACAGAGGAGTGTCAGAGATCCACAAATACACACAATGGTCAATAAATGAGACACACGACTCAAAAAGGAGATCCACACCAATTTATAAAAATAGCAAATATCTTTATATATGTTTTGTCATTAGAGAAAAATCATTCAGGTAAGTACATTTGTAAATAGAAATTATTTTCACATTCAAAAGTGGGCACAGTGCATTTTCTGAGTTCTGCAATGCTATCCTATGGGAGGGACAACAAGCTCTGCAAACAGGTAGAGTACATCGACTTACAAGACCAATCTCGAGGAGTTAAGGTGAGTAGTGGACAAGGTCCAATGCAGCACCAGTAGTACACCACCAGCAGCACGGAGACGGTCTGCTGCAGGATGCAAAACAGTGTTGGGTGCCCAAAGCTTTTCAATTGAGAGAAGTCACTGCGAAAACAGACTGGTCAGGAAGCAAGTCGGACTGAATCAACAGTCGGGCTCAGACCTCACAATGCTTGGGCACAGTTAGGCACCTTTGGTCCTCTTTTCCACAGCTCAGACGTGACAGGTGAAGAGGTGTCTTTAGGTATTGGGTTTTCCTTACCGGAGCGGTCGCGGTAGAGGAGGGCTGGGTGCAGAGGCTGCAGGCATCATCATGGTGTCCAGGAGGGTTGAAACCATAATGGACTCGTGTTCCGGAATGCTAGGTTACCTTGTTGGCACCGGTGTTCCACTTCAACTCAGGTCGGAGACGGCAGGTTCAGTGGTGACTTCAGGGGTCGGGCTTTAGTGGTTCCAGAGGCTTCAGAGTCCATTCTTTGGCATTTGCTGAAGAACAGGTACACTGTTCACGGGAGGTCTTGAGTCTTTTACGAGGCAGGCAGTCCTCCCAGGTTTCTGGAGACACAGCTGCAGGACGAGTCAACTTTGTTGCAAAATTTCGATGAGGGACGCAGACAGGCCAGCGGGGTTGGTACCAGGTTAGCTGCTTCTTTTTTCCTCTTCTGCTTTTGCTGAGGTTCATGGTCCTTGGTCTTCTTAGGTCATAGTGATCTGCTTCTCTGGTGCCAGGGGCTCCCCTAAATACCGAATTACCCACTATATGCCCACTTCCCAGGGGAAGTGGGCATAACACTGTCCCAGAATACCCAGGTGTGCCATTTCAAAGATGGCTAGCCCTGAAAAATCATGTTTACCTCAGTTTAGGAGTGGTACTAGCCTGAGGGTTGCACACCTACCTGACTAGTTAATTTTCCCACCTGTCCAGGTGCCAAGGGGCTCTGGACAAGGGGGTTGGTTTCCTCTCCTGTGAGGGGTCTAGATTTGCATTTCAAAGGCGGCAGCCCTTTGAGGCTTGCTGCCTTTGAAAGGTTAATCAGTAGGTCATCCTGTGGGAGGGGACGTTACACCCTCCTCTCAGACAGGCTTTTGTTCTGGGCCTACTGAGAGCAGAAGGATCTCAATCTAGGGTGCCAGAACAGTGCCGTGGGTGGCCGGCTGGCAGACACTAGTCAGCAAGCACACCAGAGATTGGTAGATGTTCGGGGGGCACCCCTAAGGTGCCCTCTGGGTGCATGTACTGATATGTCCATCACTGGAATCAGTATGGGTGTATAAATATGAGATGTTTAATACCAAAATTCCCTATCTTCACTAAAGCCATCACATAGCTGGGGAACTTGTATTGACCAGTGTCCAGCACATGCATTTAAAATGGCTTCCTTGTCCACTTACTATGTCTAAGAATTGACAAAGACATAGCAGGGGCATGTCTGCTCCTGCAGATATGCCCTCACATGTAATATAATGCACCCTGCCTTGGGGCTGTCAGGCATGCTGTAGGGGTGACTTACATATATTGCATGCAATGTCAGGGGGCATGGCACACAGGGATGTGTGACATGTTATGCTTTCACTTTTGTCTCCCCCAATACACAAAGCCTGCAATGACAGCTGTCATGTGCTTGGGGAGAGGTCCTTTTGGGTCGCACAATTCATCCTGCAGCTCTTAAGGACCCTCTTTAGGACCTCAGGCCTTGGTACCAGGGGTACAACTTACTAGGGACTTACAGAGGGTGCTAAAGGATTTTCCAATTGGGGAAACAATTGTACAGTTGAGGTAAAGAGATATGGCACTGGGAACCTGGTTAGCAGGAATCCTGTGCCCTATGAGTCAAAATCACATCGGATGCCAGGCAACAAGTGGGCCGAGGGTAACCATGTCAAAAACAAGCGCTTTCCTCTATGGCAGTAAGAAACCAAATATTTGTGGCTTACATACTAATGAGTTGTGAGGGATATGTGGTGATTGTTTTCTTCCCCCAAATATCCCTCTCCCCTCAACTGTTGTTGGCTCTTAGAGTCGCTATTATTGCCCCTGCATGTGAAGAAACTTGTGTATTGAGGATTTATTTGAAATAAAAAGGTTTTTTTTTCTCTCTTGGAAGGGTCTGCATGGATTTTGCCAGCTATTAGAATCTAAATAACAATGGGTTGTCTGTTTCATTTTAAGTCTACCATTGGCTGCCGAGGGAACTACATTTCCCAGCAGCCTTGCTGATACACACTTGACGCATGTTGCAGCAACATCAAAAGCCATTTCTTCTCCATTTAATGATGCAGACTCCTGATTCTGGTTATGAGTGGCTGGGTTATCGGAGTCAAGGTGGGTTGTGGCCAGTATACCTCTTGACTAAGTAAGTCTCGATTTTTTACACTTCTAGCTCAATGTCCTATATAGATGGATGCAAGTATGTGTGAATGGATGCCCCCACTGTCACCAATGATTGGGGGATTTGCAAGTATGCAGTAATGGGTGCCCCAACTGCTACCAATGATTAACAGTTGGTTCTGTTTATAAGGATTGGGTTCCCGTTTCTGAGATGTTCTTGGAGTATAGAAAGGGATCCCCTTTAGCCTTGATGAATGCCCCTAACTGCTATCAGCATGTAAGTGGGCAGAAACATGTTGGCTTAGTACGGATGGATGGGTCATTATACCTACTTACCATCCACCTGTTTGTTTCTAGCTGTGCCTATGGAGCCCATTATTAAAAGTATTATCCTGGGTTTACCTTAATGTATTTTTTAGTCTTTCTGGATCCCTTCTTGTCTAGTTTTCTTTTAATAAGAACTCCCTCTTTATGAGGTTGAGTCCACCCTGGTAGTACCATCTTACCAGGGTGGGATGACACTTCTAAAGATGAAGCATGCCACAAATAGTGAGTGAGGCTTCCTCATCCCTTCAAATTAGCACTTTGAGATTAAGGATTATCTCTTCATGATTCCCAAATTTGTTATTTTTTAGATTAATTTGGTACAGACCTAATCTGGCCTTATACTGTTTGCCACCATACTCTTTTGTATCTGTTTTGGGTATTCTGGAGTGTGTCAGGTGGAGTGTCTCCTCCTCTATTTTCTTGTTACTTGGAGTTTCATATTTAACATCAGGCTCCAAAATTGGCAAAGTCATGCAAAACAGTGTTAAGGGAGTCCAATATCTACTGAAGGCAATGCAACCATTCATTCCAAATCCAAGTTGTAAAGACAATCATACAAGCTTTGGGTCTTAGCAGAATAGATTATGGTAATGATCTACTAGCAGATTTCCCTAAATCTCAGCCAGCCACACTAAAAGCTGTTCTTCAAGCAGCTGCATGTCTAGCTGCTAACATTAGCTACATTGATTATATCACTCTAGTACTAAATGAACGTCAGTAGCTTCCACTTAAAACACTTTGTCAACTCAAACTTGTGCTGATAGATAAAATCATCATCTCCAGTGTCTCTCAGCACACCTGCAGCTAGGACACCATCAAACAGGAAACAAGGAAGTGTAAAAATGAAAACACATGGCAAAAGGCTTATGCATCCAGGCTCTGGTACCACATCCCTGCAGCCATCAAGACCACCTTACTGCTACTCTAATTCAGGAAAAATATAAAGATGCACAACTTTAAAGAACACAGGATCACAAGGACACAACTGCCCACCTCCAATCTTTTAACCTGGCTTCCAATCTATTTACTAATTGACTGTATCTTTCTCTTTAACCCTGTACAACTAATCACTGCCTATTGTTTAGGTTTGCACTATTTAAAAACCTTACTATATATATATATATATGCATACATGAGGAACACCATATTCTGAAACAGATTTTTCAGGAGTATTGCCTGGACCCTATCTTGTCAGAAACCACCAACTATCAATATTTTCAAGATTAAACTCAGAACATTCTTAATAAAGACAGTCTCACAAGAAAAGAATACATCTGTATTGTATTGTATTGCAAGATTTATATAGCGCTTACTAACCCAATGTGGGGCGCTGAAGTGCTTGCGTACATAGGCAGGATGCTACACTGTTTAGGGTGTGAGTTGGTAGAATGTTGTGTGTGTTTTGACCCTACTTGAGAAATGTGGGAGCACTAGTGAGATGAGGTTAAGATGTTGAGGAGATGCAGCCCTTACCAGTGTAGTGGATGAAGAGATGTTAGAGACAGGTCCATAGTTTATGGCTTTTAATTAACTGGAAGTCTTGAGCAGTTTTGCAGACCCCTCTATGGTATTTCATATGATCACTGACCACGTATCTGGTTACTGCTGGTTACAATCTGGTTTCTGAGATATTTCACTTATGCTTAAGGCTCTGAGAAGGCACTGGTTGGAGGGAGAATTAGTGGAGAGATTTGTTGGAATGGGCAATGTTGATATCATCCCATATCTGATTGTCCTTGTAAGATGTCAAGAAGCAGATGTATGACGTAGCTTGTTGGGACCTTAGTGGTGAACTAAATTAGAGAACTGTTCATGCTATTCATTTCTATTCTAAGATGCTTGTCTAGCACATGGCTACCTGTATGCCTCCCAGTGCAGGAACAGTCATCATACAGTCAGAACGCCACAGAGAAGGGTGACTAGTGGCTGAATAACCAGGTTTTCAATGCTTTTCGAAAAAGGCATTCATTAGTCATCTGACGCAATGCGAGTGGAAGGCTGTTCCAGAGTTTCAAAGCCAAATGACAGAAGGAGAGGCCGCCCCATGAGGATCTTTTGAACTTGGGAACCTGGAGCAAGAGAGCTGTAAGGAACCTAACAGTGAGCAGCCTCTCTTCTAGAGTGCTCTATGCAAAATGCACAAGGGCTTAAATTAGACTTGGTGCTTCACTGGAAGCCAATGTAGCTTTTTCAGAGCTTTTTTGCTGATAAATGCCTTGGGAGGTTCATAAGGAGGCAGGCCACAGCATTTGGAGGGACCTCTAACCTCTTAGTCACATCTTGAGGAGAACCAAGGTACAGAGCATTTCCATAATTCATCTGGGAATGAATTGGGGCATAGATAATAAGTCTTCTTGCTAAGAACGGAAGAAGACTGATTACCTTTCCTAACAATCTTAAGATCCCAAAACAATTGTCAGCACGCTGTTTAGCCTGTTGATCCATAGTGAGCCTGGAATCAAGCTACATACCAAGGCTTTTTATCATAAGCTTCGAGTTGCGTAGACTCTCTATACATACAGGCTCAAGGGTTGGGGAGGGCGTGTTGAAATTGTTGCCCAGTATCATAACCTCAGTCTTGTCCACCTGGCTACTTCATGGAGACAGGGAGCAAGACTGGGGTGAGAAAAGCCGTCACTAGGAGATATTGAAGTCACGAGCTGAGTGTCATCAGCGTATGAGACTACTGACAGCCCATGGGGGCATACAATTTCAGCTAATAGACGCACGTATAGATTAAAGAGAGTGGGGCTCAAGTAAGATCCCTACAACTGCCCTACCCTACAACTCGTAGGTAAGGTGTCAGAGTAACAGGCATGATCTAAGACCTGAAAGGTTCAGTTCTCCAAAAAGAGGAGAGCCATTTTAGGCACAGTCTTCAATTTCGGTGGAGGAGCATGGAATGATCAACCACATCAAAGGCCGTTCTGAGGTCCAAGAGAATAATCGATGCTGAACCTCCTTGATACAACAGACGTCTTGCTTCCTTGGTCACTGCCAGCGAAGCAGTGTCCATGCTATGCTGGGGTCCGAAACCCATTTCAGTGTGGTGGAGGATCTGGTTGGAATCTAGGATTCAGAAAGATGTTTGTTGACATGCTTTTTTAAAAGCTATGAAGCACCGGGCAGCAGGGAGACTGGCCTATAGTTACCCAGACAGCGAGGGCCAAGACCAGGTTTTTTTAAGAGTGGTTTGACCACTGCATGCTTTCATTGTGAGGGGACATGCCTATATGAGAGGAAAAGGTAAGGAAGTCTACCAAGGCTGGGGCAATGCTACCTGAAAATGTGAATGGGGCAGTGTCAAGGGGGGAACCAGACTTTATTATACTAAGAATGCCTGTGAGAAAGTTCATGGTAATTTCCGGAAAGGCTGTGAGGGTCTCAGCTAGTTGTGCTATGTGACTACCGGTGAAGTCCTCCAAGTTTACACTGCCAAAAAAAGACGAATAGATATCTAGTATCTCTTCCTGAAAGAAGTGAGCCATATTATTACTATGCTTCACGGAGGCTTCCTGGGCAGAGCCACAAAGCTTTGGTTTCATGATAACCTTTAAAATCTGAAAAATCTATTTGGGAGAATTAGCGGACTGCTCAATTTCATAGGAAAAATAGGCTGATTGAGAATCTTTTATTTCTGCATGATAAAGCCTAACAGCACTCCTGTATTTAGCCTCGCTGAATTCATCATAGGACTTCTTCCAACTTCTCTCCAGGTGATTACAACCTTTTTTAAACTAAGTAAGTGGAAATTAAACAAGGGAGATTTTTTACATTGCCAAGGTTTCTTAATCTGCTTTGCCGGGAGTACCCTATCCAGAGAGTTAATGATCCATTTGTTGAAACTAAACGTGGAGGACATAACTTGGTCAAATTGATTAGGCCTTGTTGCATCCAGGACCACTGAACAGGCCACCAAAATCAATTTGGGTCAGCGTTGTTCTATCTGACCAATTGGTGGGGAGAGAGGAGGTGGAGAAGAGTCAGACATGGTAAAGGGGAGCAGGTAATGATCTGACCAGGTTAGAGGTAGTGGGCTTTGCACCTGAATGTGAGTTAGATTGCTGAAGATCAGGTCGATAGATAGTGTGGCCTTTCTCACGGGTGGGGCCCTTCACTAATTGTGACAACTCAAGTGATACCAGGTCATGTGAAAGATTCTTTGATGCGCTGTCATTTATATCCTTGAAGTGTATGTGAAAATCCCTAAGCAGGGTGAAGTTCACCCTGTTCAATGCTAGACCCGTGACCAGATCAAGGAAAGCCTGTAGAAACTGGACAGGTGAACCAGGTGGTTTGTACAGTGAAATTCCTGAAAGGATAAATGTGGAACCAAGAGTCAGAGTGACCAACAAGCTCTCACAGTTCAGTATCTGGAAAGGAACAAATATACCCTTCAGGGTTTCCTTGTGTAGGATAGATATCCCCCACCTCCTTTGCTTTACATTGTCTAGCCTGTAAATACAAAATCCAGGGGGGTAAGGCTTGAACCACATCAAGGCCAGAGCCGCTATGCAACCACATTTCAGTGAGAAAGAGTACATCAGGTACCTGGTCCATTGAAGGAGCATAGATGTACAGTTTATGTGCATCCAAGGAGTGACAATTGACCAGAAGCAAATCCAAGGTTGTAGGTGTCAAGGTCAAGAATGGCTCACTAAGACAGTTGCTCATGGGTGGTTTGATATGTAGGCTGATACAACACTGGCAGGGCCAAACTGGGAAACCAAAAGTGTGAAGATAGCTTGTAGTATTTTGGTGGTATGGAAGGTATGGGAAGATGCTTCTGAAGTATTCTCAACTGGCTCTCTTAACTGTTTCACTTAAGTAAATATTCTATTTTCTGAGACATGTAAAAGGGCCCTTCCCGGTCCCTTGATGCTGTTTATTGTTTTAAGATGTTGTTACAAGTGCATGATGGTAATATTCTATATCTTTCTCTAAGAGTCCACAGTTAATGACACACACTGGTAAAAATAATTATATATCCAGGATATGTTTCCCTAACATGCAATACAAATTGGTTGGCACGTTATGTAATACTTATGCTTAAGATCCTCTGATAATATGACACCTATTCTACAAGATCTCTACCTGTATGGTACAAATGTGGCTGCCTCCCTCCTTGTGGTGCTAATCTGCATCCATCTCTTCACAAATCATGCTCATTGTGTGAGAAAAGGTTTGACTGAAAGACATTACCCCTCCGCTTCCTGGTTCTCCACTAAGTTACAAGAGGAAAAAAAGATTTTGTAAACAACTGGAAAGGAAATGGAGGAAGTTTTATGATGAGGAATCAAAGAGGCATACAAAAAGGCACTGAAAGTTTTCCGCAAGAAAATCAAGCATGCTGAGGCTGAGGCTTTGGCCTGTCTGATATTTACATTTAAGAATAAAGCCAGGTATGTATTTAAGATTGTTCAATCTCTTTTATCCCCTGCAGCCATCCGACCGAAAATTCCTACTTCTCAAGCTCTGTGTGATAACCTCTGTGATTATTTTCGTAAGAAGGTGGCCGACCTCTATACTCAGTTTGATAACCAGAGGAAGGTTGTCACTGCTGAATTTGATATCAGTGATTAGAGGGAGGTGCAGGGCCCTTTGTTGTCCAATTTTGAGCATATTTCTTCCATTGACTTCGAAACAGCTACCTAGAAACCGACGTCTGGTTCTCTGTTGGGCCCCTGCCCACCCACGTTTTAAAAATAGTGGTTTCATCTGTGAATCTAGTAGTTATCCAGTGGTTTAACCAGTCCCTAGAAACAGGTGTCTTCTCCTCACACTGGTGAAAGCACAGTGTATTCTCCTTTTGAAGAGACTGAATGACGATCTGGCCACACTGAGCAACTTTAGACCTATTTCACTGCTTCTGTCATTAGGGAAATTATGGAAAAACTGATAAATAAGCAGCTTTCTGAGTTTACTGAAAATAATAACATCCTGCATACCCTTCAGTATGGGTTCCACCCCGGTTACTGTATGGAGACAGCTCATTTGTGGTTTCAGATTTTATAATAGGTAACCTTGATAAAGGGAAGAAAGCTGTTGTGAGACTTTGAGGCCCATATTTATACTTTTTTAAGCAAACCAGCGCCGGGGCTGGTTTGCGTCCAAAATGTGAGCGCCGGCTAACGCCATTCCTACGAGCCATGCGGGCGCCTTATTTAAGGATTGACGTTAGCGGGTGCTGCAGGCTGGTCAGAGTAAAAAAAAAATTACTCAAACCAGACAGCGCCGGCGTAGGGAAAAATGGGGGTCGTGCATCAAAAAATGGTGCAAGTCAGGTTTGAGTAAAAAATCATGGCTCAAACCGGACTTGTGCCATTTTTTGACACACAACCCCCATTGAAATGACTCCTGTCTTGGTAAAGACAGGAGTCATGCCCCCTTGCCCAATGGCCATGCCCAGGGAACTTCTGTCCCCTGGGCGTGGCCATTTGGCATTTAGGGGGCTTAAATTAGGCCCCCCTATGCCACTTTAAAAAAAAAAAAAAAAAACTTACCTCAACTTACCTGTACTTACCTGGGATGGGTCCCCCATCCATGGATGTCCTTCTGGGGTGGGCGAGGGTGGCAGGGGGTGTCCCTGGGGGCAGGGAAGGGCACCTCTGGACTGCTTCCATGGTCTGAGACCATGGAAGTGAGCCCACCTGCCCTCACCCAGGCATTAAAAAACGGCGCACATCAGGCTGTGTGCTGTTTTTTAAGGCCCGCCCCCTCCTGTGCGTCAAAATGACACGGGAGTATAAATAAGGCGCACAGGCCTTAAAGTCATTTTTTGGATGGGAACGCCTACCTTGCATGTCATTAACGCAAGGCGGTTTCCTGCATTCAAAAAATGGCACACACAGAGGTTTTTCGACGTCCGCGGGGTTGGGCATCATAGTTTAAATATGGGGCAAGAATGTGCGTCAAACCTTTTGACGCACATTCGGCGCAAACAGAATATAAATATGCCCCTTAGTTCTCTGTGTAGCTTTTGCCGCAGTTCCCCGTGACATCCGATTGGCATGCCTTGAGTCAGCAGAGCCAATCAGTGGCTTCAATCCTCCTTGACTGACGGAGTGCAGGCTGTCTTTTCGTCCTGCTTTCACTTCAAGTTACAAAGAACTGCAACACTGAGGCCCTGATTTATGCATTTTTTTTGCGCTGCATTAGCGTAATTTGTTGATGCAAAAGCGGCGCAAACTTACAAAATACAATTGTATTTATATATTGTATAGTATATATGCAATTGTATTTTGTAAGTTTGTGCCGCTTTTGCGTAAAAAAATTACGGTACTGCGGTGCAAAAAAGTATAAATCAGGGCCTGAGTACTTAGTTGAGGACAGGGTTTTAATAGGGTGTCCAATGCAGACGACACTCAATTAATGCTTTCCTTTCAGCAGATTGATGTGGCCCTGGCAGACAGGTTCAAGGTCAGTCTTTCTCATGTGGTGAAATAGATGAAAGATAATTGCATAAAGTTTAACTCAAGTAAAGCGGAGATTTTTTTCTTCAGGATCAAAGGCCCTTTAAAACTTTTGAGCTGATGGCTGACGGCTCTTGGTGAACCGCCCATAACGTCCAAAGAGGTAAGAAATCTAAATGTTCAAAGTTTAATCAAGAACAATCTTTCAAACCACAAATTAGAGCTTCGACACAACCTGTTTTGGGATATTAATATCTTTAAAAAAAGAGTCTGAATATTTTATCAGTCCAGACCCGGACACTCTAGTTAATTCTAGGCTAGATGTTGCCAACTCCCTTTAACTAGGAACTCACTTATATTCAATCAAGAAACCACAGCTAGTCAAAAGTGCAGCAGCGAGGTCAGTCCTTAACTGCCCTAAGACACAATCTATCCGTGCAGGCCTAAAGCTGCATCACTATTGAACGAATCAAATTTAGAGCTTTTCTGATTATATTGCAGGTGACTCAGAAATTGACCTGCATATCTCAGAAGTAGATTCTGAGAATCACAGCTTACAAGAACCCTTCATTCTGCCAATCAGGGATTTTTTTCAATTATCAGGATTTAACAGCACTACATAAAATTAAGTGCATGTATATTGTAAGGAAATGCCTCCTTGGCATGGCTACCCCCTGACTTTTTGCCTTTGCTGATGGCAAGTTATGATTTGAAAGTGTGCTGAGGCCTGCTAACCAGGCCCTAGCACCAGTGTTCTTTCCCTAAAACTGTACCTTTGTCTCCACAATTGGCACAACCCTGGCATCCAGGTAAGTCCCTTGTAACTGGGACCCCTGGTACCAAGGGCCCTGATGCCAGGGAAGGTTTCTAAGGGCTGCAGCATGTCTTATGCCACCCTGGGGACCCCTCACTCAGCACATGCACACTGCATGCCAGCTTGTGTGTGCTGGTGGGGAGAAAATGACTAAGTCGACATGGCACTCCCCTCAGAGTGCCATGCCAACCTCACACTGCTTATGGCATAGATAAGTCACCCCTCTAGCAGGCCTTACAGCCCTAAGGAAGGGTGCACTATACCACAGGTGACAGCATAGGTGCATGAGCACTATGCCCCTACAGTGTCTAAGCAAAACCTTAGACATTGTAAGTGCAGGGTAGCCATAAGAGTATATGGTCTGAGAGTCTGTCATACACGAACTCCACAGCACCATAATAGCTACACTGAAAACTGAGAAGTTTGGTATCAAACTTCTCAGCACAATAAATGCACACTGATGCCAGTGTACATTTTATTGTGAAATACTCCCAGAGGGCATCTTAGAGATGCCCCCTTAAAACATACCCGACTACCAGTGTGGGCTGACTAGTTTTTGTCAGCCTGCCACACACCAGACATGTTGCTGGCCACATGGGGAGAGTGCCTTTGTCACTCTGTAGCCAGGAACAAAGCCTGTACTGGGTGGAGGTGCTTCACACCTCCCCCTGCAGGAACTATAACACCTGGTGGTGAGCCTCAAAGGCTCACCCCCTTTGTTACAGCACCACAGGTGTGAGAAAGTAGCCTCTTTCTAGCCTTGTTACTCCCCACTTTTGGCCTGTTTGTGAGTATATGTCAGGGTGTTTTCACTGTCTCACTGGGATCCTGCTAGCCAGGGCCCAGTGCTCATAGTGAAAACCCTATGTCTTCAGTATGTTTGTTATGTGTCACTGGGACCCTGCTAGCCAGGACCCCAGTGCTCATATGTTTGTGGCCTATATGTATGAATTCCCTGTGTGATGCCTAACTGTCTCACTGAGGCTCTGCTAACCAGAACCTCAGTGGTTATGCTCTCTCTTTCCAAATTGTCACTAACAGGCTAGTGAGCAATTTCACCAATTCACATTGGCATACTGGAACACCCTTATAATTCCCTAGTATATGGTACTGAGGTACCCAGCGTATTGGGGTTCCAGGAGATCCCTATGGGCTGCACCATTTCTTTTGCCACCCATAGGGAGCTGCAGCCTGAGTGAAATAACGTCCATGTTATTTCACAGCCATTTACCACTGCACTTAAGTAACTTATAAGTCACCTATATGTCTAACCTTTACCTGGTAAAGGTTGGGTACTAAGTTACTTAGTGTGTGGGCACCCTGGCACTAGCCAAGGTGCCCCCACATCGTTCAGGGCAAATTCCCCAAACTTTGTGAGTGCGGGGACACCATTACACGCGTGCACTGTACATAGGTCACTACCTATGTACAGCGTCACAATGGTAACTCCGAACATGGCCATGTAACATGTCTAAGATCATGGAATTGTCACCCCAATGCCATTCTGGCATTGGGGAGACAATTCCATGATCCCCCGAGTCTCTAGCACAGACCCGGGTACTGCCAAACTACCTTTCCCGGGGTTTCACTGCAGCTGCTGCCAACCCCTCAGACTGGTTTCTGCCCTCCTGGGGTCCAGCCAGGCTTGGCCCAGGAAGGCAGAACAAAGGACTTCCTCAGAGAGAGGGTGTTACACCCTTTCCCTTTGGAAAAAGGTGTCAGGGCTGGGGAGGAGTAGCCTCCCCCAGCCTCTGGAAATGCTTTGATGGGCACAGATGGTGCCCATCTCTGCATAAGCCAGTCTACACCGGCTCAGGGATCCCCCAGCCCTGCTCTGGCGCGAAACTGGACAAAGGAAAGGGGAGTGACCACTCCCCTGACCTGCACCTCCCAGGGGAGGTGCCCAGATCTCCTCCAGTGTGCTCCAGACCTCTGCCATCTTGGAAACAGAGGTGCTGCTGGCACACTGGACTGCTCTGAGTGGCCAGTGCCAGCAGGTGACGTCAGAGACCCCTTCTGATAGGCTCTTACCTGTGTTGCTAGCCTATCCTCCTTCCTAGGTAGCCAAACCTCCTTTTCTGGCTATTTAGGGTCTCTGCTTTGGGGAATTCTTTAGATAACGAATGCAAGAGCTCATCAGAGTTCCTCTGCATCTCTCTCTTCACCTTCTGCCAAGGAATCAACCGCTGACTGCTCAGGACGCCTGCAAAACCGCAACAAAGTAGCAAAGACAACTACTGCAACCTTGTATCGCTGATCCTGCCGCCTTCTCGACTGTTTTCCTGGTGGTGCATGCTGTGGGGGTAATCTGCCTCCTCTCTGCACTAGAAGCTCCGAAGAAATCTCCCGTGGGACGACGGAATCCTCCCCCTGCAACCGCAGGCACCAAAAGAACTGCATCACCGGTCCTCTGGGTCCCCTCTCAGCACAGCGAGCGTGGTCCCTGGAACTCAGCAACTCTGTCCAAGTGACTCCCACAGTCCAGTGACTCTTCAGTCCAAGTTTGGTGGAGGTAAGTCCTTGCCTCCCCACGCTAGACTGCATTGCTGGGTACCACGTGATTTGCAGCTGCTCCGGCTCCTGTGCACTCTTCCAGGATTTCCTTTGTGCACATCCAAGCCTGGGTCCCCAACACTCTAACCTGCAGTGCACAACCTCCTGAGTTGTCTTCCGGCGTCATGGGATCTCCTTTTGTGACTTTGGGTGAGCTCCGGTTCACTCTTCTTCGTAGTGCCTGTTCTGGCACTTCTGCGGGTGCTGCCTGCTTCTGTGAGGGCTCCCTATCTTGCTGGGCGCCCCCTCTGTCTCCTCACACAATTGGCGACATCCTGGTCCCTCCTGGGCTACAGCAGCATCCAAAAACCCTAACCGCAACCCTTGCAGCTAGCAAGGCTTGTTTGCAGTCTTTCTGCGTGGGAACACCTCTGCAAGCTTCTTCACGACGTGGGACATCCATCCTCCAAATGGGAAGTTCCTAGTCCTCTTCGTTCTTGCAGAATCCACAGCTTCTACCATCCGGTGGCAGCTTCTTTGCGCCCTCAGCTGGCATTTCCTGGGCATCTGCCCAATCTCGACTTTGTCGCGACTCTTGGACTTGGTCCCCTTGTTCCACAGGTACTCTTGTCCGGAAATCCACCTTTGTTGCATTGCTGGTGTTGGTCTTCCTTGCAGAATTCCCCTATCACGACTTCTGTGCTCTCTGGGGAATATAGGTGCACTTTCCACCTACTTTTCAGGGTCTTGGGGTGGGCTATTTTTCTAACCCTCACTGTTTTCTTACAGTCCCAGCGACCCTCTACAAGCTCACATAGGTTTGGGGTCCATTCGTGGTTCGCATTCCACTTTTAGAGTATATGGTTTGTGTTGCCCCTATACCTATGTGCTCTCATTGCAATCTATTGTGACTATACATTGCTTGCATTACTTCCTTTTGCTATTACTGCATATTTTTGGTATTGTGTACATATATCTTGTGTATATTTGCTATCCTCATACTGAGGGTACTCACTGAGATACTTTTGGCATATTGTCATAAAAATAATGTACCTTTATTTTTAGTATATCTGTGTATTGTGTTTTCTTATGATATTGTGCATATGGCACCAGTGGTATAGTAGGAGCTTTGCATGTCTCCTAGTTCAGCCTAAGCTGCTCAGCTATAGCTACCTTCTATCAGCCTAAGCTGCTAGAAACACCTCTTCTACACTAATAAGGGATAACTGGACCTGGTGCAGAGTGTAAGTACCCCTTGGTACCCACTACAAACCAGGCCAGCCTCCTACAACAGGACATCCCATCTAGTGGAGATGCCCGCCCCTCCGGCCACTGCCCCCAATTTTGGCGGCAAGGCTGGAGGAGATAATGAGAAAAACAAGGAGGAGTCACTGGCCAGTCAGGGCAACCCCTAAGGTGTCCTGAGCTGAGGTGACTCTGACTTTTAGAAATCCTCCATCTTGCAGATGGAGGATTCCCCCAATAGGATTAGGGATGTGACCCCCTCTACACCGGGAGGTGGCACAAAGAGGGTGTAGCCACCCTCAGGGCTAGTGACCATTGGCTACTATCCTCCCAGACCTAAACACACCCCTAAATTGAGTATTTAGGGGCTCCCAGAAGCGAGGAAGATACATTCCTGCAACCTGAATACGAAGAAGGACTGCTGAGAAGATGAAGACACCAACTGCTTTGGCCTCAGCCCTACCGGCCTGTCTCCCCACTTCAAGTAAAACTGCCACAGCGACACATCCCACAGGGTCCAGTGACCTCTGAAGCCTCAGAGGACTACCCTGCATCTAAAAGGACCAAGAAACTCCTGCGGACAGAGGCCCCGTTCAACAAATCTGCAACTTTGCAACAAAGAAGCAACTGTTAAAGACCACACGTTTCCCGCCGGAAGCGTGAGACTTTCCACTCTGCACCCGATGCCCCCGGCTCGACCTGCAGAAAACTATCTCTACAGGGAGGACTCCCCGGTGACTGCGAGCCCATGAGTACCCAGAGTTAACCCCCCTGAACCCCACAGTGACGCCTGCAGAGGAAATCCAGAGGCTCCCCCTGACCGCGACTGCCTGCTTCAAGTAACCCGACGCCTGGAAAACACACTGCACCCGCAGCTCCCAGGACCTGAAGGAACCGAACTCCAGTGCAGGAGCGACCCCCAGGCGACCCTCTTCCTAGCCCAGGTGGTGGCTCCACCGAGGAGCCCCCCCTTTGCCTGCCTGCAGCGTTGAAGAGACCCCCGGGTCTCCCCATTGAATCCTATTGAAAACCCGACGCCTGTTTGCACTCTGCACCCGGCCGCCCCTGTGCCGCTGAGGGTGTACTTTCTGTGCCTGCTTGTGTCCCCCCCGGTGCCCTACAAAACCCCCCTGGTCTGCCCGCTGAAGTTGCGGGTACTTACCTGCTGGCAAACTGGAACCGGGGTCCCCCTATTTCCTTTGAAGCCTATGTGTTTTGGGCACTACTTTGACCTCTGCACCTGACCGTCCCTGAGCTGCTGGTGTGGTAACTTTGGGGTTGCCTTGAACCCCCAACGGTGGGACACCTTGGACCCAACTTTGAACCCTGTAAGTGTTTTACTTACCAGTGAACTTAACAAATACTTACCTCCCCCAGGAACTGTTGATTTTTGCACAGTGTCCACTAGCTTATTGCCATTTTAGCCAAAACTGTACATGCTATTGTGATTATTCAAAGTTCCTAAGATACCTGAGTGAAATACCTTTCATTTAAAGTATTGTTTGTAAATCTTGAACCTGTGGTTCTTAAAGTAAACTAAGAAAATATATTTTTCTATATAAAAACGTATTGGCCTGGATTTGTCTTTGAGTGTGTGTTCCTCATTTATTGCCTGTGTGTGTACAACAAATGCTTAACACTACCCTCTCATAAGCCTACTGCTCGACCACACTACCACAAAATAGAGCATTAGAATTATCTCTTTTTGCCACTATCTTACCTCTAAGGGGAACCCTTGGAGTCTGTGCATGCTATTTCTTACTTTTAAATAGTACATACAGAGCCAACTTCCTACGTATATTTTTTTCAAAGTAGTTCTTTATTGAGTTTAAACACATTCAGAGTAGTGTCACTATACATCATATATGTTCCATATAGAAGTTACATCTCATTATCTCAACATGCAGTACAGTGTAGAGTGTCTTGACTCATGTCGAAGAATGAGAACTCTAGGGGTGCAGAAGAGTAACAACAAACACCTAAAAAGCGCAAGTCAATGGAAAGCAATTCATATCCAACACAGCGTCAGCAGGTAAAATGGAGGAGATAACCAGCCCTAGTCGCCACTCAGAGCACCTCAATGTAGAGGGGTGGGAGGTCTAAGGGATGTGATGAGGTCCGATTTGTTAATAAATTGGGTTTGACTGCACAGTGTCAATTCTAAACCCAGGTGAGCAGCACTAATACTTTGGTTTGCCCGACAAGAAGTCAGGGAGGCATTTCCTCTGATTTTGGCCTCAACCTCTCTCAGAAAACCCTCCCACTGCACTGGTCATACTAGCCGCAAAGTACAATAGACGTTTCTCGCAAGAGCATCTAGTTGAGCATACATTCCCCTCTTCAGGTCCCTCAGCCAGCTTATTAGTGGTGAGAGGCAAGTGAGTACAAAGGCAAAGACCAAGAATTTGTGCATGTTTTGGTGGCTTTGGTGTGTGTCTTTGCTGTGTTTCGCCAGTCCTAATAGGCAAAGCGTGGCATCTTTGGATATCTGCTTGCCCATTATGTTGGGTAAGTGTCCCGTCATAGTATTTAAGTACACTACATTATTGAGGTAAAGCCATACCATGTGATAGACATCAGGCCATTGTAGCTGCGTTACAGTGTAGTATTGTTCATAATGTGAGTGCCCCTGTCTGCCCCCGGCGAAAAAAGGGAGAACAATATGGAGATAGCAACTCTACATCGGCCCATAATCCACATCATAACAATCATTTGGGATTGGAGATCCCTGACATATTTAAAATGTCATCTATATATGAACACCCTAAAACCTACTTCTGTGTGTTACAGAGAGCATGGAAAGTGGAGCGACATTGAGTCTAGAGTTTCTTAGGGAAAACAGATGCACTGCACACCTTGTTGACAGCAAGGGCTGCCCTTGTCAGTGGAGGTGTGACGGCAGAGCTCTCTGCGAAGGGCATCCACACGCTGCAGGAGCAGCCTTCATCTAGGACTCAGCTTCATCAGCACTGAGGGAGATTAGGCATCTTCAAAGTGTGCCAGCAGTAGGCAAGACCATCTTCTGGCAGAATCTCATGTGGTAATGTGGGTGAAAGACCTCTCTTCCAAAGTGGTCAAATGCCAGTCCTTATATACTAAAACTAATTAGAGACTGGAATTTCTGCCACAGGAGGATGCCACATTCAGTCTATACTATTTTGGCTATATGTCTGTTTTTGTTCCTATTTGACCTTAACCATGTGATAAGTAGACACTTGACCCACACTGATGTTACATCAGGTGTTATATCAATGTTATTAGTTGAACGACTTGGGACTTTCACAGTTCTTAGGAAGATAAGGTGAGACAATATCTGCATCAAATGGCAGACATGACAATGATTCTGCATGAATTGAGAAAGATGGTGACGTCCTTTGTTTAAAATTGCAACCTCCATTGTCTAAAATGATAAAGTCCATTGTTTAAAATGGTGTCGTACATTGTCCACAATGGCAACAGGGCCTACCTAAAATAGAGTCAGATGAGTCAGACATTAGGGGCTTTATACCTGGTTAGAGAAGATTTTACCTAATATTTTGTAGTCTAAATTTAACAAGGATAACAGGCTATATGGCTTCACCAACAACAGGTCCATATTGAGTTTTGGAAGAACCATGAGTATGGCTTCCTTCATAGAGTTGCATAGACGCCCCTTTGCGTGCACTGTCTAGTATACCTGTAGTTGACTGGGGGCTAATTTTTTAATACCCCGTTCTAATGGGAGTCTTGCCTCTAGCCACTTGTGTGATAGCTAAGTGTATCTTCTTCACCGCCAATGGAACATCAAGCTCTGCCCCCTGCGTTGGAGACACCATCGACAGATGCAAGGCATCTAAGTATCTCTTGATGAAAGGGGCCTATACCTCAGCCAAGCAGCATAAAGACTGGCATAATATGAGCAAAAGACCTTATTGATCTCAGACTGGGAATTCACTATCTCTCCAACTGAGTCTGTTTTGCAATTGGGATCCTGAAGGCACTCTGAGCGCAGAAGCCATGCAAGCAGTCACCCCACCTTCTCACCCTTCTCACTCTCGGAATGTTGGAGGGCTACACGTTTGGAGGGAGCATAGCCGCGACAAGACAGCTTTATGAATCTACCTTCCCTGAACTAATTGGGTGAGGGTGGCAGCGTTCCACACAAAGTCTATCTCTAGTGCATGTATATCAGCTTTCAATGCTCATAGCTCCCTATGGAGCACCAGTCTATTACCATAAATCGATTTGAGACACAGACCCTGAGGAACACCTTGAAGGCCTCCCTCTTCTTTAGATCATCTGAGGTGGTGCCAACATTGTTGTGAAAGTATTGATCCATTGCTTCGACCAGAGAGGCTTGGAAGGCTTTGTCCCGGAGTGCCTCTGTGTGGAGGTCCCACAGGTGTATGGCCAGACTGTTTAACCTGGCAGCTCTTAGCGTGGTTTCCCAGTACTTTTTGCTTCTGATCTCCTGTTTTTGGACCCAGTGCTGTATTCGTTTTTGCTGATTTTGATAATATGGGCACTTCACCACTGCTAACCAGTGCTAAAGTGTAAGTGTTGTCTGTCTAAAAGATATTCGTAATTTTGTTTGCCTGATTGATTCATTTGATTTACTGCTACGTCCTTAGTAAAGTGCACTATGGGTGCCCAGGGCCTGTAAATCAAATGCTAATAGTGGGCCTGCAGCACTGATTGTGCCACCCACATGAGTAGACCTGCAAACATGTCTTAGACCTGCCACTGCAGTGTCTGTGTGTGCAGTTTAGCACTGCCAATTCGACCTGGCAAGTGTACCCACTTGCCAGGCCAAAATCTTCCCTTTTACTACATGTACATCACCCCTAAGATAGGCCCTTGGTAGCCCCATGGGCAGGGTGCAGTGTATATAAAAGGTAGGACATGTACTGGTGTGTTTTACATGTCCTGATAGTGAAATAGTACCAAATTTGGTTTTCACTATTGCAAGGCCTATCTCGCCCATGAGGGCTGCCTTTAAATGTATTTTAAGTGCAGTTTCCCATTGGGAGAAGATAGAGGTCTAGAGTTTGGGGTCTCTGAACTCACGATTTAAAAATACCTCTTGTGGTAGAGTTGGTTTTTAGATTGTCTTTTTGAAAATGCCACATTTTGAAAGTGGACATTTTCTTGCTTAACCATTCTGTGCCTCTGCTTGCCTGTGATATCCACATCTGGGTCAGACTAACGGTTGGGCTGTTTGTGAATTCCATCTAGACAATAACGCAAAGGGAGCTGAGGAATGTCCTGCACATCCTGAGGAGTCTCCTGGGCTAGAGTGGGGAGGGAGGAGATGACATTTACACCTGAAAGGGCTGTGCCTGCCCTCACACAATGCAGGCTCGCAAACCCCTGGAGTGTGTCTGGGGCCAGGCCTGGTCAAGGCAGGATCTTCTGAACAACAGAGACTTTCCTTTGAAGTTTGCCTACTTCAAAGGCAGAAATAAGTATAACTAGTGGGCCCAAAACCCCAGACTTTTAGATTACGTCTGTTTCAAGAGGAACCTCTGCCAAGGAGAAGAGCTTGATGCTTGATGAGGGCCTGCCACTGTGCCTGTTGCACTGCTGTGCTGGCCTGCTGCTGCTGCTTGTGCCTGAAGAGGGAAAGAACTGAACTTTGCTTTCTGAAATCCTTCTTGTGAAGTTTCTCCACGGGTGTGGACTGAGCTTGCCCCCTGTTCTGAAGTCTCAGGGACATCAAAGACTTAATCTGCCTGTGTCTGGGCACTTCTGCTGAGAGTCCTGACTTGCTAAGTGGTGCCAAATTCAGTCCCTGGGCCCTTAGAAGTTGAAACTGGTAACCTGCGGGGAAAAATCCATGCACTGCTGTGTGCGCATCAGAAAATTCTATATACCACCCGTCCTGTGGCTGAAAATTCGACACAGCGCCTGCCTCGTTGCAGGAGAAATGAGGCAGCACCTGCTCTCAATGCAGACTCTTCACAAAGCACATCGGAAATTTCCATGCACGGATCCTGGGAGTCAAAATCTGCAAACATCACCGCACGGACCCGAAGCTGCGCACCTGGAATCGACGCACAGCCTCCCTCACGAGTAAGGGATGAATGCACGGCCTTCAGTGCGAGTAAAGAAACGACTCACAGCCTCACTTGTGAGTAAGGAATCAACGCACTGCTTGCTTTTCTGATGCACAGTTGCACTTGAGGCTTTATTTTTTACGCATACCTGATACTTGTGCTAAAACAATGCATCCATTGACTTCTATGGATTAAGACTCTTTTTACTTTAAAAAAATCATATCTCTACTTCTGTATTTTGGATTTTTGTCGTTTTGGTCTTTTTTTGATTTAGATAAATATTGGCTATTCTTCTAAACTGGTGGGGAGTCAGTTTGTGGTGTTTTCACTGTGTTGCTGTGTGTGTTTGTACAAATACTTTATACATTGCCTCTGAGAAAAGCCTGACTGCTTGTGCCAAGCTACTAGTGGGGTGAGCAGGGGTAATCTGAGCTTATCTCCCTTACCCTGACTAGACTGAGGGTCCCTACTTGGACAGGATGTAAAGTGACTGCCAACTAGAGACCCCATTTCTAACACAGACAGACACCCCTAAAATCAAGGTCCACTTACGGGGCTTATGGTCAGACAGTATACAGCCATTTCCATACTACAGTAAAAAAGGTCAAGCCAAGTGTGTAGGTCATGTATCACTAAATAGTAATAGTATTCCAACACTTTTGCAAGGCATATCTCTCATAGGTTAACATGGGGGCTGCACTTAAATAGCCTTAAAGTACAGTTTCCCTTTGAGAGCAGATAGAAATGTGGAGTTTGGGGTCTTTGAACTCACAATTCAAAAATGCATCTGTTAGTGAAGTTGGTTTTTAGATTATTAGTTTGAAAATGCCACTTTTATAAAGTAGGCATTTTCTTGCTTTAACCATTCTGTGACTCTGCCTGTTTGTGGATTCCCTGTCTGGGTCATACTGACCGTTGGGCTGTTTGAGAATCTCCTTTAGACAGTGAAACCAAGGGAGCTGAGGTGTAGCCTGCATATCCTGATGAGCCATCTGAGCTGGAGTGGAGGGAGGAGTGGTCACTTACACTGGAATGGGCTGTGCCTGCCCTCACACAATGCAGTCTCCAACCCCCTGGTGTGTATCTGGGGCCTGGCCTGGGCAAGGCAGGATCTTGTGAACAACAGAGACTTTTCTTTGAAGTTTGCCTACTTCAACGATAGAGAGGGGTATAAGTATTGGACCCAAAACCCTAGACTTTAGATCACTTCTGGAACCACGAGGACCCTCTGCCAAGGAAGCTTAGGAGCAGTGCTGCCCCTGCCTGTGACTTTGCTTTGTTGGGCTATCCTGCAGTTGTTGCTTCTGGCTGTGAAAGGAGACAAAGGCTGGACTTTGTTGTGCATTCCTGCTTAAGAAGAATTTCCAAGGGCTTGAATAGAGCTTGCCTCCTGTTTTGAAGTCTCAGGGCCATCAAAGACTTCCTCTGCCAGCACCTGGACTCTCTGCTCAGACTCCTGTCCTGCCAAGCGGTGCTCTATCCAGTCCCTGGGCCCTTGAAAGTTGAAGTTGGCAGAACAAGAGCTGAAATCCACGCCCAGAACACCGTGTGGGGAAAGGTTTGACGCACCATTTGCAACGCGGCTGATAAACGATGCGATGCGCCATCCACTTCGCGGGTAAAATCGACTAACTGCACTGTGGCTGTTAGATCAACGCATTGCAGCTGGAGAAACTATGCAACAACCGCTTGCGGCTGCTGATAACGACACATACCCCATGCAGTGCGGTTTTCTAACACCGCATAACTGGATTTCTCCCGGGGCGTCAAAGTCATAGTGAATCGACTCGGATCCGTTGTGCCCCGACTGGAAATCGATGCATTTTTCTCTTGTGAGGAAGAAAAACAAAGCATCACCGACCCGACCAGAGAAGGAAATGGCACACGGCCTCACTTGCAAGTAAGGAATCAACGCATTGCTGACTTTTCTGACGTACCCTTGCCCGTGCGGCTTTTTTTTTTACGCAAACCAGGTACTTTGTGTTAAATCAACGTTTCCATTCTTTTCTATGGAGTAAGACTCTTATTCTTTTAAAAATTCATATTTTGACTTGTGTATGTTGGAGTTTTGTCATTATGGTCTTGTTTGATTGAGATAAATATTACCTATTTTTCTAAACTGGTGTGGAGTCCATTTTGTAGTGTTTTCACTGTATTACTGTGTGTGTTGGAACAAATACTTTACACATTGCTTCTGAGATAAGCCTGACTGCTTGTGCCAAGCTACCAAGGGGGTAAACAGGTGTTATTTAAAGGTGTTTCTCCATTGCTCTGACTAGAGTGAGGGCCCCTGCTTGGACAGAGTGCAAACTGATTGCCAACCAGAGACCCCATTTTTAACAGGTGCACAGAGCACAACCAGTGACAGTGGTATTTCCATCCAGGAGGCACTTAAGTACTACGGGGCATATTTATACTCTGTTTGTGCCACATTTGTGTAATTTTTAATGCAAATACAGCACAAACTTAACTCCATATTGATATTTTGACGCTAGACACTTCTAGCGTCAAAATATTGGAGTTTGCACCATTTTATGGATGTGTGAACGCACCTTGCGTCAATGAGATGCAAGGTAGGTGCTCCCATCCAAAAAAAGACGCTATCCCCATAGTGCCATATTTATCTCCCTGTACTAAAATGACGCACGGGTGGGAGGCAGACCCCATTAATGGCGCTAAGCTTGCTTAGCTTGGGTCAGACCAGGCATTAGGGTACCTGGGGACCGATTTCCATGAATGGGCCCACAGGTACCCACCCCAAACCCCAGGAACATCCACACCAGAGGGACACCATAGGATGGGGGACCCCATCCTAGATAAGTAGGTTAAGTATGGGTAAGTATTATAGTATTTTGGTAAAAGGGGCCACTGGGGACCCTAACATGCGGCCCCCTGCATGGCACTGGGTGCAATGGCCATGCCCAGGGGACATTGGTCCCCTGAGCTGGCCAATGGGGTTGGGGGCATGATTCCTGTCTTTGCTAACACAGGTGTCATGTTTTTGGATGGGTGTGCATCTGGGAATGACACCATATAAAGTTTGATGTAGTGGGCCACGCCCCATGATATTTCATGTTAGAATGTTGTAGTGGGGTCTAGTGGAGTCAGTGATGTCTTCCATGATTTGTGTTGTGGGGGGAAACCCTGGTAGAACCCACCCCAATAGTAGCACCCCTGTATCCCTTTGTCCTGTGTTTCCAGGAGAAACACCTGCAGAAAAAGATCAAAGAAATAATGGTGACATCAAACTAGTGAACCATTCCATAACTCCCAACTCCAGGTCGATGCATCAAAGGGTGCTTGGCCATTAACATTGTACTGCTCCACTTCTTGTCTCCCCTAAACTTACTGGAAATGGTGGGGCCATGAGTAGATGGAATTCCCCCCGCATTCTAGTGAACCACCCTCCCTGAACTGAGCCACCCAAGAGGACCTGAACAGCTCAAGGTACTTGTTGGACAAAGACAGAAATCATACTCTTTTGGCCCCTATGAGGGAGACAGAAGGAGTATCAATCAGCAGAGAAAACTCAATCTGCAGTCACTGGGGTCAGTACTGGGCCATTCCGGAGGAGAGTCCAGCAAAGCCAGAACAGAATCTAGCAGCAGCTGCAGCAATTCTCAAGGTGAGGGCCGTGAGGGGGTATGGGGATTAGGGGAATAACAAAAAAAATATATATTTAAAAAAAACACTTAACCGGCTTCTTTAGGCCGCCTACTGCTCCTCTTCTCTTCTGGTGTCCCAGAATTCACTGGGACACCAGCACAGGCTCCCCAGCAATCCTGGTGCTACTCTCAGACTAAACATAGCACAAGAGCAGCTCCATGATTGGCCTGAAGGTCAGAGACTGCATGGGAGCCTGTGCAGTTTTCCAACCTGGCTGTGTACACTGCCGGGTTTGAGAAACCTAAGTGCACATGTGTTTTGGCTGGCCTGAGACAGCCGGCCTGTAAGGAAATGCCTCCTTGGCATGGTTGCCCCCTGACTTTTTGCCTTTGCTGATGCTATGTTTACAATTGAAAGTGTGCTGAGGCCTGCTAACCAGGCCCCAGCACCAGTGTTCTTTCCCTAACCTGTACTTTTGTATCCACAATTGGCAGACCCTGGCATCCAGATAAGTCCCTTGTAACTGGTACTTCTAGTACCAAGGGCCCTGATGCCAAGGAAGGTCTCTAAGGGCTGCAGCATGTCTTATGCCACCCTGGAGACCTCTCACTCTGCACAGACACACTGCTTGCCAGCTTGTGTGTGCTAGTGAGGACAAAACGAGTAAGTCGACATGGCACTCCCCTCAGGGTGCCATGCCAGCCTCTCACTGCCTATGCAGTATAGGTAAGACACCCCTCTAGCAGGCCTTACAGCCCTAAGGCAGGGTGCACTATACCATAGGTGAGGGTACCAGTGCATGAGCATGGTACCCCTACAGTGTCTAAATAAAACCTTAGACATTGTAAGTGCAGGGTGGCCATAAGAGTATATGGTCTGGGAGCCTGTCAAACACGAACTCCACAGCACCATAATGGCTACACTGAAAACTGGGAAGTTTGGTATCAAACTTCTCAGCACAATAAATGCACACTGATGCCAGTGTACATTTTATTGTAAAATACACCACAGAGGGCACCTTAGAGGTGCCCCCTGAAACTTAACCGACTATCTGTGTAGGCTGACTAGTTTTAGCAGCCTGCCACAAACCGAGACATGTTGCTGGCCCCATGGGGAGAGTGCCTTTGTCACTCTGAGGCCAGTAACAAAGCCTGCACTGGGTGGAGATGCTAACACCTCTCCCAGGCAGGAATTGTCACACCTGGCGGTGAGCCTCAAAGGCTCACCTCCTTTGTGCCAACCCAGCAGGACACTCCAGCTAGTGGAGTTGCCCGCCCCCTCCGGCCAGGCCCCACTTTTGGCGGCAAGGCCGGAGAAAATAATGAGAATAACAAGGAGGAGTCACTGGCCAGTCAGGACAGCCCCTAAGGTGTCCTGAGCTGAGGTGACTCTAACTTTTAGAAATCCTCCATCTTGCAGATGGAGGATTCCCCCAATAGGGTTAGGATTGTGACCCCCTCCCCTTGGGAGGAGGCACAAAGAGGGTGTACCCACCCTCAGGGCTAGTAGCCATTGGCTACTAACCCCCCAGACCTAAACACGCCCTTAAATTTAGTATTTAAGGGCTACCCTGAACCCTAGAAAATTAGATTCCTGCAACAAGAAGAAGGACTGCCCAGCTGAAAACCCCTGCAGCGGAAGACCAGAAGACGACAACTGCCTTGGCTCCAGAAACTCACCGGCCTGTCTCCTGCCTTCCAAAGATCCTGCTCCAGCGACGCCTTCCGAAGGGACCAGCGACCTCGACATCCTCTGAGGACTGCCCCTGCTTCGAAAAGACAAGAAACTCCCGAGGACAGCGGACCTGCTCCAAGAAAAGCTGCAACTTTGTTTCCAGCAGCTTTAAAGAACCCTGCAAGCTCCCCGCAAAAGGCGTGAGACTTGCAACACTGCACCCGGCGACCCCGACTCGGCTGGTGGCGATCCAACACCTCAGGAGGGACCCCAGGACTACTCTGATACTGTGAGTACCAAAACCTGTCCCCCCTGAGCCCCCACAGCGCCGCCTGCAGAGGGAATCCCGAGGCTTCCCCTGACCGCGACTCTTTGAACCTAAAGTCCCGACGCCTGGGAGAGACCCTGCACCCGCAGCCCCCAGGACCTGAAGGACCGGACTTTCACTGGAGAAGTGACCCCCAGGAGTCCCTCTCCCTTGCCCAAGTGGAGGTTTCCCCGAGGAATCCCCCCCTTGCCTGCCTGCAGCGCTGAAGAGATCCCGAGATCTCTCATAGACTAACATTGAAAACCCGACGCTTGTTTCTACACTGCACCCGGCCGCCCCCGCGCTGCTGAGGGTGAAATTTCTGTGTGGACTTGTGTCTCCCCCGGTGCCCTACAAAACCCCCCTGGTCTGCCCTCCGAAGACGCGGGTACTTACCTGCAAGCAGACCGGAACCGGGGCACCCCCTTCTCTCCATTCTAGCCTATGTGTTTTGGGCACCACTTTGAACTCTGCACCTGACCGGCCCTGAGCTGCTGGTGTGGTGACTTTGGGGTTGCTCTGAACCCCCAACGGTGGGCTACCTTGGACCAAGAACTGAACCCTGTAAGTGTCTTACTTACCTGGTAAAACTAATCAAAACTTACCTCCCCTAGGAACTGTGAAAATTGCACTAAGTGTCCACTTTTAAAACAGCTATTTGTCAATAACTTGAAAAGTATACCTGCAATTTTGATGATTTGAAGTTCCTAAAGTACTTACCTGCAATACCTTTCGAATGAGATATTACATGTAGAATTTGAACCTGTGGTTCTTAAAATAAACTAAGAAAAGATATTTTTCTATATAAAAACCTATTGGCTGGATTTGTCTCTGAGTGTGTGTACCTCATTTATTGTCTATGTGTATGTACAACAAATGCTTAACACTACTCCTTGGATAAGCCTACTGCTCGACCACACTACCACAAAATAGAGCATTAGTATTATCTATTTTTACCACTATTTTACCTCTAAGGGGAACCCTTGGACTCTGTGCATGCTATTCCTTACTTTGAAATAGCACATACAGAGCCAACTTCCTACATTGGTGGCAGCGGTGGGATACAAGACTTTGCATTTGCTGGACTACTCAGCCAATACCTGATCACACGACAAATTCCAAAATTGTCATTAGAAATTGATTTTTGCAATTTGAAAAGTTTTCTAAATTCTTAAAACACATGTGCATTTAAAGTGCACAGACTTCACTCCCTCTCCCATCACCCCTCCCATGGCCCAGCCCACCCCTCCCTGCACTGGCTGACCAGGCAGCTGTAAATTAAAATGATAATTAAATATAGTTTTATTTTACAGCTCCTTGCTCTTAGCTGAGGGGCGACTCTCCTTCGCCATTGTAAAGAAGTTGCCCCTGACAGAATCTGCAAAGTTTGGGTAGTATGTTGGCTAGTTCTCTAAGTCCACTGAACCTCGGGACACCGGAGGTGAGTCAGTTCACTGCTCCACCTTTATAATCACTTGCATCTACCCCCTGATAGCCTGCTTCCTGGGCAGTTCAGTCTTTGGCTTTTTTCGGGAAAGTCGCCCACCTCGAACTGTGGTCCATCTATCAGTATCCCCTCCACTCCTTTGATGGGGACTCCCCCTGCTCAGTAGTCAAGCTTAGGCCTCATCCAGAGAAGCATAGAACATGGTGTTGTGTTGGTGCATGATCTTAAGTTTGGTGGGGAACAGCAGGTCATAGTGAATGTTCAACTCCCTGAGATATTGCTTTACCTTATAGAAAAATTCACTCTGTTTTTGGGGTTCTGGTCTGTAATCCGTAAAAATACTAACCTTGTTGTTTTCCACTTGCGGGGGCCTTTTCTTCAGGTCACTTTAAGGATGTGGTCTTTGTTCCAGTAGTTGAACAAACATGCCATGACGGTTTTGGAAAGAGCTCTGGGAGAAGAGATCTGGCAAGGATCCTGTGGGCCTGGTCCACTGAGAAGAAGGTAGAGTGTTTATTCCCCAGCACAGTGTGACCCAACCAGTGCTCCAGGAAGAGTTCTATACTAGGGCTTTCAGCGCATTCAGGCAGGCCAACAACCCAAATATCATTCAAACACGAGTGTCCTTCCATGTCATCAACCCTCTTTCGCAAGTAGCGCACCTCCTCTTCAAGGACGTTGATATGTGACTGTGCATCTTTCACGGAGGGCTGCCATGTTGGACTCATCTTCATCAACCCTCTTTTTTAATTTGTTATAGTCGGCATGCAAGAGACCCATGTCTATTGTGAAAGCAGCCAGTTAGGGTTCCAGTGTAGATTTAAGGTCCAATATGGCTGCAAGAATCTTGTGAACTTCCCAGTATGTTCCTGAAGTGTCCTCTTCCCTGTGGTAGAGGTAAGGGACCTCTAGGGTCGTGGTGATGTCCCCCAAACCTACTGACTGGGTGTCCTGCAGCCCTTAGATTTCCCCAGTCTTCTCTGTGGTGAGCTTATTGGGACTAACCGGTCCCTCTGAGCATGGAGGATGAAGACGGCAGAAGTCGTTATCAAGGCTTGCTTGCCTAGGGCCCACAACTCAGGTGACTGCTCCAACTAGCCACTTGCAACCCCTAGAGACACTGGCCAGCCAGCACTCACCTAGTTTGTCATGGGGAGGGGGCGGTGGCCAGGAGGATGACATTCTGTTGATATGTTCCAGATGGGGAAAAGGGCGAGGTAGCAGAGTCTTCATTGGCCCCTCTCTCTTGAGGGAGGAGATATCGGGCTTATGGACCCCAGGAGCGTGGAGGGCAGAAGCGCAGCAGGTCTCAGCCTCAGGCTCTGTCACAGCTTGATGAGGCCCAGCAGGTGCGGGTAAGGGCCACCTGGATGATGAGTAGATAGTGGGCAGTAGCAAATCTTGAGAGTACAGCCTTCAGGTCCCGACAGACACACCTGCATTGTGGGCCCACACAAAGGAATTATGGGACTGTGATCAGAACCCTGATATTCTCAGGCAGTCGCCAGAGAGGGTCCTCAGAGGGCCACAGCAGCAGGCGGCAGGCGATGGCAACCCAGCAGCCCCAACTTTAATCTCTGTTTTGGGGAGAAGAGGCAGAACAGGTGCAGGCAAAGCCAGCCTGTTTGGGCCGTGGGTGAACAGCAAGTAGCGCCAGCACCAAAGGGTGCAGTCTCCAGGCCTCGCTAGGGAGTGCCCATGCAAATGAAGAATGTCAGGCCTGTGTGTTGTAGGTTAGCATAACATGGTTAAGTAGGTGTATTTGTATTGTGGTGTCTCTTTTATGGAATTATGTGGTAGCATGTAGAATGTGGGGATGGAAGGGAATGGGCATTAAGGCTGGTGGAGATTTGAGGGAAGGAGTACTGTGCTGTTGATCAATAAAGACACCTTTTTCTACTCAACCTTGTACATTTGGATACTTTATATCGTGGTTAGTGCCCGGATGAACACTGGCAGCCAGTGGGGGCCAGGGAGACTCTAGGTCGCATCTAATGTTGGGTCCAGGATGCCCTCCAGGATGCACCACATGGAGCGGTTTGTCAGAGCTCAAAAATGAGTGATGGTCTTGACGCGTCTTGGGTTGACCCCCACTGAGTACATATTTATGAATAATTAACTGCAACACGTTCAAGAGAACAAGGTTAGAGTCCCACGATGGCTCAACATCCCATGATTCTGGGCACATTGCGTAATCTTCCCAGTCCTAAAAAAAGTAATCTGACTTTGTGCAATGTGACTGCTGCTCATGTAAAATACTCAAAGTACCTTGTGCGAGTTCATGCTATATTAAAAAACTGCAAAACAATTGAGCAAATTGCGGAATCTTATGATATTATGATCCACTGGATTCTGTTTTTCGTTCCTCTAATTGGGTATGAATTTGTTCTGAGTAAGAGAATGTTGAGGTCTTTTCATTAAATTCTGACCAATCCTGAAGTATTGTTTTGAGTCCTATGGAACTGAGCTAGACCATCCCTGACACTCCGTAAGCCATCCCATCCTGCAAGAATCAGTGGACTCAAGTGTAACTCGTCACACATTGCACACTGTGTTGCATGCAGGTCTTCCTGTGTAGAACTTCTCTGTGGAGACGCCAGACGCCTGATCGTTCTGGTGGCAAAAATCATGCACTGAAACCTTCCATCCATCCCTAGAAATGCATTAGGCTCGAGGTACTGTTTTTCAGTTAGTAAGGGGGTGCCAGCTTGTCACACAGAACATTCGGTAAGCGCGGTAGCAAGAAATAGGTTGTCTCTGCGTCTTCCCCAGGACGTATTTGCCGACAATAGACTGCTAATTCAATGCGCATTGGCCATGTTTCTCATGAGACATTTAAAATCTTGTCTGTCATATATCAATGTACATAGTACCCTCTCTTGAGCGTCAATGATTGCCTTAACAGAAAAACTTCACTCTACATAGATATTAGCAGTATTTTCAAACAGTTATGGGTTCTGCATCGACGTTGCAGTCTCGGTTGTAGTACATCAGTGAAACCATCTTCAGGACTGGGACTTTTATTGGAGGTGAAGGACCCCCTACAGAGTCACTATCCAGCTGGGGCTAAGAGGACACAATACGTGGGAATCAGATATCACTAAATCTAGAACGAATCAGCCCTCCTAAAATGAGTCCAAATTCTGGATCAATACTGTCTTTGATAATGGAGACTCAGAGTGCTTTAAAGTCTTGACAATTAATTTTTGTTCTGGAACCCCTGTGATCATGTGTTTTATACTTGTTATATTCGTGAAATATAACTTTGAAACATACATCTGCATCCATATTTCTTTGCTTTTTTAAGCACCGTGTACAAGCTATTCAGTTGCTATGTCACATTTGGACATCATAAATGTACATGAATTTACTGAGAAATTGATGCTAAGTAAATCCTTGTTGGCACCTTTACGTACGTGGCTTGTCACCTGCAGCATCTACTGACACCTAGAGTGATGCAATGCTCATGTCATCGTCCAGTTGAGGACTAGGTTTATGAGGGGAAGAGTGGGTGATGACCTGCAAGCAAACCTGGGTGGCCAGTGTCATATAAGAGGTCAGGCTTTACACTACTATATGAGAGTCAATCCATGCAATATTTGAGTGAGACTATAATTCCCATTACAACAATTAATTCAATTTTAGAACATTTATAAGGCTGGACTCCTCCCTGCGACGACCATTCAATCACAAGCATTTTGTTGAGTCATATTTCTCTTAAGGGGAAGTACTATGAGAAGTTTGGCATCAATGAATCAGAAGTGCTTCACAAGGGGGAAACGAAACCACATATCCCACGACCCCAGGGTCCCCCAGATAGACTGTCCCTGATCAAGAAATCCTTCTAGCAGAGACCTTCTACCTCTTTGGTTTATTTAAAAAAAAAAGAATTTCTAGAAAGTTCAGAGTTTTGTTCACTTCAGCTCCTTACCCCAGCGTGTGCGATGGAATTGCTCTAACAAAATTAATGTTTGCTGCAAAACCTCAAATATCGATGGGATCAGCCGGGCTTTTTCTGGAAACGCGAAATGTTTGAAATCAGAGTTATTTCCAAACATACCAACTTTCCCCCAAACAACTCTGCTTTTTCAGCAATTTTGTTCTTGCCACACACTATCGAAATATGTGTGGGCGGGGGGCGGATTGGGGAGAGGGGAGACGCTTCATTGCTCAAGTTCTGAAACTCTCAAACTCCTTCCCACCCTGGACTGAATTTTTCCCCCACCTCACTCTTTCAGGAAGGACCAGAAAGCCTCCCTCACCAGCCTGGACAGCCAGTAATCCAACACCACCTCAGGAGGCAGGAATAGACAGCTCGAACATGACGTAATGGGCTGACACCTGTGGCCTTACAAGCCCAAGGGGTCAGAGAACATGACACCAATCTAAAGCAAACGCTTCTGGAGAGCTCTGCGTAAGTGTGGACACACTTTCACAAGCCTTGGTGAGGTCATAAATCATGTAACAAATATACATGAAGTAAAAATAGGCATGAAATCACCAATGTGCATGAGGCAATAGGGGTTTACATACATTGGGAGAAGGAGGTGCAAACCTGGACATTGACTTACGATGTCACTGGCGTACATCAGGGCAGCATCGAGAGGTCCAGTCTGACTCTAGGGCTTAAACAGATGCATAACCTGGGACATATAGACATACATCAGACACTCGTACAGGGGCGCGGACCAAAATGCATGGACAAGGAGAAAGATGTTTCTTTCAAAAATATGATTTTGTTTCACCTGGAACAAAAAACCCTTGTTTCTCTCCCCCTTTGGAACGTCATTCTCATTGCTCTTGTTGAACACAAACTACATGACATAAACGCACACAGGAAGGCAGGAGGACTCAGACTTCAGCAGTGGGGCCAGGGTTTAGATGGGATTGCTCTAGCAGGGAAACAAGGACATAGACACAAAGGCGTGGAAACATCAGCATCAACACTGAAGCAGGAGACAAGCACTGCAGCAAGCCAGGGAAGCGCTAACACCAGCACCGGGGATTCCTAACACAGAATTCGTGGCTTGGAGGCACAGGATCAACATTGGGCCATGAAGACATAACGGTAGGGGCCGTGAGAAACAGGCACAACTGTAGGGGACACAGAGATGGGTAGAGAGACACAAGCAGGCCCGGCTCTAGGATTTTTTGTTTGGGAGGGCCGTAAAGAGGACAAAAAAGTATATTTAATGACCGGATATTTTAGGTATTAGCATCTGTCCACTTTTGACATTTTTAACACAATAATCAGCTCCCAAAGAGCTACCTATTTCGCTTTCTCTGATGTGCTATGGCTTTGGGGAAAGGGAGGGAAACTCCTTGTCAGAACTTTAGGATGCAGAACTTTGACTGGGGCATGCTTCTCCTGGTCATGTGCAGCAGCAGAAAAGTTTCTGCTTCCATACAGGGCAACTTTACAGCTTTTCATGTTTTTAAAAAACTTTGCCAGATTTTTACTTTGCAGAGCATTGAAGTTTGAAATTCCGATGCAATAAGCCGAGAATCTTAATTCAGTTTTCAGGCTATCCGTGCTGGTGATTTGGCCATCACAGCAGCTACTAAACTGCTGACTTCACACATCTCTCCAGGCCTGATAGTGTCCAATGTCAATGGTGTTACTCATTAAAATAAACGATAAGGGAGAGCCCATGGGGATGCACGCCCATTTCAAACATTAAGGTGAAAAACATTCGTTTCTTAGTTCTAAATGGCCGTGGGTGGGTCAGGGTAATCCTTGGGTGGGCCTGGTCCACCTGGCCTACCCTCTAAAACTGGGCCTGGACACTAGCACGGATGGTGGGGCACAGGCATGGATAGTGAGACAGAAATGGATAGGGAGACACTTGCTAGGAAGACACAAACATTGATCGAGAGACACAGACACGGACGGGCTACACACGTGGTTATGTAGACACTTGCTAAGAAGACGCAGACATTGACAGGAAGGCAGACATGGCTCGAGCGTCGCAGCCGGGATAGAGGGACGCTTCAATGAACAGCAAGACATACATGGTTAGGAAGACAGATTTGGATAGGGAGGGCACTTGCTACGAAAAGACACAAACTTTGATAGGACGACACAGACATGAATCGTGAGACACGGTCATGGCTGCTCTGGCTGGGGCACATGGACATGATAACTGAACTCCACAAAACTGCACATCTCACTCACATGACCTCAAAGTGCAAATGATTTCCCAAACCGAGAAACCCACCAACAGTTGATTAAACTATCCTAACTGGACAGAAAACTGCGCCAATAGGTGAAATAAACGGAAAATTGGATATATAAAAACGTATGTAACATAACAAAATGGATGAATAATGCTGGAAAATGCCATTGTGTTTGTGACAAGCAAGTATGTATGTTTAGATGAGCATGACGTGTACACGCTGACATGAATTAAGTAGTAAAATGGTCTATTTTCCTTACAAAATAAGATTTGTTTCAATTAAAATTATAAAAGATATTTAGCAGTATTAAAAAATACTGGTATTTTTTTTAATTAAAACTTAACTAACTTATGGAGCAGCTTACACGTATGAAATCTCTAAGCAGAGTCTTTGAACGGTATCGAGCCGCCATTGCCACTTCCGGCTAAAATCAGGGTGCCATCTTTCAGTTGTTAGGTATTATCTCTCATCTTTCGACAATTATGAGTTATTTCTCAGATACTAAGACAATTTCGGTTTAAGCGTCCACAGAGTCATCGGTAGGGTGAAGTATTTTTCCTAAACTTTGGAAGTTAGGTGTGCGTGTCTAAAAGGCGGGTGAAGGGTCACTTCTGTCCACAGGGGTCGCACACTGCTCTTCCTAGCACCACCTGCCCCATCGATCTTACTCCCGCCTGCGCTGCCCCTGCCAGAAATAAGTTTATGAGGTAATGCCCTGGGAGCCTTGGCATCTCAGAGGAGCGGTGCTCGGGCCAGGCTGGCAGAGGGAGCAGGGACTGAGACGAAACAGGTGCCGGCGGGAGACAGTCTCCTCGCGAGAAGCTCCCGTGAAACGAGAGAGAAAGGGGAGACCCACGACCAGGAAAATATCCTGCACCCCAAAGTAGATACAACAGGTGAGTGCCCCTTTGGGGAGCCCGTACAGAAGCAGCCATCGGCACAGACAGGTCAGTACTCTCGGGGCGCATCCGCGAGGTGGACCAGACCTGAAGTGTGCGCCTTCAGCGCACTGCATCCTCACACCAGCGACGGAATAAAATCCGTGCTTAATTTGTGCTTGTTGTTTCCGGTGCTGAGCACCGGCACTTATTTTTGAGGGCCGGTGCTTATTCTTCTGCCTCAAGCATTTGCTGCGAGCAATAGACACATATGGGAAAGACGAGACAGGGAAAAACGAAAAGGCGTCACAAAGGGTGAAAGTAGAAAACTGCTGGAATGAGGTGAAGGGGCAGGGAGGGGCTGTTAATGGATTGAAGAGGCCCGAGATGGCTTCAGGATTAAGCCTCCTCAGTATTCCGTGTTCCCACATTTAATTGCAGCAGCCACTGTTTAAGAGGAGGGCTTTGGGCTTCGGCTCGTTTTTATTTACAAATTAAGCACTGAATAAAATTATGCATGGGGATCATCATCGGAATGCGAGTGTGATGTTTGAGGTATTCTACAGTGTGGGCCCCGCCACAGACTCTCCTCAGAACTCAAACCTCACTTACTACTTTTTTTGTAAATTGCCAAAACTCCGTGTCGGCCCACGTGCCTCATTCTCGTCGCACTGTCTGTCCAGCTGCCCCGGGCGTCTCGCAGTTTATGCGGGTGTCCCACGTTGCTCGCAGTGTTCATGTGCCGGGCGTTCCCTGTAGAGCCTTTCATGAGCCACGGCAGTCTCATTGCTCTGTGCGTGTCCCCCATGCTCCTCGCACAGTCTGTTCATGCACCAGGACTCCACATTCTATGTCCACTGGTGCATGCTCTGATGTGGGGGTATTCCCCACACTTGGCACAGGAGCGTTGAAACGAGCATGCCCCAACTAAGAGTAGGATGCTTAGAGTTGGTAGACGAGCCTTTGCCAGTTTTTGGTGGATATCCCTGTTTCCACCTTGGAAAGATGCCCACTGTCGCGTTCAGGACCTGCTGGGTTTTCATTTTCTACCCCGAGCAAACAAATGGATCTGATGAAACCAAGGCCCATATTTATACTTTTTTAGTACCACATTTGTGTCATTTTTTTGACGCAAAAGCAGCGCAAATGTACAAAATACAATTGTATTTTGTAAGTTTGCGCCGATTTTGCGTAAAAAAAACGACGACAATGAGACGCTAAAAAAGTATAAATATAGGCCCAAGTGCTTTGGTAGATTTGTGCCACAACCTGTTTTGGTAGTCCAGGACAGAGTATTTTTTCGTACGTTGAATGTATATTGGTATGGCTGGGAGAGTGTATTTGAGAACTATTTAGGAGGCTGCTTGGTACATATTTAGCACTGGGAGTCAACTTTCAGAAGCAGTCTTTAAATTGGCCTAGATTGGCTTGGGTTGGAGATGAGTATTTGAGGCTAAAATGAATTTTACTGGGGTAGCCTCTGAGTAGCTTGGAGTTTATTTTGAGGTAGATTGGATTGGATGGTGTGCGCACGCTACTCCTGGCCCTACCATTGCTACGTTTCACTCCGGCAGCAACAACAAATAAACACAGCACTTAAGGCTCTTACTCTCTGTAGTTTCCACACCTTGCCTTTGCCCTAGACACTGTATACCAAATCAATGTTTTATGGGGATAAGGGTGAGGCATGGGGGCAACTATGTGATGTGATTGGAGACCAAACGGTGTGTGATGTCACTGCTGTTGTCCTGGAATTTTGGTAAACGAGTGTTCATGGTCACCTGTAGTATACTTGGGAAGCTTGTAAAGTATTTTGTGGGGCTGAGATCAAATTGAGCATTGGATGTCAACTTGAAGTGTATTCAAGGTACGAGTACAGCTGAGAAATATACTTTATTTAGGGCTAACTGGGAGGGTATTTGAGAAAAGTAAAAAGTGTTTATGAGGCCAGCTTTAAGTGTTGAGAGTAGAGTGTACATCAATAGTGCGGATTGTATTAAGGCGATTTGGGGGAGTAAAATTAGTTAGTTTCGAATGTATTTGGGCAGTGTTGAGGCATTTAGAGGCGTATTTACAAGAAAGTGGCGCATCAACTGTAATGCACCACTTTCCGTGCATCGCCCTGCACCCCCTAACATTACCATGATAGCGCTGTATTTACTATACAGCACACGTTAGTGCACGTTAGCACAATAGCGTTATAATTAATGATGCTATTGTGGAGCTTTGCTGGATTAGCGCCATGAATTATGGCGCTAGTCCAGCAAAGCACAAGAAGGCCCTGAGGTTCTTATGGGAGCAGCCAGTTTAACACCTACCCTAAAAGCAGGCATTAAAAATGACCGAAAAAATGGCACAGTGAAATCTTGTAAATTTCTATGCACCACTTTTTTGGGGCTCTCTCTATGGGAACGCCCCCTTGCATAAATTCTACCTGGCACAGGTATAATGTGGTGCAAGGGTTTACAAAGTGGCGCGATGCACGCATTGCGCCACTTTGTAAATATGGCGCACAGTGTGGGCCCCCTTAATGCCTCCTTAGTGCAAAAACAAATGACACTAGGGCGGCGCAAGGAGGCGCAAGGGGCTTGTAAATATGCCCCTTAGTGTTCTTCTGGGTAACATTACAGTAACTCAGACTATTTTTGTGGTAAGTCATACATTTATATGAGTAGTTTTGGGTATACTCAGAGGGTGCTTTATGCCCATCTTGCAGTAGCTCGGATCCTATTTGGTGGCTGTTTTAAGTGTATTTTAAGAACTGAATAGAGCTTTGGAAAACGTTTCATCCTTTTTCTTCTTTTCAGGAGGCCTGGGTCCTTACGGAGGATGCCCAACCCCAGCTTTTCTTTAACCATCCTAAAGGGGTTGGGGGAGGGACACAGGGCAGGCAGAGGTTACTGGGCATCAACACTGGTGGTTGAGTTCGTTTTACACTGGTGATGTGGGGGCCATCCCACTGCATCTCCGCCAACCGTCCCAAGTACACAAGTACAACCCTTTCCAAGCTGAGTCTGAGGGTAGCAAGAGTTAGTAGTTGCAGGGTTCTCTCGGAGGTGGTTTGGGGAGCAGGAACACAGAACACAGCAACAAACCAACACTCACAAAAAAGTATTGGCCAGCCAGTGCTAGCCTTTTGAGTAAAAGAGAGCACTTTAATCACACAGCATTGCGCAATAGTATGCAGCACATGTAGGGGATTGCAATGGCAAGTTGAAATCCTGTTTGAGTCTAAGCACTACATACTTCTTTATCCATCCGCGCTAATGAAGTTCCCCAGTCTCTGAAACCTGGCATTTAGTTAATGACATGGTCCTGGCTATGGATAGGTGCATTGGCTTAGTCACCCCCAAGAGTTCAGTTAACTTTTTTTTCGAAGGCTACATTAGCATGAAAGAGGTTTGTGCAGAAGGCTTCTGCCCGCCTCTCGGTCTATTTGTGCCCTGCATCCCTGCATCCCCGCAGGCTCACAGCCCCGGTTACCTGCTTTCAGCAGATGGAGTCTTGGCAGGAATGGCACCGATGCAGCCCAGCTCTAGTGGCGACTTTGGAATGTAGATTCAACAGTCTAGGCGCGGGTGCATCCTCCAGCAACTTCCTGTCACCTGTTGTTGTGGCCCCCCTAGTCCAGGGACTGAAGGGACACTGGCTGGGCAGGTTCAGCCTCTAGGCGCATCTTGACTTCGCAGATGGTCTTGGCAGTTGTAGCCTCCAAGCTGGTCAGGATGCAGACCTCTGCAGTGCAGGACCACTCAGGCTCCGATGACCACAGCAGCAGCACCAGACGGCCAATTGTGCACCTGGCTCGCTCCCTAGCAGTCACTAGTTCTCTGTGGCTTTCCCACACTGTAGACATGCTGGGCTTCTCCCCCAGTCTCTCCTTAAGAGCCAAGCACACTCCTTGCCTCTGTCAGCAGGGAGGCAGGCCTTTGGATTCTCCCGAAAAATAGTGCAGACTTCAGGTGTTGTACCCTCATCTCTGGGAGCCCTGTTGTCATAGAGACGCCAGCCTTGGTTACACAGTGGTCTTGAAGTACTGTGTGGAGCACTAGCTACTTTGGTAAAGTAGAACCAGAGAGTGGAACAAAGTGAGCTGGTTTATATTCCACTTTTTTAACATCTTCTAAAGGGGTTGCAAACCCACTGTCTGAGCTTTCAGAACCGCTTTTGGCTGGTTTTCTTTCAAATGTAATTTCCGGGCTGCTTTCTAGATACAGCTTTTGTACAGCGGATAGTAATGGAACTGGATTTAAGCAGCAGTATCCAAAACATGAGTTCAGTGAAGTGTGAGCTCTGAACACGTGGCTGTCATCCTTGCGGAAGCAGTGATCAGAGACAGACAAAAGGGCAGGTCCTGCCTAGAAACGTCTGCACCTTGAACAACAGACATTACAGTCCTACTCCTCACCTCTACCCACTACCCACTACCAAATAGGAGTGAACTCGAAGAACTAAGCAGCAGCCCTTTGCTAACAAGCCCCTCACAGCATTTCTAAAGGCAGCCGTCTATCCATCTCCTTAACTTCTCTGACTTTCAGCCACCGGAATGCGGGCAATGCACATCTACTCTCAAGGAGACTCTATCCTCAGCCTCTATCTTGTGCCTTGCTCAACCAGGGGCATCAAAAATGAATCACACTGGCCACAGTACTCAAACTAACAAGACACAGAGTCTTACTTCCTGCTGCATGCACTGCACACATATACCCATTCAGCATGCACATGGGATGTCAGCGCCAGGTTCTGTGTTTCACATCCCAGCAAGACTAGTGGGGTCTGCAGCATACTGACACAGGAAAATATCTGGTAACATAGACTTTAAAAACATGGCACACTGACACCACCATTTGATGTGATAGATGCAGGACATGAATATTAGTCTGCTGCTTTCTATGAGGGCACGCTAGGTGCCCACCTGTAGTTCACAGGCCAGACATTGGACCTCACATTCTCAGGGCCAAGTCTATGTCTCACATGCTCTGTGTGTGTGAAAATAGGGCCAAAAGAAAAGTCTGGATGGCAGTTTCACATGAAGTCGGACACTTTGTGTAGGGCAGGGTTCTGCAAAGTCGGCCCTGGAGAGCCGGTCCATGCCAGATTTTTAGCATATCCACATTTAGAAAACTGTAGATTTCTGAAACATCTTTTTTGTAAATGTGGATATGCTAAAAAGCTGGCATGGACCCAGCTCTCCAGGACCGACTTTGCAAAACACTGGTGTTGGGTGTACACATCTGTTTACCATGCAGGGCACTCTGCATCACAAAAAAATCTCAAAAGTACAAATATTAATATGGACCTGTTCAATTGCTCCGGGGGTGGAAAATGAAGTAAACAGATTGCCTGCATTCTGAATAAAAAATGAAAGCATGTACTTTGTGGACCCTTCAATCCGGGCATGCTATTCAGAACTCCACGTAGCATTAGCTTTCATTTTTGTTCAGTGCCTCAGGAAGGCTGTCTTTTTTCAGGAAGCAAGATTTAAAGTTCTCAGGTCTGTGGGACATCACTAAGTGGCCTTCGGTACTAACTTGTATATAGATACTGAACATGACTGCCATCTGGTAGATGTGCCTGGAGCTCATATTCAGCTACCAAATCTGCCCTGATCCCAGAACCCATGCTTGATGCTGAATCCTTCCTGAGCTCATCCGGGCAGTCGAGGAGTGAAAAACTTCTACCAGCTTGAAGTCACTGTTCAATATGGAGCCCCACCATTGTCTTTCCTTTCTGCACCACCTTGTAAAAACCCATTTGGGGCCCACAGCATGCAGAATCCATATCGCTTATACCAACCATCTGCATTCTCTGTCCACTCTACTCAGATTTGAAAATGGCTTGGGTCTATATGCTCTGCTGGATAGGACTAATGCCTTCTCCCCATGGATGGCAACATCAGCACCTTTCTTCATAGTCCAACAATCAGGACCATCACTTACATGACCAGATTTTAAGTAAAGTAATGCAGCAGAAGTACATTTAATGTGTTCATTGACTCGTCTTGATTGTTCCCTCCTCAGACTCAAGATTAAGTGGCTCTGTATTGGTATTTCTTCTTCCTGTTCTTGTGGTGAAGATGTGATGCTTGGACCAGCCTGGAAGGTTCCTTGTGCTAAGGGCCAAAGACACTTGGGTCCCTTTAATAGCACCTCTTGTAGTTTTACTGCATACTTTTTACTGCATACTTCAGTGTGGCAGACTCTCCTGTGACTTGCAGTCTTATCAGCTTCGCTTCTGCTCCTTCCATAGGAAGGTTCACAGCAACATTTCAGCAGTGGATGTGTACCTGCACAGTAGTGTAGGTCCTGAACTCTTCAAGACTTGAGAATAGAAACTGTCTCCATCATAAATGAGCTTGTTCTCTTTGTTATTCCGGTTCTGGCTCCTCATCAGCCTTAGAGTTTGTAGACATGGGCTCTCCTGTCTTTGGCACTGAGAGGCCAGCAAAACGCCAATCAAATTACAGCAATCCGTGTCAGTCATGATGGATTGCACCTTTGGCATACCTCATCAGAAGCAGTGCATTGTTAAGCTTTGTCAAGGCCTCCCTAACTCTGGCAATATTCCTCATTACATTGTGGACAGGTATGTGAAGTTAAAGGTCTCCTCTTCACTGGTGTGATAAAGAAGCCCTTTGAGTCTCTTAGCTCCGACAATTATTCCTTTAGCAGCAGGTTGCAGCTAAAGACACGATACAGCATACATAAAAGCTCAAAGACGATGGATCCTTAACACTACTAGCTTCACTCACTAACTACTAGCATCCCCAGGGTGCATGGAACCTATGTATTCTTTATAATCCACATCATCATTCAGTCACTCAGTTATAACAAGCTCCTGGAGAAGTTTAGCAATAAGATCCATGTGGAAGCATATAAATAAGGTCTTTTGGAATCCTAAGAAAAAGAGCCTGCTGGTAGTTTAGTTGTTAGGCAACTTTAGTAATAGTCCCTCCAGAGCAGGTTAGCAAAAGGGGCGGTCTTTGGAGAACCTTAGCAATAAGATCCTGGGATAGTGTAACTGTGAGGTCCCTCGTGGAGCTTGTTATCAAGACTCCTTTGGAAGCGCAGGCCACCGGGTAAGCTTAGTAACAATACCTCTAAAGGGGTTTAACAGTGAAGTGCAGTGCAGCGTCTGGATACCCTCACAGGTGATAAGTGCACTCTACAAATCCTGATTGATTGATTGAGGTCCCTCTGAAAACATAGGAGGGAGCCAACATGGGAATATTGCTAATGAATCTAGAAAGAACTTTAGCAATGAACTCACAGCAAACACAAAGAAGTATGGCCTGGTTAGAAATTTAGCAGCGAGCACCTTCAGAAAACCTAATGATAAGACCCCTGTAGAGGTTTTGCAGTGAGACACCACCAAAAGCACAGTTGTGAGGATCCCTGGATGGCAGTAGAAGTGAGTAACACAGGCAAACCTAGCACTGATGTGGCTGGAAGAACCTGTGGCTGAGGCCTCCAGGAAGCGTTGAGTGTGAGGACTTCTAAAAAGGTTAGCTGTGAGACTTCCGGTTGAGGTTAGGAGCAGATCCCCCGACAAGTCTAAAAGTAAGGCCTTATAGGCCTGTCTGTTCATTCACTCCCACTGAACTGAAGTCCTTGCTATACTAAAGAAGGTGTCTAGCAAAGACCTGTCCGGACTCCCCAGAAGCGGTGCTCCGGGGTTTATTTCTCCAACCCAAATTAGAAAAACACACTATCAGAATCCTAGATATGACATTGTTAGATAAGCGTAGCATCAAGCTCTACTGGAAAAGCCAAACCCCTGTCCACCACATCTGCCTGGACTAACTAAAAAATCTTGTGGCATTATTGCACAAGGAAGAAAAAGCAGGATTGCAGAAGCACCACATTGCAGAAGCCTGGGATTTCCTAGTGGGAAGTCTTAAAACAGTCACTAAAGATGACTCCCACCATGAATCACCTCTAACATCCATACATATTTCACTTGTATGGATCAAACCAAAGTTTACAATACTCACACCATGGGCTGCTGCGGAGAAAGAAAGGGGTGCCTAGATTAGACTGGGTGACCAATCTGTGAAAAGAATTACTTTAAAGGCGTGGTCATCACCACCAAGGAGACAACTGACATGGAAGCTGCATCCGTAAATGGAATGAGATGGGGGAGAGTTAGGAAGGCTACTGTTTAAAATAAGTTGTTTTTTTTATTTTTCAATGTGCCCATAAAAAATTGTACAAATGAAATTTCTCTGCTACGCATTTGTCTATACAATGTGGACGGCTGTATGGTATGTTCTTCATGTATGATACTGTAAAGAACCATGTCATTTCTTACTAGCTGTGCAATCATACAATGAAACATTTTTTTTAAAAGTGTAGACGTGAGGACCATAGTGAAGACTCGCATGAAAGTGGGGTCCAGGGGAGGGAAATGGCACTTACTCCACCTTGTAAATATAAAGAGACTTATCAGGAAGCTTACCTGGGAAGAATTGAGGAATTGTGTAAGTAATTTCTACTTCTCTAACAGGCCTCCAACCATTGCAATAAGGTATTTACCTTCTTATTTCAGACAGGACCATGATTTCAGTATCTCATGCTGAGAGGACAAGGCAGCAGAAGAACAGAGCCTTGGCCATTGTGAGAGAGATCACAGGACGAGGTAAGAAACAGCACCTCTAAACAGAGATGTGTGATTGCCTCTATCAACTATGCCAGGATATATACATCCAGAGATCACCATGAATCACACTTGGGCATATTGGTGTTTGTGCCACCCTGAAGTTGTCCTGCCACTGGATTTCTCCTTAATCTTTAGACTAGTACCTGTGATAGATTCCCCAAACAACCAACCCTTACTAGGCCATGACATTAGAAAGAGTGGGAGACTGGTCATATGTATAAAGAAATAATAACCTTGACTAAAAAATATGTTTTCTCACCACCCCAAGGTAGTCTTGTTGCCTCGCAGCATAGTCTTGCCAAGGCTTGCTTCCTGGAACATGGGTACAAAGGACAGGGCAGTCTCTCTTCTGATTTGCTCACAGGCATGTGTTTGAAGATTCCCTTTAACTTTCTCCTTGCAGCCCTCTTGTTATCCTTGGGTGAGGTGGTTGGCTCTACAAATGAGGAGAGTAGTAGTGTGCTGTCCCTAGGAGCACCCCTTGCAAAGGTCCACTTTGACCTGCCTTAGTCTGTATATGGCCACCAGACATGGCTCACCCCAGGAGAGTGAAAAAGGCTATTTTGGGGAGCAGAGAGCAATAACAATAAGCATTTGCCATGCAATAGGAGTCGCATTTTCTGAGTTAGAGCAATTGGCATTGTAAATTCGTAACTGGACTATTCTTACCACATAAATTGATCAACCCTGCCTCATAATTTTGTCTTTTCCTGCCATATAGTTCCAGTGGCCCAGCATTTAACTAAGAATATATTTAATTGCCCCCCCCCACATGTCATCAAACAGAAGTCAGAGTAAGAACAGCAGAGGAAACTGCAGAACAGTAAGAAATGCATTAGCAGAGTTGTATGTGAACCCCAAAACATCAATATTGGGGCGCTTCCGATCGGGATTGGGGGGCTAGGCAGAGCTGTGTCCCGACCCAGTGCTGGAATAACAGAAGGGCAGCAACTGAGGCATGAGATACGGAGCGCCGTGTAATTCCTGGTATTGAAATAATTGGGTGCTGCAGGTTAGGGTTGAGGTGCACTGACAGAGTTGTATGTGGGCTACAGTACTGGAATAGTAACGGGCACTCAAATTCAGAAGTGAAGTATGTTAATGGAGCTATGTGTGGAATCCAGAAAGGGGTACCAGTATTGTTATGTTAGCCTGGAGGTGCCCTGGTGAAGCTGTGAGTGGAGCCCAGAATGGGAGTGGCATTGCCTCTGAACCACAGAAGTGAGGAGTCCTGAAGGGCGGGTGTGTGGGCCTTAGTACTGAGAAGAAATGTGCATGAATGTTAGAATTGATGGATTCTGATGGAGTAGTGGTGGTTCCCATCAACAGTGGCATTGGATGTTAGACTTGAGGTGCATTGACTGAGTTGTGCTTTGCTCTTTTGGGTCCATTATTGGCTTGGCAGTGGGACTGAATAATAGAATTAAGCTGCTGTAATGGGGAATTGTATGTGAGTGGGGTCCCATTATAGGAAAGGAAGTGAACTCGCTGGTGTAGTACTGAGGTGCACTGATGGAGCTGTGCCTGAGGTCCTAGTACTGGAACAGCAGAGTGGACTGACTGTTAAATACTGAGGTGCTCTGGCAGACAGCATGTGTGAAGTCTTGGCACAGGCACAGCTGAGGGGCTTGGAGTGTGTGAATTGAGGTGCACTGATGGAGCTGCGCCCGAGGTCCCAGTACTGCAATGCAACTGCAGCATGTACTGACTTCAAGAACTGAGGTTCTCTAGCAGACAGCATGACAGCATGTGGGGTCCTGGCATGGGCATGGCTGAGGGGTTTGGAGTGTGTGAACTGAAGTGCACTGATGGAGCTGTGCCCGAGGTACCAGTACTGGAACAGCAGTGTGTACTGACAGTAAGAACTGAGGTGTTCTGGCAGACAGTGTGTGTGGGGTCCTGGCATGGCTGAGGGGCTTGGAGTGTGTGAACTGAGAAGCACTGATGGAGCTGCGCCCGAGGTCCTAGTACTGGAAAAGCAGTGTGTACTGACTGTAAGAACTGAGGTACTCTGGCAGACAGTGCGTGTGGGGTTCTAGCACGGCTGAGGGGCTTGAAGTGTGTGAACTGAGGTCCAATGATGGAGCTGTGCCCAAGGTTCCAGTACTGGAACAGCAGAGTGTACTGACTGCAAGAACTGAGGTGCTCTGTCAGACAGCGTGTATGGGATTTCTGGCACTGGCATGGCTGGGGCTTGCAGTGTGTGAACTGAGGTGCACTGATGGAGCTGCGAGTGGGATCCTAGTATGGAGCAGAAATGGGCACTGCCTCTAAGGATTACAGAGCCCTGGTAGAGCTGTCTACCTAGGCTATAAGCAATTACAAGCGGTCCTCTGCCCTTGCTCTCAGCACACAGGCATAAGAAAATCCAAGCCAAGGAAGGGCGGATGAGAGAGGGTGCTTAGAGCCCACAAGGACCAAGGGGCATATTTATACTCTGTTTGCGCCGGAATTGCGTCATTTTTTTTGACGCAATTTCGACGCAAAACTAACTCCATATTTATACTTTGGCGTTAGACGCGTCTAGCGCCAAAGTCCATGGAGTTTGCTTCATTTTTTAGCGTGGACACCTACTTTGCGTTAATGATATGCAAGGTAGGCGTTCCCGTCAAAAAAATTGACTCCGAGGCATGTGCGCCGTATTTACACTCCCGGGCAAAATTCACTCCCGGGAGTGGGCGGGTAAAAAAAAATGGCGTACGGCCGCTTTTGCGCCGTTTTTTAGCACCTGGAAAAGGCAGGCGTTAAGGGACCTGTGGGCTCTGAAGGAGCCCAGAGGTGCCCCCCGATGCCCCCAGGGACACCCCCTGTCACCCTTGCCCACCCCAGGAGGAACCCAAGGCTGGAGGGACCCATCCCAGGGACATTAAGGTAAGTTCAGGTAAGTATTTTTTTTTTTTTTTTTTTGTGGCATAGGGGGGCCTGATTTGTGCCCCCCTACATGCCACTATGCCCAATGACCATGCCCAGGGGACAGAAGTCCCCTGGGCATGGCCATTGGGCAAGGGGGCATGACTCCTGTCTTTGCTAAGACAGGAGTAATTTCTATGGGGGTTGGGAGTCGAAAAAAATAGCGCAAATCGGGTTGAGGCGAAAAATTTGCCTCAGCCTGACTTGCCCCATTTTTTGACGCCCAGCTCCATATCCCCCTACGCCGGCGCTGCCTGGTGTACGTCGTTTTTTTTCACGCACACCAGGCAGCGCCGGCGGCTAACGCCGGCTAACCTCATTGATTAAATACTGCGCCCGCATGGTGCTTCAGAATGGCGTTAGCCGGCGCTAATTTTTTTGACGCAAAACTGCGTTAGCGCAGTTTTGCGTCAAAAAGTATAAATATGGCTCCAAATGTGACCAAAATAACAGCCTGATTTATAGTCTTGTTTACTGCTAAGCTCAGAGGAAGAATGTTCTACAAATTAAAATAGGAGCTTCCCTGGACAGGAGCAAGAAACAAAGTAAAAAAAAAAGTCCCTGACAAACCAGATAAACAGGACAAAGCATAATTATACCGTAGTTGGCCCCTGCTCCCGCACAGAAGAAGGAGGGACAAAGAGGCATCACTGACCACTAGCAAGCAAGGTTTTGTAAATGACACTGAAACTAACAAATGAAATAGCTGGAAGCCCACAGAAGAAGTACACTTAAAAGTATACAAGAGGTTGTACGCTTACGCTTGACATAATTAACTGACACAGAAGTGCTTGGCGAAGGAAGCGCTGACTGCATAGGGAGAATGCTGTAAGCTCAAAAAGGAGTGCTTAATTAGAGTAGCAGTAATGTCACACTTACGTTTTATTGCAAGAAAGTTTGTGGCAGTAGCAGAAAACTATGATTAGAATAAAGGAACATCAACAAGACCGGTGGACAGGAAGACAAGCAGCTCCATTACATTAACCCCTCAAATGAAACATTGCCTTTTTGTTTATTCTCTAGGTATGTCCACAAATGTCCAGCTGGACCTAGGTAAGAAGGTCAGCACCCCCCAGGATGTGATGATGGAGGAGCTGTCGCTGCAGAACAACAGAGGCTCGTTGATGTACCAAAAGCGGCAAAAGAGGGTGGATCGCTTTATCCTAGAGTATCCCGACAGCACGAGGCCGGTGAGTCCCCACTGCTCTTACACCATACAAGATAGAGCTGCATCGCTATGAAGAGTAACTACACCCATCATCACAGTGCTAACAAGAACAAGAGACAAGATCCTGGTGAAAATACTTACCGATCACATCTAGCGACCTTGCACTCATTGAAAGGTTGCAACAGAAGTAATTTAATTAATGAGTATCTTTCAAGTTTAATAATGCTTAATGCTTGCCTATCTCAACACCTGGCAGTCACAGCGTTTTGCTTCTGATCCCCTGCAGCAGAATCTCTGATCTCCTCAAACACACCAAACTATGTGAGCAATTTGTAGGCAAAATATCCACCCCCCTTGTAATATACTATGTTGGTGAAGAAACTACTTGTCACTCTGGCATTGTGAGTAAAGCACTAGAAGGCTCAGGTTTTTGTAGAGCAACGTGCATCTAAAAAGCAAATCACCTAGGTCTAGTAGCAGATAGCTCTTCATCATTCCCGAAACAAATTCTTATCCTTTTGAGAGTCAGCGCACTCCCGCAAAAGCCAGAGTCGTGTGTTTGCGCGTTTCTATAAAGTCACTTCAGTTCTTTTGACTGCAGTTGTGGGTCACTCACAAGATGCCTGAGTGGGTCCGGTGAAGAAGTCCAACACATTTGACTGAAATGTACTTTGCTCAAGTACAATTGACTGAATGAAAATGTTTGAAAAGTAAGGAATGGTTTGTAAATAACACTTTCATTGAAATATAATGTGAGAAACGCTTTTGTTCGAATGTTGAAGTGTAGTGTGATTTGAGGTTTCCATTAAGGCCCTCATTATGAACACGGCGGTTTTCACTGCCGTGTTCAGGCCGGCGGTCATTCTACTGACCACCAGCCTCCCTGGAATCCCGCCGCCGCATAATAAACATTTTGCTGGGCCGGTGGGCGGAAACATTATTTCCACCCGCCGGCCCAGCAGAATGCTTGGCCGGGACATTGCCGCCGTCAATGCCTCTGTGCAGCGGGTGCAGATACACCGGTCGCGCAGATCACTGCCCGTAAATCGGGCAGTGACCTGTGCGATGGGACACTGCAAAGGGGCCCCTGCACTGCCCATGCCAAGTGCATGGGCGGTGCAGAGGCCCCCAGGGGGGCCCCCGAGCACCCCTACTGCCAGCCTTTTGCCTGGCAGGGGAACCCGCCAGGGAAAGGCTGGAGGAAATAGGATCATTATCCGAGGGGCAGCAGCGCTGCCCTATCGGATAATGATGCCGTCCACCGTCAGGCTGCCTGTCGGAGGCAGCCTGGCGGTAGAGGAGGGCTGCCTATGGCGGCCCTCCCTGTCTTCATTATGTGGCGGTTTGGGACGCCATGCCAGATGGCGGTATTTCCTGCCACTGCCGGCATGGCGGCCCAGACCGCCAAGATCAAAATGAGGGCCTAAGTCATTATTATGGCTTTGGTATCCCTTAGTTGGGGTGGGGGGTGAGTAAGTGGGGTAGTGGGGTAGAGGGAGTTGGGGAAGGAAGGGGGAAGCATTTTGTGACAGGGATTCTCCTGTCAGAGGGAAAGCAGAAGGATGTCCGGCTGCTCATCTCGGCATGCAATGTAAGTGTGTTGAATTTCCACATTGTGATCTGGGTATTGGGAAAAAAACAGCCTGTTGGAATCAGGCAGGCCTGAACTCCTTGAGCTAATCCCCGCTTTGCTTGGCTCGTAATGAGTACCTAGGTGTCACCAATTAGGCCCCTAATGCTTATCAGAGTAACAATGATTTTTGATGACGGACATATCGGTCTAGTACTGCTTACAGTGATGCAGCTTTCTGTCGTGGTGCAGCTAAACCTTAATTAGCATGTCAAAAATAATTCAACAAAAGTGTATTTCTACAATGTGGACTCAATAAAAGTGTCATCCTCCTCTCTGCATTAGACCGGTCCAGATTTAGACCTATGGATTTGAGGCAAAAGAAAGAATACTTTGGATCTCACCGGAACCATTTCCAGTTTCATCCTCACTTCCATCCCCCCCCCCCCCCCCCCAAGAGATAATATGACCAAAGATGCTCGAGATGTGGCCAAAACCCACTGGGGAAAGTGCTCGATTGCAATGCATTATCACGTGGCATTATTAAGCTGAACCTTGTTGATGTCTTTCTCAGGCTGGGAAACATTTAACAACTGCTCAGATTGCATCGGCCGCTGGAGGCTCCGCGGGGACAGCAGGACCTGAGCTCGTGGATGGGTACACTGATGGAGCACCGGGCAAGGAGAACTACAGGGCGGAGGTCTACGTTCCACCGTCCGGCAGGAGGGCTCCGCCCACGGCGCCAAAGAAACTGATAAAATCATTGCAGAAGATGGCGTCTCAAAACCCGGGGGCTATCGCTCCAGGTGAGGCAGCCAAGGCGTTTGGAAATTAAATGATACAGTGGTGAAAGAAAAGATCGTATGCACTAGCGTAACTATGGCCTTCGCAGCCGGGGACGGGGCGGGGGTCCAAGCTCCAAGCCCCCCTCCAGCTCAGCACAGTACACTGTGCACGAGCAGCAGCTTCCTGGGCTGAGGGCTCCTCACTGGGAGGGCCCCCTCCATTTACTTTGTAGGGGGCCTCTTCAAGCTCCCTTACGCCACTGATTTATGTTAACACAGGCCGACCTCAGCTGACACGTCTGGGGTCTAGTTCAGGTGTTTAGGGCCATATTTATACTTTTTTTTAGCGCGACATTTGTGTAGTTTTTTGACGCAAAATCGGTGCAAACTTACAAAATACATTTGTATTTTGTAAGTTTACGCTGCTTTTGCGTCAAATAATGACGCAAATGCGGTGCTAAAAAAGTATACATATGGGCCTTAGTAAAGCTGGGGACATGTATGATACTAAGTCCTAGAAGATTTGGTCTTAGAAAGAGGGAAATACTAACGTAAGAAGGATTGAAAGCATCGAGGTACACAGTGATTAATCATGGTCTCCTCCATGTCCCCGAGCCTGAGGGAAATCCCTTCATGACAATGGCTATGGTGTAAATCATGGGTACTCACAAACTTTTTCTCGGGGGCCAAAATTGCAGTATGGTTTGCGGCCGAGGGCCGCACTGAAGTGACAGCGGGGGGCGGGGCTTAGAGGGGGCGGGGCTTAGAGGGGGAACAACCACCCCACCCCCTTTTTCAAAACAATGCCCCTACCCCAGTAACACACACAGCGCGCACACATACAGCGCCATCTGCTCTCACCCCTACCCCAGTAACACACACAGCGCGCACACATACAGCGCCATCTGCTCTCACCCCTACCCCAGTAACACACAGCGCGCACACACACAGCGCCATCTGCTCTCACCCCTACCCCAGTAACACACACAGCGCCATCTGCTCTCACCCCTACCCCAGTAACACACACTGCGCCATCTGCACACAGCGCCATCTGCTCCCACCCCTACCCCAGTAACACACACTGCGCCATCTGCACACAGCGCCATCTGCTCCCACCCCTACCCCAGTAACACACACAGCGCCATCTGCTCTCACCCCTACCCCAGTAACACACACTGCGCCATCTGCACACAGCGCCATCTGCTCCCACCCCTACCCCAGTAACACACACAGCGCCATCTGCTCTCACCCCTACCCCAGTAACACACACTGCGCCATCTGCTCCCACCCCTACCCCAGTAACACACACAGCGCCATCTGCACACAGCGCCATCTGCTCTCACCCCTACCCCAGTAACACACACAGCGCGCACACACACAGCGCCATCTGCTCTCACCCCTACCCCAGTAACACACACACACAGCGCACACACACAGCGCAATCTGCTCTCACGCCTACCCCAGTAACACACACTACATTAAAAACAAATAAATAAAAAACCAAAGAGCCTTACCTGACTCAAAGCACTGTAAAGATGCCACAAATGTGGAACAGCGGGCAGCAGACGTGGAGCCGGTGACAGGAAGCAGACGACCAAAGCCCCATAAAAGTTAGCTGCAAGCGCTGACTTTTATGGGGCTTTGGCTTCCAGGATCGTCAGGGCAACGCCATAAACAATGGCCGCCGTATGTAAACATAGAGGAGGGCCGCGGGAGCATGCTCCCGCGGCCCTCTTCTATGTTTACATACTGCTGCCATTATGATATGGCGTTTGGCGTAGGTCTCGCGGGCCGCCAAGCTAGGTCCGTGGGGCCGCTGGCGGCCCGCGGGCCGTACTTTGAGTACCGTTGGTGTAAATCATCTTTTATCCGCAGTACATTTGACCGAATTAAACATGGTAACATTTTAAGTTTTAATTTCACCAGAATGGAGCATTAAATACCAAACAACTGTGATTATATCTTTTTGTACAATTTCAGCTTTTCTTAAATTCCTAAATAACTTTTAGAACCTTCAAACAAAGCTGGGCCTGTGTAGTGAAAACTCCTGAAATAACCTTTAGTCATTTAAAACAATTGCTGGGTATGCTCAGTGAAAAAAAAAAGTCACAAATTTAATTTCATCTGGAAAATTTTGCCTTAGTGGAATAAAACTTCTCAGTTTGAAAATGGCACAGTTTTTCAACTCTAGTCAGGATCTTGAGGTGTGCAGTTGAGTACTGACTGGTTGTAGTTTTTCCCTCCAGTTCATGAAGATAGTACAAGCCCCTGCACTGCGTTGCTTGTAGTGCTGATCAGGCAAATTGTAGGAGCTAGAAAGATTCATACCCCAAATGCTCCCTAAAGTGCACGCTAAAGCAACAAGGAAAAAAGGCTCAGAACATTTTAAGGGCAGCGTTGAGGGTAGAAAAGTTGAGGGACTGATCAGTTTGTGCAAGCAAAGTCTGCTTCCTAGGGATACAGAGAGCAGGGTTGGTTGTATTCCCACTCTCAGATGCTAACAAGCAGTTTCCTCTCGCTTCATCTTAGGTTACTCTGGGCCCCTCATGGAAGTTCCACCGGAGAAGTTCAACGTCACAGCCATCCCCAAATCCTACCGCTCTCCGTGGTGTGAGGAACTGGACAACCATGGCTATGCAGTCACAGCGAATGTCCCAGTGGATCTTCCAGAGCCCTCCCCAAATTCTCTAGATGTGGAGCACAGGTCCTTCAACCGGTGAGTTGGTTGGAGATATTCCACCGGGGAGCTGGTGTTCAGAATGGTTTGGCACAGGCTACGATCATCTTGGAAAGGTTAATAACACCCCTTATTTGTAGGACAAACTCAGGTAGCACTCATTTCAGTAGTACTTGAATGTCAAAACCATGTCTTTTTCATGTGAAAGGAATCAAGGGTTACATCTCCCTGAGAGGTGAGCTCACCTGAGTTGCTCAAGACTGGAATGAAGAAGTAGGACGAGTATTTGATGGTTCTGGTGATAACAAAAAACATCTGGGCTCTGACACAGTAGATACAATAGGACTCTGTGGGAGAACGGAAGGGAGGGCTTGAAGACACAGACGCTTTCAGTGCCCCCAGAAAGGCATTGGGATGCAGGAGAGGGCCTGAAGACGTAGGAGTTTTCAGTACTTTCCAGAAGGTAAGGGGAGAAAGGAGAGGGCCCGAAGACAGATGCTTTCAGTGTTGTCCAGATGGCCAGGGGACAGAGCAGAGGGCCTGCAGGCACAGACGTTTTCATTGCCTTCCAGAAGGTAAGTGGGCAGAGGAGAGGGTCTGTAGACATAAACAGTGCATTCCAAAAGGTAAGGGGATGTTTATGGATCTAACTGAGAGGTGCGTTGCTTTCTGAAACTTAGCCAACATGGGGCAGCTTGATGTATCCGCATGAGAGACTATTTTTACAAGCTGCTCACATTAACAATAAACAATTATGTTTACTTGTGATAGAAGGACACTTATCATTTCTGAGGATATTGTAGCAAACATTTCCTGATGGCAGCACCTTATTATTCATTCAGAGCATCCTTTCTCCAGCATATGTGAGTTCCTTAAATTGCCTAAAGCGTGTATTCATTGTGGGCCCTCTGCCATGAGCGACCTCCACAACGTCTAAATAGGAGAACACTTATGCCACGCCCCAGGAATTTCTAATTTACCCTCAGCTATCTGAGCCAGTGTTCTCAGAGTTGTCCATATTTTTGCCTAGTCAAAATACAGTGATCAGAGTTTCCAGTCCTGGGCTTCTCTTCAGACTAATCACTGCAATTACAATGATCTTGGGCTACAATTCCTAGGATGCATTGATTGACTAAAAAAAAGACCAAAACTAGATTTGTTGAAACCTGTCACATGGACTGATGATGCATCTGAATACAACTGCATTTCTGCTTTGGCCTTGGTTCTACTTTGAAGCCTAATCAACCAGCCAGCAATCAGTCCTTGTAACCAGGAGCATGTATGCTATTTTGCATGAGACTGCTCGTTTTAGGGCAGCATGTGGTATCTTTGATGACCACACCAAGCGAGTGGCACTGTCTTATAATACCCAGGTACTCCTATGTCTTGCTTCATCTTCTGTCAGCCCAGACCTTTTAGCCAATATTTGTATTCTGAGGGTTTGTGTTATTCTAGTTGTGATCGTACAAGCCTGAGTGTTATCGGACAAAAAAGCATTGGCTTAGAGTGAGCCACATCATTCTGATCACCTGGTAGGTATGCCATTTTCGTCTGATTAGGGCTATATCGAGGTGAATGAGATTATCCCAGCCAGTCTTTCTGTCAGCTCAGACTACACTTATATGGGCTCACTGCTGTACAATCCTTAACAGTGGCAAATGCAAAGATTTCAACATAGGAGCAATGCATTGCCAATATCCAACTTCAGACTTGAATATGTGTGGTTTGGCTGATCAGTTGCAAAGTGTTGGGTAGGAGTCTCCAACCTTTTCTGCAGTGAAAGCTACTTCTGATCAGTGGAAATTATCTGTTACCAGACACCCCCACACTCAGCTTCATTGACGTTAAGTCTAATGCCCAAAGAGCCAGATACTATTGTTTGAGCAAAATACTTTGACTAGGGGCACTATGACAAGGCTGCCATGTCTGTCAGTGACAGCATGGTCTTTGGGGATGTATGAACATGTGTATGTATAAATGGGATATATTTGTATGGGTGAATGAGAGCCTGTGTCATAAGTACTTTCAGCACAGGACAAACCTTTCACCATTACATGTATAACTGTTCTCTAAAAATGCTCATAATATGGAACATTTCTCTGCCCTTGAAATTTCTCTTATTTAAAAAAATGGCTGTATTTTTCAAATATACTTATGGCACAGTGTTTACTGGCCACTGGGAGCAACAGGCCTGCTATTTGTAACTGTGCCACTTTGAAATGGGAGACAATTGAAATGAAGAGTTAACTTTTCATTTTAACTTTCTTCCATTTAAAAGCATTCAGAAAAATCATTTTGTTCACAACTCCAATAGTGAGTTGACAAGGACTTTTATTTAAGAGTTAAATACCTCAGTGCTTCAGTTGTTCACCAGCCCTAGACTGGGCATAAATATGACTGAGCACTGCTCATTATCATCTTATTATCTGCAGCCTGATGATAATAATGTAAAATAAACACAGCCTTTCCTTAGCTTTAAAAGGAAAATATGACCTTGTAATTATTTATAAATGAACTCAAGGCTGTGAGCTACTCTAAAGGTGTCCGGGAGCTACTGGTAGTTCATGATCGACTGGGTGGAGACACCTCGTGTAGAATATTGTCAAGCCTTCTGGACACTAAATGACCTCATATCACAGTGGGCACAATTTTCTATTTCTTGTCTTTCCTTTAACAATTTAATTTATTCAGGAAGAAGTATTATTATTCCTTTAAATTGAAACACATGAAGTACCACACCTTAAAATAATGATTTCGAAATTAAAAATGCAGGACTCACCATGACATGGAGTCATCTGGAAACCTCCTGTGTAGTCTTCTGCTTATTGATTAGCAACACATCTACACGTTAGTGAATTCACAGAAAAACAGGACCGGACAAATGAGCTATTTATATCTAACATGCGACAACCTGAGATCTTTGACAGACCATTCCATTCCATACATTAGATAAGATGGACCTTCAATAATGGTGTGGACCTCAACCCAATGATATCTAGTTGAACACATTGAAGATTTTATCTTCCCTAATAAGAGATCTAGTTCTAAGGATGGGACTAATTGGTATGCAGATGCCGGGGTGGGGCTGTGGAACATTTGACATCTTCAACTCCATAGCAAAATTAAGTGTTTCTTTTGGATTCCCAGTTCCCCAGTGCTCCACAATTGTATTTTAAAGATTTCCATCTAAATGCTATTGTTGTGTAATTAGCAGATGACTCCATGTCATCAAGACAACTCATGGTTCGAGACTTGGCGATAAAACAAATCTACATGCATTGACAGGCTTACCATGGTCGTGTCTGCTTTCATGTAAACTTACCTGAATCCTACCTATTGGTTTCAAGATTTGCACCAACAGTCGCCTTGGTGCACTAGAATATTTTTCTTCGACACGTTTGGCATTTAGAACTTATTTTGCTTTGCCTTGAAAAAGTCATGTTGACAAAACACGTGACTCACGAAATAGTGAAAGCAGCTTCTTGGTGTCTTCCGGCAACGCGAGGGCCGTGAACGCATATGGAGTGGAGTAATAGGAGAGAATACAACGTTCTAGCATATACATGCTGATATTTAGACTGAGTGGCTTGAACAAATAGTGGTGCCAGTGCCCTCCGACAATCCTGATGAGGGTCTGAGTGTTAAGGCCGAAACACGTCGACATCTTTGTAGTGGGACCAAGGGTTCTGGAGTGATAATGAATTGATAAACAAAATTTGTTTAGCACTACATAATACCTTTCCAAAAAAACAATTAGGTATTGTACAGCTGGGTGCAAGACCCTTGGTCACTATATGGTATCAGATCACATTGTTTATTGTGTTATTGTGACTATCATATAAAGTTTTGTAGTTGGGCACATGTTTTCTTATTTTTGAGATCCTTCATGTATTGTTTGTTATAAACGTTTGTTATAAATGTAAATGTATATATATTTGTATATATCTTCGCTATTGTGATAGAATTAGAGATAGGTTGCTCTCCTATGAGTCGGATGCTGTTGTTTGTAATTAAATGGAATAAATAAGGGTAAATAATTTACCCCTTGAAACCAAGAGTTAATATTGGTTGTTCGAAATAATTATTGAATTTGTCCCTTGCCTGCTAATTTTTGTGAGTATGTTTAGGTTGATATCCTAAGCAGGCGAGGGTTATAGGATACTCCCCTTTTAGGCTTGATAATGACAAAACACGTGTTGGCTGTTGTTCCTCTTGATGTATGATGGATACTACCCTATGGAATACTTTTTGATGAACAATAAATGTGACACATCAGTTTCAAATTGGAATCTTCATTGACACATACGGAAGCTAATTGGATGTACTTGGTGTGCTCTGGTATTTACTTATCCACAACTCATTTTTAGGTTGGGCATAGCAGGGCGCAAGCGCTGCTCTTCTCGACATGTTGTCATCTATTGTGAGGGCTCTACCACGCCTATCTCACACCCATCACTTTCATTCCTTCCTGGGCCTGCCTTTCAAAATCCCTTGATGTCATTGGTAAATGCTTTACGTTTTTCCTGTCTTGAGGCTGTTTTGTTACCGTCATGGAGACTGACCCTGTAACCTGAATTATTGCACGATCTGCCAGATAGCTTTGTGTCAGCACACTATTTTTTCTTTTCCTTGCTGCTTCGCTCATGGCGGTATGCAGTTTTTTCGTCTTCCTTGGTTTCGGGCATCTTGCTGTTTCTTCGCAATGTCTGTAGGGGCATTAAAAAAATATATATATATTTTCAGCTTTATGTAGCTCAAAGTCAACACAAAGTTATTGGAGCGTTTTATTTAATTTTTGCAGTTTTATACAGCATGAACTCAATACAACGGTACTACAGCGCTTTACATGAGAACTGGTTACATTACACAAGAATACATTCATTTTCGGTAGCAAGGGGAGGTTAAGTGATTTGCCCACAATCACAGGATGTTGAGCTGGCGCCAAGACTCAAACTGTGTTCCCCAGCTCCAAAGTCGGCAGCTCTGGACCTTACGCCACATCCTCTCCCCGACAGTTCTTTGTCTGGTGCTTGTTGGGGCAGTCTGGGATTAACTTGTTTCTTTTCAATATAGCGCTTGGTAATACAGGTTCTGTAAAGCAGGTGCTTTTGTTAACAAAATTGCTATAATTAATTTGTGGTTAAGCTGCCTCTTCTATTATTCTTTATGTATACAGTTAATATTTTCAAAAGTTAGGCTGGTATTGCCAAAATAGAGGAATAATTCCTTTGAAAGTTTAACACACATAAATATATGACTGCCCCCTTTTCTTTGCTCCTAACTCTCTTGACATCCCTCATTCTCCGGGTTAATATGCCACGAAGGTGCCTCTTTGTGGCTTGTTTGGTGCTATAAAAGTTTATGTAAAGACACTAGAAAGGGTTGCATCCGTAGGGTATCACAGCCAGTCTGTAGGAATGAGGCAAATACACTCCCAAGATGGTGGCCTTGTTGTGTCCTTTCTCCTGCAGTGACAGGCCTGGAAGGGTTGCTGTGGCACTTGGCATACACCCACTACACTCCACACCAAAACACATAGGTAAAAGACATTGGCGGTCATTCTGACCGCGGCGGGCGGCGGTCGCCGGCCGCCATGCGGTCACCGCCGAATGACCGCCCCGCGGCCAAAAGACCGCGGCGGCCATTCCAACTTTCCCGCTGGGCTGGCGGGCGACCGCCAAAAGGCCGCCCGCCGGCCCAGCGGGAAAGCCCCTGCAACGAGGAAGCCGGCTCCGAATGGAGCCGGCGGAGTTGCAGGGGTGCGACGGGTGCAGTGGCACCCGTCGCGATTTTCACTGTCTGCTAAGCAGACAGTGAAAATCTTTGTGGGGCCCTGTTAGGGGGCCCCTGCACTGCCCATGCCAGTGGCATGGGCAGTGCAGGGGCCCCCAGGGGCCCCACGACACCCGTTCCCGCCATCCTGGTTCTGGCAGTGAAAACCGCCAGAAACAGGGTGGCGGGAAGGGGGTCGGAATCCCCATGGCGGCGCTGCAAGCAGCGCCGCCATGGAGGATTCCCTGGGCCAGGGGAAAACCGGCGGGAAACCGCTGGTTCCCCTTTCTGACCGCGGCTTTACCGCTGCGGTCAGAATAGCCCTGGAAGCACCGCCAGCCTGTTGGCGGTGCTTCCGCGGTCCCCGGCCCTGGCGGTCATGGACCGCCAGGGTCGGAATGACCCCCATTGTCATTTACACCACCAATAGCTCTAACTTTCACAAATGCGAGGCCTATTGTATTGCAAATGCATGTTTACCTGGACTGTCACTTTAAAAGCAAGCATAAGTTACACCTTTAAAAGACTGGGGGGCAGATTTACAAGAAACTGGCGCTTCAGCACTGATGCACCAATTTTCTTGCGCCACCTGTGCCCCACCTAACAACACCATGGGTGCGCCATATTTGCAATACACAATACAATTTACCATACGGTGCACCATGGCAGTCATTAGGACAATAGTGTCAAAATCTTTGACGCTATTGTGGTGCTTTGACGCACTAGCATCAAAAATGGTAACGCTAGTGCAGCCAAGTGCAGGGAGACCCATTGATTTCAATGGGTGTGTCATCTTAACGCCATCTCTTAGCAGGTGTTAAAAAGGACGGAAAAAATTGTGGAGTGAAGTCCTGTAGATTTCACTGCTGCATTTTGTCGGGCCTTCCTGCGCCGGAATGCCCCCTTTGCATACATTATGCCTGGTGCAGGCATAATGTAGTGCAAGGGGGTGCAAAGTGGCACAATGCATACATTGCACCACTTTGTAAATCTGGCGTGGCAAAAAATGCCTTCCTAATGTCACATTAGCGTAAAAAGAATGACGCCAATGTGGCGCAAGGAGGCACTAGGGGCTTGTAAATATGCCCCTAGGGGCCTGATTTCGACCTTGGCAGTATTACCACCAAACCACCATGGTGGTGGGCCAAGAAGATCATCAAGTTGGAGGTAGGTATTCCTCCTGCCGTATTTAGATGTTACAGTCTTGCAGGTGGTGTACTGGCAAGGGTTTGCTGATGGAGGGAGGACATCGCAGGACCCAATGTACATCGGACAGCAGTGGCTGTGGAATATAGGTAAGTCACGCACACACACTGTGCCTCTGCCATATTTGTCCCCCTGCATCACACACAACACACCACATACACACTATTATCCATTGCAATTCCACCACAACACAACATATACATGCCACAAACACACATTGCCATACATCCAGGACACAGCATACACACATTACTGATGTTGCACCCACGCACAACACAAGCACATTAACCAACAAATCTACACACTCATCTACACCAACACACTCACACAATGTCACAACTATATACATCACAACAATGACCACCACACAGCAACACTCACCTGAATGTTGTATTCAGCAACATAACACACAGGACAACACAACATACACCACAACATTAATGCCATGTGCAAGTGACACACACATACTGACACAACCACAGCACCCACTCAAGCTTCCTCCACCCAGCCAATCGTACTGCACACACACATATACACATACTGACTCACACACACAACTCGAAGCACAACATGACAGGAACAGCTCCCCTTGTAATGTGCACACATGGACACATTTCACAGGTGTGATTGTACTGTCGTTGTGGTGCCAGTGTTCACTTGCCAATGAATACTGACACTAAAATTACATTTGTCTATGTGTGTGATATGTGTTGTCTAGCAGTGTGTCCCCATCCCTGTCTGACCCACTCATGTCCCCGACATACGCATGTAAAAGTAATCTAAAAACATTACTGTGACATGTATATGTCTGCAGTGGTCCCGAGCTCATGTGCAGTGACCCCCCTCCCCCAATGTACACAGCCAATGCCGGTTCCTACCTTTGTGTCCAGAGATGGGGATCGTGTTTTGTCTGTTGTCCAGTGGCAGCAACGACTGAGAGTGTTCCAGTCATATCCAGCCAAAAACTAAAATGGAATTAGGAAAAAAGGTAAGTTTTCACCCAGTTTCCCCCCCAATCCACCAAGGCAGAAATGGAGGTCAGACTGCCACATTTTGCTTGGCGGTAAGGCACATCCAAATCTGCATGGCAGTAAGTGTGACTGGAGTCCCGCCACCAGCCACTCTTTCCTATGGCCCCGTGGTGGCGGATGGGAATCCTTGACGAAGTCAATGGGACTTGGGCGGGTTATCGTTGATGCGTCCGCCAACATCTAAATTGGGCGGGCGGACCGCCAAGTCGGCAGACGGGATTCCTGTTGAAAAAGTGGCAGCAAACCCATTACCGCCAACATCTAAATCAGGCCCCAGGTTATTTCATTGCCTATGCGTGTTTGCATTGGCATAAGCAAAGTTGAAAATGGACACTGGTACATGACACTGCATTTGGATAAAGAGTGGCCCTCTTGCAAAGAGTTTCCTAATCAAGAAAATCCATTTCAAAATGTCCAATAATGCATGTATATGAATCAGAATGCATCAGCAGCCATTCTTTTTAAATTTACTGATTCCAATATGGCTGATGGCCGTTTTAGAGCAGTATATGAAAAAGAAAAAATAAAGTGTGCATGAGTGAGACAATAAAGGAAGTGAGAGGCTTGGTGGTACATAACAGATGCAGGGTCCTATAAAAATGGAAAATTAAAAATGTGAAAACAGGGAGTGGGACTGGAAGCAGGATGGGAGACCCAAGGAGCAATGAGTGAGCAGTGGTGCGAGAAGTGGTAGCGAGGCAGGTAGAGCGTGGTGGAGAGAGACACTGAAGAAATGTGCCCCTAATAAACAGCAAAGTGAGATAAACGTAGAAGGAAGAGAGAGTTGTGTTTATGAGTGGAAAGAAGTATACAGGGGAAAGAAGAAGGAAAGAAATTTCTCCCATGGAGTGCAGAGTTGAAAAGGAAAAGAGCCCCTCCAAGTCAGCAGTGGAAGTAAACAACTAATGCAATAGAAACAATGTGAAACAGTATTGTTTCAGGGGCAAGACGAACAAGAAGAGGGAGGAAAGCCATTGAACAAAGAACACGGAATTGAGATACACATGAAAGCCTTCCACTCACGAGCAAGACCCAACACACACTATTGACTCCATTACAAGTTCCCCATTATCTCCTGTGGGGATGATAGGGTGGCCTTTATTGTACCTGTTGGTATCTGCCCATGACATCATGGGGATTACAAATCGGAGAATAACAGTTGGAACTTTGAATACCAGGTCCAAATCCGCATGTTTTCCCCATCCATGAGAAACAATGGGTCCAAATCCACAGCTATCTAACACCTGCTTGTCCCAGGTGGTAAATAGTTGGTAGGATTTTCCTTGTGTTACCATGGAGAGTGGATGGGGGACAAGGGATGGCGGGAAGACTGTTCTCCTTTTACTTCAGCTGGGAGAAGTATCTTCTGATTCACCCATTCAGGCAGGCAGGCAGGGCCCAGGTGCAACAGATGCCTGCAGCCTCTGTAGCTCCACAGGGAAACCTGTGCCTGAGGTCTGTTGGCCCTAAATTGATCACTTCCACAGTTTGTGGACCAGATAATTTCAAGGCCGGGTACAAATTATTGCCAGGAGTGGTATCCGCAACAGGGGGTACCATTCTGGGCAACTTGTAGTGGAGCCTTATATTTATTTTATTATATACGATCGATCTAGATTTAACGCTGTCTGAAGGTGAAACCTAAAAACATGCTTTATGGAAGTTATAATGTAATGAAACAAAATAAAGAACACACCTGAAATCAATGATTTGTAAAAATAAACCCTGCTACTTAAAAGGTTACCAGATGACATGAATTCACCTGATAACTCTATCTTATGATGTGAAGTGACAGTTGTTTTAAACATTGTTAAACTGAAAGTGCAAAGTGGGGGAGAGCATCCTATTGCATTAGATTGTGTCACATATCGTGTTCCTTCAATTTGTAACAACTGTCTAATCATAGCACCATCAACCAGGGTTTGCATTTAAGCTAACATTCCTTGCTTTCTAGGACATGTAGTTTTGTGTTTTAAAACCTAGCATGCATATAATGCTGTTTTCTCAAAGACATATCTGCCTGAAAGAATCACACATGCAGAACTCTCAATTTTCTGGAGTGACTAGCTGACTATCACACCAACTCTAGGCTATTCCTTTGCATTCAACCCTGCCAAGTTTCCCAGGTCAGTCTTGGTTAACCCATTACTACAATAATACTGCAAGCCCCAGAATACAAAAAAAAGGTCTGTCATGGAGCTGCTAGTTGTGCATGGATCTGGAGAACTTAACATTCCGGTAGTTGCGGTACTGAATTTAAAGTGGGATAAACATGGCCAATGTACTAGAATGAATAGAAAAAACTTGGCCTGCATAAGACACTCAAGCATGGAATGGGGGAACTTGAGAGCATTGCAGAAGGCATGGGGCCACATGGCAGCAATGCAACAACTAAACTGGGCCACCTAAAGAGAATCCATGTCCAAACCTGCATTTCATTGTCAGCGGAACCATTGCAAGCTATTGCTCGCATCAACTCAGATACTCGTTGGCCTGGTTTTCGCACAAAGGTAGAGATGGGCAAGTCAGAGAATGTAATAAAAAAGCCGAGCCAGGGGCTTCCTTAGCTCTAAGATCCAACGCATGAACCAAGCCAACAAAATCATGGTCATGCTGTAACATGTCACCGTATGGAGGTGGGGATCAGGATCGGGCGTTTGGGATTGGAGCATGGAAGGTGGGTGACAACAGCAAACTGACCCTTGGTGGATATGTGCATCTCAGAAAGACTGGCACCACTGATAGGCCGGTAGTGCAGGCAGTCACAGTCAGTCACATGTCACATGTATCCCACGCAGAAGGTACAAATTGCTGTATGTCATTGGTTTTTCCTATCTTCAACCTTGGACTTAACCTTCACAACCCGCTACCATATTGTACTTTAATTCATGCAGTGCTACAATTGCCAAAAAGCATTATTTTGTCAATTGAAATGCAAACATACAACTACAATATATTAGGGAAATATGACATCAGAAAGTAAACCTAACTGGGAATAAATGTGCTGCAAGAAGTCTCCTGTCCGAGCAGTAATAACACAAATGGAGCCTTGTTTTCTGTTGATCTCTCCAAAAAGCCAACCCGGATTGTGGGAGTTGTAGTCTGTATTCTTTCCAAAGTAACAGAAATTACCCAATTAATGAGTTATAAAAGAAAAAGCAGATTGAAGCATAGTGGCTTGCTATAATCTGGTAACGGCAAGAGTGCCTGGTTGTTCTGTCTCGCTGTGGGGTTCCCGTTTCTAATGCGGTCTCGCCATTTTACACCAACCAGACCTCTCATCAATGAAAGATTGATTACAAGGAGTGCAGGCCCGTGACCTGGCACCTGTCATTTGCCTGTCTGCTTGGAGGTCTAACAGCCTTGATCCTTTTTCAGGACTGCATGCTACCCATGACTTCCTAGGCTAAGGATCTGGCAGCCATCTTGGCTCCAAGTCTCATCTGTCTACCATTTTACTAGTGACCCAAGGCTCAGAGGAGGCCTGGCATGTGTGGAAATGTCAAGAAACTCAGTCTCAGTTTGCGGCTTCTGAGGGACCGCTGGTAGCAGGGGAGTTCACAGACGTCAGGAAGATGTATGATCGACCTTCCCGGTTCTCCTTAACCCACTTTTGCAGGCCTGAGGCATGCTTGGAAATTAGCTCAATTTCCCTATAGAGCAGGCCGTCCCTGCCCAGGGCAATCCCCTCTGGTGTTAACTTGCCAGCTGTCAATCCGCTCAAAATCCTATACCATTGGTTTCACGTCATGTGTATGTTATGGCAGATCTGATTTCACAGCATGAGGTTTAAATTTACTGCTGGGCGTGTGCGTGCATGTGTGTGTGTGGGTTGTGGGGGTGTTGTGTTTCGCTGCCTGGGTGTGCTCTTGCTGAGTATCTCTAACGTTTCAAAGCTTCACGACTCGTGACCTTTAATTTACCAATGACAGCCTGCAATCCAAACTGTGAAATCTAGTGACTGCATACTCTGCCAGGGCAGAAGTCCTAAAAAAGAAGTGGGGGTACTAACCAAGTTATGCGGTATGCAAGTGACATCATGGTGCGTGACAGTACGGCGCGTGACATTGCACGTGGAATCACAGGTAGTACCCTCTTAGGGACTGACATCAAACCTTAAGACCTCACACCTCACATATGTTTAACAGGAGTACATTTCAGCAAATACGATTTTGCACCAGGGTTGTGCCAAAAAAACTGAAGCAACCCCAACTCAAAATCTGGGTCGCAGCTTTTTCATTTATTTTTTAAAACTCTGCCAAAAAGAAACTGGAAACAAGGAGAAATATGTTGTGCTTATTTGGTTGTAAAGTGTGCCAACTAAATCTCAGAGACTAATAACAATGGTAAGATAACTCTGGTGGTTAATGCATTTGCTGGAGAGAATTATCTGTGTTTTGTCTAATCCCAATTTTGAATCAAAGTAGCATAGAGAATTAATATGTCTCCTGCAAAGCACATTATGTAATACGCAGATAACATATTTTTATATTATGTAAATGGATAAATGGGGTACTGCTTTTAACACTGATATCCTTTTGTTACTTGCAGTTCACAAATTGTAAGTCACAGTAAGCTACAAGGACGTCACTCTTACACCTTGTAGCCCTCACTATCTTATGTAACACATCCTATACATTGATTTACATACATATGATTTATTGTCAATGCTGGGACAGACCAACACAACTGACATTCTTACAGTGCATGCGTATGTCTTAAATGCAGGGGCTGAACTAAGCCAAAACATCCCTCTCAACTACCTGTGAAGAGATAAGCTGTGTGCCTTTGTTTCCCCTCCATTGCTTTTAGGTGTGAGGCTCCCGTTAGCTCCTAACCAGGGTACTTCAACAACAAGCATTGGCAAAGCCAATAGGTCTCGCCTATACAAGAGTTATTAGCTTTGGCAATGTGTTTTGCCATGTCGTACATGAGTGTGGCTGATGTTCAGCATGGCTAAAAGTTAGTGGCGTGGAGTGTCAGAGTGGAGTGGGAAAGTAGAGTGTCCTACAGTGGATTTGTTTGAATGTCGTAGAGTGGGGTCGCAGGAGTAGAGTGTCTTAGAGTTGAGTAGAGGGGAGTAGAGTTCAGTGGTTCAGTGGCAGAGAGTGTTGTAGAGTGGAATGGTTTGGAATAGAGTGGAGTGTGTTTTAGTGGATTAAGGCAGTTGGGTGGATTACATTGGAGTGGAGTGGGGTGGATTTGATTGGGGTAGAGTGGGGTGGATTGAGCGGAGTGGGGTGGATTGGTGTGGGGTAGGGTGGATTGATTGGAATGGAGTGGAGTAGGGTGGATTGTAAAGGGGTGAGGTGGATGGGATTGAGGTGGATTAGATTGGACTGGGGTGGATGGTTTGGATTGGAGTGATAGGGCCGGGGTGGGGTAGATTGAGGTGGGGTGGATTGGATTGGAGTGGAGGGGGGTGGATTAGTTTGGACTGTACAGGCGTGGATTGGATTGGAGTGGGGTGGATTGGATTCACTGGATTGGAGTGGGATGGATTGATCTGGAGTGGGATGGATTGATCTGGAGTGAGGTGGTTTGGATTGGAGTGGGGTGGGCTGGATTGGATTGGAATTGGGTGGATGGGTTTGGAGTAGGGTGGGTAGATTGCTTTGGGCTGGGCTGGATGGATTGGAGCGGGGTGGGATGGGATGGATGGATTGGAGTGGGTGACTGAGCTTGGATGGGGTGGGGTGGATTGGATTGTGGTGGGGTGGATTGGAGTGGGGTGGGGTGGATTGGATTGGACTGAGTGGGGTGGATTGAAGTGGGGTGGATTGGATTATGGTGTAGTGGGCTGCAGTGGGATGGATTGGAGTGGGGTGGGGTAGAATGGATTGAGGTTGTGTTTGTTTGATTTGATTGGGCGGATTACATTGAGGTGGGGTGGATTGGAGTGGGGTGGGGTGAATGGATTGGAATGGAGTGGGGTGGACCTACCTGGGATGTGGTGTGGTGTGGTGGATTGGGGTGGGGTGGGTGATGTGGGTTGTAGTGGAGGGGATTAGAGTGGAGTGATTTGGATTGGAGTGGAGTGGGGTGGATTGGATTAAGGTGTAATGGGCTGCAGTGGGATGGATTGGATTGGACTGGAGTGGGGTGGGGTAGATTGGATTGAGGTAGTGTGTTTGATTGGATTGGGGCGGATTGCATTGAGGTGGGGTGGTTTGGAGTGTGGTGGTGTGGATGGATTGGATTGGAGTGGGGTGGACCAAACTGGGATGGGGTGTGGTGGATTGGATTGGGGTGTGGTGGGTTGTAGCGAAGGAGATTGGAGCGGAGTGAATTGGATTGGCACGGGGTGGATTGGCGCGGGGTAGGCTAGATGGATTGGATTGGAGTGTGGTGAACTGAACTGAGGTGGGGTGGATTGGACTGTGGTCAGATGGATTGGAGTAGGTTGGATTGGACGGGGTGGACTGGACTCGAACGGGGTGGATTGGACTTGACTTAATTGGGGTGGACTGGACTTGAGTGGGGTGGATTGACATGGAGTAGGTGTGACTGGACTTGAGCGGTGGGGTGTTTTGGAATGGAGTTTATTGGAGTAGGGAGGGGTGGATTGGATTGGGGTGAGGTGTATTGGACTAGAGTGGGGTAGATTGGATTTAGCTGGATTGGGGTGGAATGGATTGGTGGGGGGTGGATTGGATTTATTTGGGATGGACTGGTTTGTAATGGAGTGAGTTGTGGTGGATTGGAGTGGGGTGGGGTGATTTGGGATGGAATGGGGTGGATTGGATTGGGCTGGGGAAGATTATATTTGGATTTGAGTGGGTTGTTTGGGATTGGAGTGGGTTAGGTGGGAGTGGGGTAGGTATGAGTGGCGATGCTTGTTTTGGATTAAAGTGGGGCATATTGGAGTGGATTGGAGTGGGGCAGATTGTTTTAGATGGGAGTGGGTAGATTGGAGTGAGGCAGATTATTTTGGATTGAAGTGGGCAGACTGTTTTGGATTAGAATGGAGTAGATTGGAATGGGCCAGATTAGAGCGGGCAGATTAGAGTGGGCATATTGGATTGGGGCAAATTGTTTTGGATTGGAGTAGGGCAGATTGGAGTGGGGTGCATTGGATTGGATTGGGGTGCACCGCTGCAAGGCACATAGGCCCAGATTTACAATTTACAAGTACTGGAGCGCTGAGTGAAAAATTGCAGTGTCGCATTCCAAAGGACAGAAATAGCAATAGCCCCAGGAAGGGTCACTTACTGATGACCTCATCTGCACCACACGTGCTAAAAATGGTCTCTTTCTGCATGACATGTAGCTTCGCACTGTGACACAGAGACAAGCCAGAAGTGGACAGTTTGTAGGTACACCCACCTGTACAAATTATATGTGAAGACAACAGCACAAGAGGGGGTCAAAACATATGAGATAGTGTAAAGCACCCGTTGCACATAGGTCTATCATGTTGTGTGCTTCCCCCTTGCGTGCACCTGGTTTTATTTGGCACTAGGACTTGGTACAAAACCAGATCACTCTACTTTCGTAGATCTGTCTTTGAGCCAAACCTCTGTGGTCTTAGTGCTGTCCTGTTCCAGACATTCCCACCTTTTGCTGCACATGGGTCATCTTTCAGCGCACATATGGTTTACACACAGTAGTTGATTGTTGCTGCTGCTTGTGAAGTTTTGCATTACTTTGTGCCAGATTCCATCATGTGAGTGCCAGCTCAAACGTTTCATAAATCTGGGCCATAGTCTATTATAAAGGCTTCCAGTTTTCCTTTTTCACTGATTTGTACAGATAAATGCAGACAGAAAACAATCTATTACCCCCTGGTCCCTCTAGTCCTTGTCCCATTCATCATGGTAAGAAGATAACGATCTTCACAACACAAAAAAAAGAACACTAGGAATGCTGGGTCCTCCAACCCACCCCCTCCTTCTGGTGCCACATAAACCGTACTTACCCAGCATTCCCCCTGTTTTTTTTCTGTCTTCCTACAAATGGGAACCGGGAACTTCATGGAGTCGTTCCTGCTGTGCTTGGGCGGCTGCTCGTGTGGTTGTTGTGCTTCCCCACTGTCTGCCGGGCTTACTGGGGAAGTGCTGTATGTGCCCGGATGTGGCCACTGGTCGGGCCATTCTTCTGGGGAGCCAAGGAGGCGATGAGCATTGTGGCACACAAGTACATCTCCCAACCGGCTGGGCTGCTGGGAGACGTGCAGAGGAAACAGGAAGCCTGGGACTTACTTGACCTCCTCTACCAGACAGATAGTGTTCTGGGCATGCATGGGAGGAACAATTTTCAGAAGTGGTGTGAACCTGTGGGGGGTCTCTCCTTTGGATTGTTCTCTGCCCATAGTCCTTCAGTTTTTGTGGGAGGGGTTTGAGAAGAGGTTGGCAGTATCCACTTTCTGTGCACAGTGGACTGCAATCAAAGCTTTCCGGTCTCCTTAGGGAAATCTGCAGGATGTGGATGATTTGGTGGTTTGCGTGCTCAGGAGTTTTTCTCTGGAGCGGCCAGTGATGAAGCCTTCTTTCCCCTTTTGGAATTTGACTTTGGTTTTGAGGGTTTAGGTTTTGTCTCCCTTTGAGCCTCTAGAGGGGGCTGATATTAAATTTGCCACCTTTAGGGTTGATTTTTTTGGTGGCCATGACTTCGGCCCGATGTCTTGGGGATCTGAGTGCCCTCATGGCCAGGGAAGCTTTCTTGCCTTTCACAGAGGATGGGGTGGGTTTTGCATTTGGACTCTTCCTTTGTTTCTAAGGTTCCCTCCCAGTTTCATTGTTCAAATTAAGTTATTTTACCTGCCTTGGGGTCGGAGGTTGGGGAGGCCTCTGAGTTGGACTGGTCTTTGCTGGACGTGAAGAGGGCTCTACGATTGTATTTGGATCATACCCAGGTTTTCCAAAAATTTGAATCTCTCTTTGTTTCTTTTGGGGCTGCCTCTTGGGATAATAAGGCCTCTTCTGTTTCTATTGGCCGGTGGATCAAGCAGACTATTGCGCTGACCTATTCTGTGTCAGGGTTTCCTCCTCCTGCTGGGGTCCAGGGCAGGTCTACACAGGGGTGGCAGTCTCCTGGGTTGAACTACGCAAAAGTGTCCAGTCATGAGATTTGTCGGGCTTCTACCTGGGCTTCCTCAAATACTTTTGTCAGGCACTATTGGTTACAGAATATTTTGGTTACTGACACTAAGGGGCTCAATACGACCTTGGCGGATGGGATACTCTGTCCCAAACGTGACAGATATCCAGCCCGCCGTATTACAAGTTCCATAATATCCCATGAAACTTGTAAAATGGCGGGCGAGATATCCGTCACGCTTGGGACAGAGTATCCCATCCGCCAAGGTCATAATCAGGCCATAAGTTTGGCCTATGGCTTCTGAGAGCAGTCTGTTCTTGACTTTTTTGGTGTTTTTTCTCTTGTTAATGAAGCACTGTTTTGGTTACTGCATTTGTTGTATGGTCTCCCTTCTTGTGGTTTATTTTCAGTGGTGTCCGGTTCTCAGAAGGATGGTTCTGACTGCTTGTGTATTCTCCATACCGTGATGAATCGGACGAGGATGAGAGGGACCAGGGCTAATGTCCTATTACTTACCAGTAATCTTCATTACTCCTGTTGTCCTTGTCCCATTCATCACACCCCGCTCTCCCTCCCGTACAGCGGCCTTCTGTTCTGTGGCTGGGTAGTCCAGGCAGAATGCTGGGTAAGTAAAGTTTATGTATTACAAAATGGAGGGAGTGGGTGGAAGGACCCAGCATTCCTTGTGTTCTTTTTTCTGTCGTAGAGATAGTCATCTCCATCTGTATTTATTTTTAAAAGTGGAAAAATACAGCAAATTGTGCTTCTTTTGAGGGACTCTTCATGTCCTTCATGAAATCCAGATCAACTGGTAAACCAATAGACACCATGGGGCTTTAAAAACAGAATGAGATTCCTGTAAATACCGGCATATGTTAACATATATTTGTATATAATGCTAATATTTGCCTTGCTCTGTAGTGTTTGGCTATACTTGGCTGCTTAATTTGCTAAAACGTGACAGGCATCAAAGTATGAGTGCATGTTTATCAGTTAAATGTGGAAATATAGGGGCATATTTATACTCCGTTTGCGCCGAATTTGCGTCGTTTTTTTCGACGCAAATTCAACGCAAAACTAACTCCATATTTATACTTTGGCGGTAGACGCGTCTAGCGCCAAAGTTCATGGAGTTAGCGTCATTTTTTTGCGTGAACACCTTCCTTGCGTTAATGATATGCAAGGTAGGCGTTCCCGTCTTAAAAAATGACTCCGATGCATATGCGTCGTATTTATACTCCCGGGCAAAAATGACGCCCGGGAGTGGGCGGGTCTAAAAAACCCGCATTAGCGCCGGATTTTAGCGCCTGGGTCAGGGCAGGCGTTAAGGGACCTGTGGGCTCTGAATGAGCCCAGAGGTGCCCTCCCCTGCCCCCAGGGACACCCCCTGCCACCCTTGCCCACCCCAGGAGGACACCCAAGGATGGAGGGACCCACCCCAGGGACATTAAGGTAAGTCCAAGTAAGTATTTTTTCTTCTTTTTTTTTGTGGCATAGGGGGGCCTGATTTGTGCCCCCCTACATGCCACTATGCCCAATGACCATGCCCAGGGGACAGAAGTCCCCTGGGCATGGCCATTGGGCAAGGGGGCATGACTCCTGTCTTTGCTAAGACAGGAGTCATTTCAATGGGGGATGGGCGTCGTAAAAAAATGGCGCAAATCGGGTTGTGGCGATTTTTCTGCCTCAGCCTGACTTGCACCATTTGTGGACGCCCATACGCCATTTTCCCCCTACGCCGGCGCTGCCTGGTGTACGTCGTTTTTTTTAACGCACACCAGACAGCGCCGGCGGCTAACGCCGGCTAACGTTATTGAATAAATACGGCGCCCGCATGGCGCTTCAGAATGGCGTTAGCCGGCGCTAATTTTTTTGGCGCAAAACTGCGTTAGCGCAGTTTTGCGTCAAAAAGTATAAATATGGCCCATACTATTTTATGACTCCATTTATTCTCAAAACATAAAATAAATATAAATGAATACCAATAAAATGGCAACAAAAAAAAATATGGATAAATACAGATGGAATTGTTAAAAAACATAAATACCAAAAAGAAGGGAGTCCTATCTATTATAGATTATATAATCAAGGTGCAGTGAGATTTCTTTACCTATATTGGAGACTATCCTGAGTATTGTGCATTGTACTGATAACCTTTAGTTCTCATTCCACCAAAACCTAGGTTTGCAGTGGCTCAGAATGAATAAAACGTTTGCTTGGGAGCCTACTGTGGATGCTCGGCAGCCAGGGTCTCCCCCCTTATGCCTTCAATCCACCAGGGTCCCATTAACTCAGTCCTTTCCCATTGTGTATGCCAAAAGGACACAAAGGAGACAAGAAGTTGTGGGATTGTCTGGAGGAAGAAGGAAGGGAAACTAAGCACTGTCAGTAAAAACGTTACAGTAGTGTGCTATTTACATTTACTTGTGCATTTAGCTACTGTTCCTTCAGACTTATGGAAAGATTGGAAAGCCCATGTATGGTCGGATCCAGTCAAATAAACCAAATGTATCAAAAAATATTTAAGGCAACCAGTTTTATGGTATTCACTTTTTTGACATTTCCATCTGTATTTGTCCATATTTATTTTTGGGCATTATATCTGCATTTATCCATATTTCTTTTTTGCTTATTTTGTGTTTAATGTTGACAATGAAGCTGCAATGGGTATATTTCCACATTTATTTAACAGGCAAATGTTTACTCATGTTTGAATGCCCAGTATATTTTAGCCATTTCGTACAATACAGTCGTTTAAAAATATTTGCATTGTAGAACAGAATAAGTTATTGTACTGCTGCAGTTATTTAAGACACATTAGGAAATATTTTTATTTTCTATCTTCCCTACCTGTCAGTCTACACAGCTATTGACCTAGCACTCATGATTGACAGTAGTGTGTATCATCCAAAAGAAAATGCATTTTCTGTATTTATCCATATTTAAAAATAAATACAGATAGGAAAATAGATGGTTTTCCATCTGTATTTATCTGTAAAAATCAGTAAGAACTGAAAACTGGGAGCCTTTAAAATATTATTTAGAAGAGCTTTGCCAAACTCAGCACCACACCTAGTACTAACATGCAAAGTGCAGAGCTTGAAATTGCAAAGCACACAGGAGCCTATTCACAAACTGCGTTGTGTAGTACGTTTAGTGGTACTACAATAGTGCTACTCGTGTACTACAGAATGCAACTTACGAACCGACATGCAGAGGTCTCTGCCTCTCTTATCATTTATGTGTAGAGAGCTCTGCCCCAACTGCTGAGATCCATGCACACCATGCCTACGTTTTATGGTAAATGTGGGAGAAAAGTAGGAAATACTAGAAAACGGGAAGGGGTTACGGAAGAGTAAGAAGTGGTGTAGCAAGGATTAAGGACAAATTGATGGATGTAGATGCACCTACCGACAAGAGTAAGCCCATTCCTATTCACAAAACTGCGCTTCTAAAGATATCACTGCCGAAATGGACCCCAAACAATTGTAACTGTGCTTCATTCATTTATTTCTACTTTTTAAAAATATAGAGACATTTAATTTAATATTAAAAAACTTATAAAAATCAAATAATATTTATTTGAAATATTTTAATAATCATTTTTAATTTAAAAATAAATTTAAGTTTGTTTTAAAAAATGATTACATTAGTTTACATTTCTTCTATACATAACTTTTAGTATTTGTGTTACATAATAAATAAATATAAATATTTTTCTTTAGGTGAGCATCTTTTTAATAAATCTTCAAAAATATGTAATACAATGTAACTTTTTTTTTAATTAAATAAATATTTAATTAAAAATTAAGTTAATATTGCTGTAGCCTTTTTCTTTTGTTCTTCATATAAAGTAAATATATACAATTTTTATTTACAATGAAAATGTGAAGTAAAAATATTTTTACTATTTTTTCCACAAAGTGAAACAAATGTTTTACAATTGACCTATACTTTACCATGGGGAGATCTCCGCCTAGCTGGCAGTGATGTCCCCATATGTGTGAAAAGTTACTAGCAGTAACTTTACACTTGTAAATTTGACGCTACCCTCTGAATTCAGGTCTACACTTTGTAGTAACTTTACATTCAAATGGTGAATAGCCAAAATTTGCTACAAAGTGTATGAGTAAATTTACACATGTAGATGTATTCATTTTTAAATTTACCTTAGAGAATATGCCCTATGGGGTTTAAATTGTCCTAGGAACAATGCTCTATGGGGTCTGTCTATAAAGACGTAGAAGCTAACTTGCCACTCATTTGTAATTGGATATCCTCTGAGGAGAGATTCCGCTCTGTGCACAGCATACTTGAATATGGAACACCATCTATAAAACAATGGATTTATTAAGGCCCACTTGTTATCAGAGGCACCACCATACACTGATTAGGATCTTTCAGAATAGCAAATGGGCATAGTGCCATCTAGAAAGAATTTGAGAGATCTGGAGACGGGACAGTTATGCTATGTCGTCTCCTCTTCAAACCAGGGGTAAAGGAGAAGGAGGGACTATAGATGTACCACGTAATATGGAGAATGGAAGGAACCTTGGGAAAGTATAAAGATGAGTACTCACACCCTCTTCAACTTTATGGTACACATTAACATGCTTTATTAAAGTTACCACATACAACCTACTGGCAATCCTGATAGATATAAAAGCATTCCAAGGAAACAGGTTTCCCAGTCAGCAGTTTAATATCAGTGGGAGCCATGGGTTCAAAGGGTGTATGAATCAACACAGAACTAACAGAGTTAGTCCTAATCTCAGTGAGGACTCCGGATACAGAGAAATAAATACAGGAGCCCCTGTACAACAATGAAGAAAATGTCTGAGTTTCTCCATAACCCTTTTTCAGCTAGATGGATCCGATAGGAGTCTAGCTGCACACATGGCCATGCCAGGGTGGTACAAATGGCATGGTACAAATGGCAATACATCATCCAAAGAATAGGACATAGGGTCCAATAAAAACTCTGCTACTTTTTTATGTTGCACACTACAAGAGCAGTTCATAAGAGCATAACTGAGGTCTGCATTAAACCTGGGCTACGGGATAAGTCCATAGGCACATCTGCCAGAGAGAGGGTCTCTATAGGAAAGCAGTGACATGCTTGGCTGCAATGACACCACTGAGTTGCTGAATTTGTACTCGTGTTGGACATAGGTCGCCCTGCTTAGACGCTGTGCTTGTGTGTTGGAGGTGCCCACTAGATGTATTAACAATAAGCAGCAAACTCGTATCAGAGTACACTTCAACATTCAGCTGGTGCAAATTGTGCAATGGACTTTTGACTTATTTATTACTGTAAATTATTAATGAGCTGTTGTTTGGGGGTACTAAAAGGTTCAATCCTGGTCTTGAGTTCCAAACTGTTTATATGTAAAACATCATCTAGGGGTCTCCCCAATTGCATCCATGGAGCCCGAGGTAAGGGAAACTACTTAGGGGTCCGTAGAGTGAAACCAAGCTACTTCTGATGACGCAGGCTGCCCCACTGTACTGCCCACAAAGTGGTGACCTGATCAGAGTGGAGGTCCAATGCCAGTAATTCCTGACATGCCAATGGGAGTAGTTTTCTGTGCATCCCTAAATTCTGTTCTACAATGCTAATATTTTCAATTGACAGCCTGCAGTCAGTGTGGCTTGGCCTTCTAAACTTTATCCTAAACCACTGGGTTGTCCTGTGACCAGAATCATGTTTAAGATTGCAGAGAGGTAGAATACTGTCTAGAAGAAAGTATTCTAGCCGCAGTTCTGACCAGGGTGACCTAGAGGATGGAAGTGCACTAGGCTGAAACCATGAAAGTTTGGCTGCAAGCTGAGAGTTCAAGGTCAAGTAGAAGAGAAATAACATGATGGAGTTGAAAAGGGGCTCCCAAGGGGATGTGTATATCCACGTAGGGGTAGATGTGGTAGATGTGGATACCTGATGAGAGACAGAGTCTATCTGTGAAGTCATCTCCTTGCTAAAAACACAAAGAAGATTCTGAAGTAAGTCAGAGAGTGAGGGGTATATTTATACTTTTTGGTGCAAATCTGCACTAACTCAGTTTTGCATCAAAATGTTTTGCACTGGCTTTCACCATTCTTGAGCGCCAGCTGAGCACCATATTTATGGAATGGTGCAAGGCGGCGTTAAGGGTAGACTAGCGTCAAAGAAAATGACATTAGCCGGGTGGGGTGGCGATATGGGAGAAGGGGGTTTTGCACCAAAAAATGACGTTAGGCACGTTAGAGTAAAAAAAATGACTCTAACTAACCTAGCTTCATTTTCTGATGCAAAACCATCCATACCACCCAACTCCTGACTTAGAAAAGACAGGAGTCATGCCCACCACCCCAATGGCCAGCACAGGGGACCAGGGTCCCCTTGGCATGGTCATTGCACTCAGAGCCATGTAGGGGGGCCCATTTCAGGGACCCCAATGGCACTTAAAAAAATATATACTTACCTCTACTTTCCTATACTTACATGGGATGGGGTCCCCCATCCTCTGCTGTCTCTCTGGTGTGGGTGGGGGTGTCCCTCTGGCCTGGGGAGGGCACCTGTGGGCTTATTCCATGGTGTTCCACCATGGAAATAGGCCCCCAGGTTCCCTAACGCCTGTCCTGACCAAGGCAAGCTTTGCACCATAGTTGACCTCTCCTCACCCCCATACATGATTTTAGCATGCGGGGATAAATATGGTGCTATAGCCATAGAGTCATTTTTTGCACGGGAATGCCTACCTTGCATCTCATTGACGCAAGGTAGGCATTCCACGTCCAAAAAATGACTTTAACTCCATAACTTTGGCACTAGACGGATCTTGGGCCAAAGTATAAATACGGAGTTAGTTTTGCACCGAATTTGCGTTAAAAAAAATGATGCAAATTTGGTGCAAAACAAGCATAAATATGACTTTGAATATCTTATAATCGTTGACTGTCTGCCGTAAACTACAGGAGCATTGTACAGGACTCCCAGATGGGAACGTGGAAGTATACCTCATTCAGTCAATCTACATTCTTCTCATGAAAGAGGATCTAAGCCATCTGAACCACGATTGGATCAGTGAGGGCCTCATTGGGGAGGGATAGGATGAACAAATGGAGATCTTGTATGGTGCACAGAATCTCAATTCCTCTTGTCAACAGCCCACACCCCTACTGCAGAAATGATCTGTACTCTCACCCTGGAGAAAGATAGTTAGTTGGTGCTTCTTTCGTTATGCACAGGTACAATGTAGATGACTTTTCATTGCCTTGTGCTGCTTCCTTATTCCGCTCAGGAATATACCTTCTGTGTAATTGTCCAATTCGTTTAGCCACAAACCCGTAGGGAGAAAGTACTTTATCCATGGAAAAGAATAAAAAGGCTACAAGAACATCTTAGAGGTTAGGCTCACATGAGTCTTCACTGTTACTGCTCTATGTTTGCATTTCGGGGTCCACCCATCTAACGTTCTATTAGATGGCAGATTTGGGGCCTTTCCTTATGCCTTAATAGACAGATATAAGATGGGGAGCCAAGCTTGTCCAAAAACATCAAAACCGAGATCCAAACTATGCCTACCTTATTATTGTTCATTGCCTCGGTGTTGATCACAGCAAATCAAAATTTGATAGAAAGGAAAAATAGTTACAAAGCTCATTAAACTACTCCGTGATAAACCCCATGGCCCAGACAGACCCCTTCCCTCCATGCCCTCGGAGGATAGGTCTAGGAGGCAGCAACCTCTGCTTTGCCCATGGGTATGGCATGAGTATGGCCATTAGCCCTCCACGCCAGGTGTCTTGTGCCCTCCTCCAGAGGGACTAAGGCCTTAAAGAACCGCTTCACATGAGGGTTTAGGCACAGAAAGAATTCTTTACTTCCCTGCATTCAGCACCTTTTCCTCGAAGCGTGACTGAGGACCAGAGGAGGAGACCGAGTGATAGTCGACAATCCGTCTGCTTTTTTCAAGAGTCCACCAATCCAACCCAATGACCGGGCTGTTTTTTTATTTTTCATAATTACAAACGTTAGTAGCTTTAAAAACGCTTTCGCTTATAATGAAAGAAAAAAATCTAAGTAATAAATAAACTAAGTGGAAAAAGGGGTAGAGATAACAGTCCCCTATGAATGTGGTAGGAAGATATAAGAAGAGCTTTGCTTTCTGATCAGCAATACACCCCAAGGAAAAATGTGACTAGTTGTTCAAAACAGCCCTTAGACGCCAATTGTTCACTTAAAGTTCCACCCAAGTGTCAATAATACGTTCAACATGTAAGAACGATTGTTAACCACGGTACTTGTCGGAACAAAGGGGCATTTATCTGCAGTTGGAGTCTCCAGCCCAGACAGGGCCTCGACAATAATTAAAGCATGAGAGATGGGCCTTGGTTCTGATGAAGACTTCCTTCCTAAAGTTGTTTCACTTAACACCACCATACGCTAAAGGGTTTTCTGCTTCCAATGTACAGATCCAACATATATTATTATCACACTTTCCACTGTTAACCATTCCATTGTGAATCCAGTACAATAACTTACACGAGCAACCATTGATACATTGAAGTCTGTCAGAACGCATTTCACATGATTACAGGTACCGATGTAGATCAGTGGTTCCCATCCTTAGGTCCGGAGGCCACTGGGGGTCCATGAAGCCTCCTCAGGAGGTCCGCAACTGCTTAAAAAATTAAATAGTATTAACAGATTAGATCCCCAACTTTCAGTAATGACTCCGTGGGGGGGGGTCCCTGGATTTCAATAATAATTCATTATGGGTCCCCGGGTTCCAGTAATGATAAAGTGGTGGTCCACAGAAGTCAAAAGTTTGCGAACAACTGATGTAGATGATTGAACTATTCCAGTGGTGGCTCTGGCTTCCCCACCACACCGAGAGATGGCACCCCAGAGTTTGGAAAGTGAGGTATTTTTTCTTGGTTAGCACACATAGCGCTCGTGAGAACTGCGAGCTTTAGTTCAAGTGCTCCATCCACACAAATATTACTTTTACTATACTTTTCGTTGCAATATCAATATTGTCATAACTGGATCATGAGAATTATTCACCTCATATACCTCTCCCTTACAACTGTTCAATGCCGTGAACCATTTCTGCTAGAATGAACTCTCCTATTATCGAAAGCTACGCGGTCTGCATAGGTGTAAGGAAAAGAGGAGATTACAGAAATTACAGGTAGCGTAGTACCTTGAATTACACAAGTGCAGGCTCTTATAATAAAAATTGCACATGGACCTAGTTTGAACTAACCTTTACAGCTGCGTTCACACTTCATTGTACATTTTAAATGTAATATAAGGCCATGATATGCCTTAGTAAACTATCTTAGTACCTCTACTCTGGGTTTTGATGCAGAAAACTCCTTATGACCACATAACTTCTGAAAGCCAGGTACAACATGCATTCATAGTAAATTACGCACTTATTATGTCTCTCTTTGGTCTATCGGCTTACACACAATAGTGAAGTAATATCTCTGCTTTTCAATCAGCCCTTGGCCGGACCCACATACCTTCCTGATGGATGGCAAAATAGCTCCTAGAAGTGTCCTAAGCCTGTTGTGTTCTGTGTGCTAGCCCATTTATCCCTCTTCGATTCACCACAATTTAGGGCTCTGCCTTTGCTCCCAAATCAAGAAATACAAGATACTTGAAAGAGATGTAGTGTCAAGGTTTTGTGGGAATCAACCCCCTTAGGAAAATAAGTCACACCCTGTGCCCAGTAACTAAGGCACAGGGTGTGCCTCTCTTAGAGGTAACTAGCTCTGCATCCCGCCCTCAATGTCTTCACTGCCAAGGCTGAGAACTACTCTCCATTGTCAACCCCTCCATGTGCCTCTTGAGGGCAGGCTGCTTAACACTGGGTGATGCAGGAAGTCAGCCCACGAGTGGCTTAACAAGGATTAGTGCCTGACTCTCCAGCCACTGGGTTCTCTTCAGTAGAGCCATTTAGTCTTCCTGGGGACCCTAGACTAACAAGACCCTTACTGTCAGAATTGATGTTAGGACTCTGCTACCCATGCCTAGCTTGGTAGGACGGACTATGCATCTTTTGTGTGCACCATCCTCTCCCTCAAGAGATTAGCTCTTGACTCCCATCAGGACTAACTTCTACTATCAAGTTCTACTCTCATATACACACCTATGTGGGCCAACAAATCAGATCCCAGCGCCACCCTCAGCCGTCCACGAACGCATAACCTGATCAACTCTTGCATTATCCTTACCCATCCTTTCAGGAGGAGATGCAATGGCAGCTTGCTGCCCTCCCCCTGAACAGGTTGCTTGCACCTGCTGCAGCCCCTTAGTGTATCTTTCACCAACCTTAAATATTCATTGATTCACTCAAATCTGGTAACATTGATTTTATGTGACTCTTTGAACCCTTGATTGAATACACATTATTTCAAGAGAGCACCACAGAATAATGCTAGACGTCTAGATTAGAATGAGAAAATTGTGGATCCCCTCACCCCGTGGGCTAGTCTGAGCCTCCTGGGTAGGTAAAATACATGGAGGGGCAGTGCACACCTTCTAGCCTCATACGTGAACAGTAAGGGACAGTGCTAAGCTTCAGTTCCAGTAAGAGAGCATTACTGGAAAATATCACCCTTCCAGGTTGAAGTTGTAGCATTGTTGAAGAGTCTTAGACATGTAGCTTGGTAAGGTAAGTGCACTTCAGGACAGTAGTAAAGGTAGAGGTTGGTAAGAGACCTTGGTGGGACAGTGCAGGTCTTGTGGTTTGGTAACAGGGCAACGTGAGCCTTCTACCTTGAACGCAGAGCTTTGTAGAAGAGTGTGGATTTAGTAGTTTTAATCACAGACCATCCTAAAGACTTGTAACTTTATAACGACCCAAGACAATCTTGAAAAGTACAATGTTTAACTTAACAGATAAAGTCCAGCTTTGAGACTTGTGTAATTTGAATGTATTTTCCACACGATGGTTTGGGAGCACAGCCGAAGTCAGAGTAGAAACTGCTCTAGAGGCAAATACCAGCAGGCATAGAACTCCACCACTCACCCTTGATGAGAAAGAAGTAGCTTTTATCAGGTTGTTTGCAGACATGTTTCTTTGAACACAATCAGCTAATATCTGATGCAGCCTGAAAAATACCCATTATTAAGACACTGCTATGTACCTCTACAGAAAGAAGGGAAAGTAATGAACATACTGAAATAACCAACTCTCTGATATGTTGAACAGAACACACTGGCTAGGAAAGAGATTGGCCAGGAGAGGAAACAAGGTCTTGAGTTGTGACTTTAGCCTCCCAGCTTGGCAATGTGGCCAGGGAACCAGTGGCTATGGACGGTGCTAACTTGACTGTTTTCACTTGTTTGTTTCAGGGCCCCGATTCCATTTGGAGGGAGCACACCCAGGCAGAGGATGGTGCTCTTACCTTTGTTTGAAGAGCCCTCACCACAGCCAGAACCCCCATCGAGCCTGGAACTCATGGGCAAGAGACGAAGCTTCAACCAAGCGCCCCGAGGATGGAATATGAAGAACATCCCAGAGTCAGACGACTTGTAGCTGTGGCCCTCTATGAGATAGACCACTCAAGGGCCTAAGGGACTCCTCCCTCCCCCGGATGCAAGTCATCACCAAGCAATGGCTGCAGAGATCATAACAGAGTGGGGAAGGGAAGGTGCTGCATAAGCTATGACCAGTCTTGCTCTGACGGAGTAGGACTAAATTTTTTGCTTCCTTGAAAGACGCTTTCATGGACTCAACTTGAAAAGACTGCAGTCCATTTTAATTAGAATGTGAAGTTGTGAAGCTATCTAATTTTCCCCAAATTCAAATGTTCTATTTGGGAGCAAAGCATATACTTACCCACACGTGTGCCAAGAGCTTGAAGGCCAACTCTCCAACAGCGCATCCTGCTCTGATAACTACCTTAAACTACCCATCTTCAGGGGCCACATCGAACATTCTTCTCTATGCTGTGCAAACCCCTGCTCGACCATTTGACATAAGAGGATCTTTTACATTAAATGTTATCTCCCAGCTCCACACTGGAGTCATGTAGACTGCTGCTGCTAATAGGTATGGTGTATCACTATGACAATGAGCCCTCAGATCACGGTTCATACAAGGACTCTGACTAAACTTACACACAGACTGTTGCTGTCAGGCATCACATACATCTGTGCAAGCATTGCTTTTTAGATTCTCACTTTAGTTTCTGCCCCTGGTTGTACTTCCTTCCAAAGCAACAGTTCTAGTCCTAGCTTGAAACCAGGGACACATCTTACATATAAGTCTTCTACTGGAGTCTCACAAGAACATGGTTAATGCTCCACCATTTTGCTTAGTGTTCCAGATTGAAGGAAGTGGGTTCTGTGACTGCCTGTCACACAAAGGAAGTCTTTCTGTGAAGGATGTATATATACTGACTGATCTGTAGCTCAAGACACTGGAGACTGTGCTCAATACAATGCAAATAAACAGCCAACCTAGACACCAGGAAATAGTATGTACTTCAGCTGTGACACAATCATGACAACAACATAGCCATCTTATCCTGTTTGCTTGTATTCTCTACAAAAGGGGAGTTAATCATATTCAAGACACAAGAGGAATAGTGAAAGAGGGTGAGAAGAGTGGACTGGTGCCTGGCCTCCTTTGCTTAGTAACCTGTTCCTCAAAAGACTGAGAAGGCCAATTATCGGTCCCCTAAATGGCAGAGCTGCAAAATATTTTGCTGCACTAGTGGTCGCTTGATGTATAGAGAAATAATTTTTTAGGCAAACTTCATCATGACTGGGTGATAAATGCAAAGAAAATAACTTACACTATTCCCTCAGATTAGCTTAGATATTTTAGTGAAAATAAAACAATTTCATAAATCCATCCTCTAGAATCCAAGTATCTGGAGATGAGAGGTGTGGTGGGACACATTAGCGGCGTCAGTATTTACACAAATGGTGCATGTGTTTCATAAATGGTCAGTATTGAGAAAACTTCACAGTCATTAACATTACCTAGAAATGTGGGCACCAAATCTTTCTGTAAAAAAGTGGTAGATCCCTATTGAAGCACCGCTCAGGTCCATTAAACATATCTCCTAAAGCGCTTATAAAGATCCTGCTAAGCTCGGGTTTTCTCCCTGTCATCTACCCTGGACAAATCAATTACCTCGCCTTTCTATCCCCACAGGGCCCACAAATATTGAACTAGCACAGAGGTTTCCTACAATGATAGGAGAGTTTGTGAACACACAGCCAATGAAACCTATGAAGTAAAGTAGTACACCAGGAGTACTCTTTTACGTTCTCTACATGCCTATCTGAATTGGCCTCAAAACATGTAAAGTGGAAATATTCAGGAAATATAGGAATATTTAGAACAAATAGAAAGGATGGTGAACTATTTGCACTTTTGCTAATAGGATGATGGACATTTCAGGTCTCACTTGCAAAGGGGTGGAAGAGTACATAAAATCACTCCTGTAGTATTATTTCCCATATTTCTAAATGCTTTTAGTTAATTGGCCCCTAAATATGTTTCAAACAAACATCAGTTCTTTGATGTGGTGCAATCATTGCTTGGAGCCTGCGTTGGCCCATTTCTTGGGCATGACAGGAAAAAGAAATGTTTTGTCCAGTTTCCACATTGTAGATGTCCTTCTGCAGTGCACGATTTTAAAAAGAGTGAGAATAGAGGACGAGGAGACAAGAGGGCTAGCACCGGCAGAGCCAAGATATATCTTCAGTTTTGAGTGTCAGTGGTTTATTTAGAAAGAAACACGTTTTTTCAGAAGCAGTGTTTTGGTGAAGTCATCCCAACCAAGCCAGGCGGATGCCGCAAAGGTGCCACTGGTAGAACAGAGTGAGGAAGTGTATGTATTATAGCAAGGAAGATGAGAAGGTCAACCGGAAATAGAGGTGGGCGAGCCCTTGAAGGCTTAAGCCAAGCTAGAGCCAGATGCCTGGCTCTGGCTACTCTCGGGGTCATTTTGTGCCCTCGAGCGCAAAACGAGCTGAGGTTGACCCCTCAATAATGGTCAAACCTCACAGGACCCTTAATTCTAAACTTCAGCATGAAAAAGCCTCACACCTTTGTGATTACTGCTTTGCTGTTACAAAGGTCCTTGGTACATATGTCCTTGGAAGTATAAAAGGTTGAATATGCCTAGCTGAGCTTACAACCTGAAGATGGAACAGACTTCTGTCGCAGGTGTGCTAACCCACAGAGTTAACTGTTATTGCGCTCATTGGTGCATACAGTGACCTTGGAAGTGTAGGAACTGAAACCAGTGACCCGCAGCTCATACTCAAACTTCTGAGGCGAGTGCACTAACCAGGAACTACCTTGCCTATGCATGTGGTGTGTGCCCAACATACTGCAAACACAGTCATTCGAGTCAGCACCAAAAACTTCATCATTGGGTCATTCTGGGTGTTGGAAAGGAGGAAGGGCACGTTGAAGTCTCAGTGAAGTTTGTTCTGCACTAAGGGGCAAGGAGGCATAAAAGGAGATGGCAGGGAGAAGATGCCGAAACATCCATAAGTTGTAAATGTGGGTCCATATCCCTTTCACCGCCTCAATCTTCTTTGTTTCTGGCTCAGCTCGTATTTAGGCTACTAGAGCCAAGCTTGACCACTGGCTCGGCTCATCCAGGAAATTCTCTGGCTCGCCCACCTCTAACTGGAAATTGAAGTAAAAAAAGGCAGACGACCTGGGAAACTTCAAAGGCAGTTTGGAAAAAGATGAGGTGCAAGAATTAACGTGTTGTAGACATCTGTTAAATGTAACAGTTTCTTCTGATGGTTTTTGGCCTTGGGCAAGTCATCAGCAGCGAGACTGTAATCTGCTTTTGAAGAAGTGTTTTTAAATGAGCCGGCTCATTACAATGTAACTTATGGAACATGTCTCCCATCACAATTTTTCATTATTATGCATCAGGCTATTATCAGGTGATGGAACAAAGTTATGTCGATAAAATAGACATCATTACTGATTTTTATGGTGCTGATCCAATGCCAAGGTTGAGGGCCTGGTCCCCCACACCCACTTATCAAATGAAAAGGTCCAGCAGGTAAAACCATACAAGGGCAATACTTTTGAGTTAAGACACTTGCATGGAGGCAGCTATCTGTCTAAAGCCAGGGGTGTGGGGCATCTGAAAAAAGGCCTACCTTTCCCACTGTCCCGAAATCTGCTTGAGCAGGTAAATTCTGCATGATCTCTTTGTTATTTTCCAATTTTGACAGCAGTCTCTCTGACTGCTTTTGGTGCTAATAACTTATGTCAGACTCAGTACATAAGACAAAAGACACTGAAGCACTGATGGCTATTACTAAGGGTAACAAGGGCCTCTGTGGTGAATAGTTAGGGACGCTCACGTGCTCCTTATTCCATCTAGTGGCAAGCAAGCAGCATGTTTAGAACACCACGTCTGGTGGACATCAGTGTCGCCTACATTTTTGCAGCTAATAATATGAATGCTAGATTCAGAACCTTGAATGGTTCCTTCTAAGGGTTTTAGTTGTTTTCACATCCGTTCTAGGCTCTTTGGGTGCCTGGACATTCCTTCGAGATTCACTGGTTGCCGATACAGCCCTTCTTGGCAATTTGCCTTCTGGACATCCCTTCTAGTCTCTTCCTGTGCCTGCTTACTTTGAATCCAAGACATACAATATGGTCATTTGTGGATCCACAACTGCAAAGAACTGCAGGTCACTCCCGGCCTGATGCGCTCAGTAATGTACCTGTGACTGATTGAGCTCCTTCTCCCCGAATCTCAGCTCTACCCGGGCACCTCAGAAGCACGGTCTGCATAATTTGATTCTTCTCGTCGTGGAAAAGGACAATATTTATCAACGTGTGGAACAACGGAGCACCAATTACACCATTAGAAATCACAGGACCACCATCTTCAGTTTTTCCAAAACCCTGTTTTAATGTACAAAATAAACAATACAAAGATTTAAGAAAGGCGTGGGCCGTTACATGTACTTTGTGATAATATTATTATGTGTAAATTATTATGAATGCTATTTGAATGAATTGCAGAAAACAGAAGGAAGTGCCCAAGGTTTCAGTGCCCAGAAAGTACACCAACTACTGCAAGTACCTGTGTAGTCACCTTCCCAGAGAAGAAACCTTTGCCTTGTTTTTTCCTGAATTTTAAAGATTATATTTGTATATCCTTCTTGATCAGAAGGCAATCACTAACTTCTCTCATTACACAAAATTCATGGATTCCTCTCTGCTCCCTCTTTTACGCCCATGGAAGTCTGTTTCCATGGCTCTCAAGAACTTTTGCCATTTTTCATAAGGTCTAGGGTAATTCCATCTGGAAAAGAACACCGCTTTTATAACGGTGGTAGTGTCCCAGAAACAGCCACAAGAAGGTGCGATTGGCCTACTAGGTTAAATCTCAAGGTGAAAGATGGCCTCTTTTATGAGTACCACTCCATTCATTGTTGGGTCAGCTTCCTGTTTAGCCCCCAATGCAAAAAACATAAACAAATCATACAGTTAAGAGGTGTAACTTCCCTTATATACCATGCAGATCTGAAAATCTGGTTTTGGCTTCATGCATTTTCATGTTTAGAGTCTTATTTCATTTGAAGAGAAAAGAAAGCGAATGCACTGAAAATACCAAATATTTCAATTGGCCACTCCATTCCAGGTGAGAATCACATTCACTTTGTCCAGCAGCTAAGCACCTTTGACACCATGGGCCTTAGTAAGTGAAGTTCGTCATTGCATCCTCACTTTCCAAATCAATCATGTTTCACACAGGGCTGCCCAACTGCAGTGGTCCAGAGTCATATTTGTACGTCGTGATAATCACATAAGAGAAGTGACCATGCAAGTAATTGAATGGAAATTATTTTTGCAGTTTTTATCCTGAAAATCCGGCATACTTTAGGACCAGAGTTCAATACTCCTTCTTGGACACTCTTAGCATGCAATAAATAGTAAAGTACCAAGTAAGCGTTTCCTCTCAGACATTTGTCCGAAATATATCTGTGCGTCACCATCTCTGTCAAGAAGCGCCAGCGGTGGAATACGATTTCACCAGGGTAACCCAAGCTCGGGTACACTCGGGTCATTTGGGATGGCTTACCGATTGGCTCGCTGCAAGGGATGCCTAACGTTCTGGGGAATATATTTCAGGTGTGGTTCTATCTCCAGCTCATCTATGCGTGTCTCATTAGAGGCACCAAGACCTATTTACAGCTCGGGGTACCGCTATATCCACAGCAGGCAGGATTACTGGCTCACAACCTCAATTTCACGATGCACACGAATGTCTCCAGCGATCACGAGGGCAGTCTGAATTTAGCATCCTCCAAAGCTGCTCTGAAATGGACCCCCATGTCTGTCTGTGTGTTAACTAATATTTACTGGTCTGAAAAGAATACAAACTCAATAAACATTATATTTTGTTATTATTTATATCTGTCTGAATGTATCAGATTGGAGATAAGCTGAGTGAAAGTCTACTCCTCTGTTTCCTGCTAGACCTTCAGGATGTGTGTCAAGCTTTCAACCAAACACCAGGCACTGACAACCCCTAGATGGGGCAGAGATCAAGAAGCTGCCAATCAATCACCTGGAGTGTAGCACCCAATGCTGCTGAAACATCACAGAACAGCCAATGAACCCCCTGGAGGAGGGGGTAGCTATTCTATCTCACAACAGCTCCTAGGGCTCCTACACCCTTTGGGGAACGGGAGCGAAGAGATCAGGCTGTAAATCAGGAGCTCGCTGGCGTCTGCAGAGGGCTTCTTGGGGAGAGGTCTGTTTCCAGGCTTCTGGAAAAGGGGCCATGTTTAACGAAGCATTGAGGATAGTGGTGAGCTGGCAGCTGGTGGCCATCACCAGTGGTTGCAGCCTCCAGTGGTGCCATGTCAGTTTCAAAGAACCCCACAAGTGTGAGCTTCCCTCAGCAGTGCCATGTCACTGCTATGGGACACCACGGTGTGTCTGTACTCCAGCAGAGGCTTGTCAGTGCTGCGAGATTGCACAAGTGCAAAATTCACCTTGCAGTGCCCTCTTGCCACAGCTAGTCTCCACCGCTTCCGCTATCAATGCCTTCTCACTGACAAAGTCCTCTAGCACTGCGAGCTCAGTACAGTAGTGCCATCTCGCTGCTATAAGACCCCACAAGCAAGCTTTTTTCAGTAATGCCCTCACCTCACCCATTCCACTAGCACCCAGCAGCATATGCTTCCTCTATCCATGCTGGGCCATGGCCTGTTACAAGGGACCACAGTGTCACCCGCTCCCAGCAGCCCTACTGAAACCTCCCAAGAGCAGTGCCCAGTCGCTTCAGTGGGACACCAAAACTTCCCTCTGCTGAGTGTAGACCCCAGCGGTGCAGGTTTCTTCCAGCAGTGCCTTCTCCCGACTGAAGGATCACAGCAGCAGTACCCTGGCACTTCTGTGGCACCGTGACCTTCTCAGGCTGCTTTGGCAGATGTGTTTCTGTTAACTACCCATAATGTAAAGTTATCCTCTCTAGTGCTAACGAGTCATCCTCAGTGTCCTGATAATTTAAATTGTTCGCCTATCCAAAAATGTAATAAGTGAAACCTCTGGTGCTTAACAACATATTAGTATTTAATCCGCTTCTAGCTTTAGAAACCACTTTACATACAAGACAAAAATATAAGTGGTAACAAATAAAAATGAAAGCTCGATTGCCTTCTGTGTTTCTATAACTCATCTATTTTCTGCTAATCTTTTAATGACATTTTGACTTTTTCTTTTATTGCAGAATTTGGCATACTTCCAAACTTAGATCATATAACCAAAGGAGAATGCTTACATCATGCATAACCTCCACAGCTGATAATCCCCAATTTATTTTAAGGAAAAAACCCTGGTCTGGGTGTGAGATCCCTGCCTGTTCTGTCATGCAGGCTCTCGGAAGGAGATAAGGACCCATCATCAACCATCTAGAATTCAGAGTTAAACAAAGGCTTGGGTTTTTTACCATAGGCTGGGATCAAGGGAACCCATGCCAAAAGCTTTGAGTGGTTTGAAGATGCTTGTGAGATCCTTTGCTTACAACTACAAGCATAAGCAGCTTCTTCATAATGCTGCCCATGTCTGGGGTGCACTACGGACAAACCTCACTCAAGACACCAAAGCTCAACGAACAAGGTGTACTTTCTACCAACACCCTTCTCCCATCCATGCCCTACAGATGTAGTAGTCACTCGCCTGACCTGGAAAGCACATTTTGGTCTCGACAAGAAATAGGAAAATGGCATACAATACAATCTGAGTTAGAGAGGACAATGAAGTCTATTTAAGAATTGCCTCAAATAATCGGATTTTCTTGACAGTAACTTGGAACTTGAATCTTACCCTAAAGAGCTTATGTGTTGTAATTGTTTTTTATAAAAACAACACTCTGACACTGGTAGGGTCTAGTTTGTACTATATAAAGTTCCAAAATAAGATGCCTCTCTCTGGAGCATGGCATGGTGAGAGAGGTTTTAAACACCCAACTCAGCCCAGAGACTGCCTTCGATGTGATTAGAAACAGAGGAGCCACTGGAGGGAAATGTTCTCAAAATTGTGATTGATGGGTTGTTTTCCCTGCCTCTGCTACAATCATAAAAAACACCTTTTTTGTTTTACATCAGACAAGCAGGCAGTGACCAGTGTTGGACTGGCCTATAGGGAACTCTGACACCGCCAGAAGAGTTGGCTTGGAAGAGCCAATGTGTAGGTCGGATTACTGGTCTAATGGACAGTGACAGTATATTAAAAATATCCACCCACAGGCCCTATCAAGTCGACTCATCTGTTGGTGACAGAATGCTCACCAGGCCAGTCCAACACTGGCACTGACCCTACTAATGAGATAAACAGAGATGGAGTAGGAAGACATATTATTTAAGCAAGGATTGCACTAATCTGTCAACTCTGTGTGAAACATACCCACTAACTTGGAAGATATCTCTCTTCTCCAGATTATTCAATCAATACTGACCAAGAGGAAATCGAGCACAGCAAAACAGTTCAAAGAGAAGAAAAGAACCAACTGGTCCATTTCGCTACTTTTTATGTTAATACAAATTAGGGACCAGATTTACTAAGCACTTGCGTTGTCTTTGCATCACACAAGTTGATGAAAGGCAGCCCAAGTGCTTAAGTGACATTTACAAAGCTACGCAAATCGATATTTTCATGGTCTTGCATGACTTTTCACCCACAAAGTAATACAATGAAACTCTTTTCACTGCATTGCATTACCCTGCGTATGGGAGGCCTTATGTAGGGGGAGCATGGGCGTACCTGTGCATCCACCCACGTATTTTGACGTAAATTCAGATTTACTAAAGTCAGTAAACCTGGGCTTGCACCAAAACGGTGCACCTAATTGACCTTGGTGTAGCAAGCAGACATATCTACATTTGCTTCCTATTTATATGTGTGCTGCAGAGGAGTCCGACTCTAAGGATAGTTTTTGTGCAGAAAGGTATTCCTTCCCGGACAAAAACTATACTGACCGCTATGCAGGCACACTTACGGCATGACACGAGTGCCTTCGTTAGGGCTAGGCTGACACAAGTGCGCCAGCGCAAGGAGAGAATAGAAGTGCACCATATCTTAATGAATACGGCACGTTTCTGCTCTCTCCCTTCCGTGCAACACAGCACATTAAGTTGCATTGCATGAAAGTTTAGTAAATCTGGGTCTATTTGCACAAAAAAAGCAGCGATGATTCTAAATGTCACATCAGAGGTGTGAATCGGTGTAAGTTTAGATGCACCACCAACGAGTTTGGCAGTTTCCCAACTGTTGTATATTTAGGATTGCAGTTGGGAAATGGTGAGTCTCAACAGGTGGCCATGCAGAATGCAAAAATACCCACAAACTCCGAGGCCGCAGGGTATTCACAAGTGTTGTGCAGGCTCAGGTTTCCATGGCCCTCTCACCTCACCAAGGACAGAACCTGCTGCTTTAAAGAGTCACTTCCTGTGGCGCCACATCAAATTCATGCGGCGCAGCACGTTCCAAGGAGGGCGGGATCAGTGTCACAGAAGCCCATCAGCCGAGGCTAAGCTTGCTCTTTGGGCTTATTATAAAATGGGGCACTAAAATTATTTCTACTTAGGATCAGCTAACAGTGGTTTGCACTTTTCTATATATCAGCTCTGAAAAATGGGCCCATTTCATGTTGAATCTCATTGCGTAGTCAGCATAATTGCATCACAGCTCTCTGGGTCTCTAACAGACAGGTTTGGACTGGTGGAGAAAACAGGGCCTGCATCCAAATAAAAGAGTCCGCGTAAATAGCTAAAAAAGTGGTCTATGTTTGCACACGGGGCAGTTTCCAACTGGCAAAGACACGCCGCGTGAGTGTTTTGCTATGTGTGGGGACTGCGTGGATTGGAGCTTTCGGCGGGCGGAAATCAACACTAAATACCAGCTCGTCAGACAATAAAACAGGCTCACGGTCGGCCATAAACCTCACTCCCAATTGACCTGTCAGAGCAGCCCTTGGGGCGCTGCCTGGATGCCTCAGAGGTAGGTCCGACCCTGCCCTCCGACCCCAGGCGCATCAGTTTACCAGCTCCTCCTTTTCATTGGCTTTCTGGTAGTTTTGCCATTATAATTAAGACAAACAGTTTTCCATGTTTTAAAAACAGACAGGAAGCCATTTATTACCCTGTCTGTATTTATTTTTACCTGTGGAAAATACTGACAGATTTAGCGGTGGGCTGTGTAGAGAAGAAAACATATTTCCTAACAAGCTTAAGTAACTGCAGCAGTACAGTGGGTTTAGCTGTTCTACAATGCAAAGGTTTTCCGATGAACGTATTGAACTGTAAATATCAAAACCCACTACACGATCAAACATCAGTAAATATTTGTTGGTTAAATAACTGAGGAAATATATTCATCGCAGCTTAATTTTTAACACTAAGCACAAAATAAATATGGATACTGTTAGAAATGGGGTCTTTGGTTGACAGTCAGGTTACCCCCTGTTCAAGCAAGGACCCTCACTCTAGTCATGGTAAAAGAGAATCACCTTCAGCTAACCCCTGCTTACCCCCTTGGTAGCTTGGCAGAGCAGTAGGCTTAACTTCAGAGCGCTAAGTGTAAAGTATTTGTACCAACACACACAGTAACTTAATGAAAACACTACAAAATGACACAACACCAGTTTAGAAAAATAGGAAATATTTATCTAAACAAAACAAGACCAAAACAACAAAAATCCGACATACACAAGTCAGGTTATGAATTTTTTAAGATTAAACTCAAAAATAGCGTTTAGAAACAAAAATGCTTTGATGAGGTGTTAACACGGCGTCGTGACGAAGTCGTTCCCAACAAGCCGACACCAGCGGCGCCGGACAGGGAGTCGTGTAGACCCCCAAGTACAGTACCTTTGGTGAAGAGTGAAAACAAGCCGTGACGCGAAGTCGGGAATCGCGGCGTCTGTGCGAAACGTTGAATCCACGCGCTTCGAGCGGCGTCGGTCACGACGGGGTGCGGCGACTTCCACGGAGCCGCGGACTTCAGCGGGGCTGCAGCAGCGTCGAGCCTGCGAAGAGCGTCGCGTTCCAGCGAAGGTCACGGCGTCAGGTGCAGGCGGCGTTACCTGATTCAGCAGCGGCATCGGTCCGCAGTCGTCCGAAGTCGATTTCCTTGGATTTACACCAGCTTTCTTTTCACGGGCCCAGGGACTGGATAGGGCACCACTTGTCAGAGCAGGCGTCTCTCCAGAGACTCCAGGTGCTGGCAGAGAGAATTCTTTGCTGTCCCTGAGACTTCAAACAACAGGAGGCAAGTTCTACATCAAGCCCTTGGAGATTTCTTCACAAGATGGAAAGCACACAAAGTCCAGTCTTTGCCCTCTTACTCTGGCAGAAGCAGCACTGCAGGAAAGCTCCACAAAGCACAGTCACAGGCAGGGCAGCACTTCTTCCTCAGCTATCAGCTCTTCTCCAGGCAGAGGTTCCTCTTGGTTCCAGAAGTGTTGCTAAAGTCTGTAGATTTGGGTGCCATTATACCCATTTTAGTCTCTGAAGTCACCTTGCTTCAAAGGGGACTCACACCTACTTGAGAAATCCTGCCTTGCCCAGGCAAGGCCTCAGACACACAGCAGGGGGTTGGAGCCGACATTGTCAGAGGCAGGCACAGTCCTTTCAGATGAGAGTGACCACTCCACCCCTCCCTCCTAGCAGAGATGGCTAATCAGGAAATGCAGGTTACACCCCAGCCCCCTTTGTGTATCTGTCTAGTGCGAGGTGAAAAACAACCCAACTGTCAAACTGACCCAGACAGGGAATCCACAAACAAGGCAGAGTCACAGAATGGTTTAAGCAAGAAAATGCTCACTTTCTAAAAGTGGCATTTTCAAACGCACAATCTTAAAATCAACTCTACTAAAAGATGTATTTTTAAATTGTGAGTTCAGGGACCCCAAACTCCACATGTCCATCTACTCTCTAGGGGAATCTACACTTTAATCATATTTAAAGGTAGCCCCCATGTTATCCTATGAGAGAGACAGGCCTTGCAACAGTGAAAAACGAAGTTGGCAGTATTTCACTGTCAGGACATATAAACCACATTACTATATGTCCTACCTTATCCATACACTGCACCCTGCCCTTGGGGCTACCTAGGGCCTACCTTAGGGGTGCCTTACATGTAAGGAAAGGGAAGGTTTAGGCCTGGCAAGTGGGTACACTTGCCAAGTCGAATTTAAAGTTAAAACTGCACACACAGACACTGCAGTGGCAAGTCTGAGACATGATTACAGAGCTACTTATGTGGGTGGCACAACCAGTGCTGCAGGCCCACTAGTAGCATTTGATTTACAGGCCCTGGCACCTCTAGTGCACTTTACTAGGGACTTACTAGTAAATCAAATATGCCAATCACAGATAAACCAATCACATACACATTTTACAGAGAGAGCATATGCACTTTAGCCCTGGTTAGCAGTGGTAAAGTGCTCAGAGTTCAAAATCCAACAGCAACAGGTCAGAAAAATAGGAGGCAGGAGGCAAAAAAGATTGAGGATGACCCTGCATAAGCAAAAAAGTCCAACACGACCCCCTACCAGCCTAAAGCCAGGGGAGAACAATCAATACCTTGATGTACTTCCCTGATTGGGGCGATAGAACAAGGACCCAGGCCCACAACAGCAGGGGCATGTTCCAGTTCTACGCCTTCCTGACTCCAGTTGGGATCCATACGCTCTGTCCATACTCTCAGGGTCCACTAAGCTAACCCATGGAGAATCCTTCTCCACATCTGCAGACACCATCTGTCCAGCACCTAACTTTACTTTGCTCACAGATGTATCCCAATGGGCAGATAGCACCACTAGGGCCAACACAGTGGTGTTGCCCACTCCACCCCTGGGGTGTGACTCTCGTCCCCCCCCAGGAGCAACTCTGTCCACCAGGACAGCAAGTCACAGTGACCCCTGACAACTGTCAGGGATGAGAGCCAGGCCTCTCCAACCACTGTGACTGGAGAGTGGGGGGCGGTAGCCCCAGGTGCCTGCACCCTTTGACCACTCTCCCTTCCACCAAGTCAGGGATGACAACCTGACCCTGGTCCTCCCCTCTGGGGCTCTGTACCCTCCCTCTAGGAGCGGCACCCCCAGAGTACCCATTTGTCAGGATGCTTGTAGAAGCAGTCCTGCAAAATTCTCCCACCAGTGCAGGGATGTTAACCTACAACTGGTCCTCCAACCTGGGGTCTGTACCTTCATGTTGGACCAGGGCCAGGGCCAGGGGTGATGCTTCCCTCCCCCTGCCCTCTCTTCTGGGGTCCTGCACCCCCCAACTAGGAGTGGACCCCCCAGAAGACAACATGGTACGGGCACTGTTAGCAGTAGCCCCTTCCTCCAGGTCAGGGGGGGGCACCCTGAACCTGGCCTTCCAATCCAGGGTCTGTAGCCACAGACTGGACCACCGCCTGGCAACCCAGGACTTCCTGGGGGGCATACCTACCCCCCACCAGGTCAGAGTTTACCCTCTGAACCTGGTCATCCAACCCAGAGTCACCACCCTGTGGTTGAACCTTTGCCTGGCACCCCAGGACTTCCAGGGGGGCACACTTACCCCCCTCAAGGGACACACTGTCCCCAAGGGCCACACAAGAGTCTGGCTGGCGCAGGTCCCCTGACCTCTGCCCATCTGACAGAGTCTGGATTCCCCCCAACCCAGAAATGGTCTCACCAAGGTCATTCCTGGGGGCTCTGCTCTCAGAGCTGACCCCTGACCCTCCAGGTTCTCCACTGGGGTCCGCCACTCCCTCTCAACCCTCTGTCTGGACTTCTGCACCCCCTCACTAGGAGTGGTACTGCCAGACACCAGAACTGGTGGGACGCTGGCTACAGCCGCCCCCCCCCCAAGTTCTCCTGACACTGTGGGGTCTCCCTCAACAGATGGCCCTATGGTACAGGCTAGGCTCCCCTCCTGGTGTTCCCTCGTGGAACCCTCCAGGACCTGAGACCGGATCTCGGGCACCTTGGGCCTCAACCCATCCCCATTCCCTCTCCTCTGAGACTGGACATGGGGTCCCTCACCCATCCCACTACACTGGGACCTACCTGGGACACTACAATCCTTCCCTACCTCACCTGGTTGGGAACTACCTAGACCACTCCTCTCAGGAGCACCCCTAAATGCCTCTTCAGACTCTCTGGTACTCACCCAGAAGTCTGCCTCTATTGTAAGCTCCCTGGGGTCAGAGAACTCACACTCCACCTAGTGTTGGCGTAGCTCTGGAAAATAAGGACTAGACATATGCTCTCCAGCAATTACATCACTCAGCCCCTCACATGAATTAACCAAAGTACCCTTCACCCAACCATCCAGTGACTCTGCTTTGAAAAAGCAGCCCACATCACCCTCCTGAGACTGGTGAGACAGTACCTGACTGTCCCTGACACTCAACCCACACTCTTCTGGGATGTCTTCACGCTCCATAACCAGGACTTCTACCTGGGGGGAACCCCTCTCCCTGTCACTCTCACCTAGAGTCAGTAGAGTGTCCCTCCCACCAGTAGGAATATGACTCCCCATGCCAGTTCCCCAATCCACCTCAGGGACCCTGTGCATCACTGGAGCTACCTCATACCCCTGAACCTCCTGGCGTGTGCTAACTCCCTCCCTCAAGTAGGGCACCACATCTCTGGGCATGTGCACTTCTTCAGCAGCACTGGATATAAAATTGTTGCTGCCACTATTCCAGCTGGACTCAGCCCTTATGACTTCCAGCTCCTTCATTATGAGCTCATAAGCCCAAATTCTTTTTTTGATCTCTAAGTCCCTCCTCCTTTGTTCCAACTCCTTCTCCCTTCGCAACCTCAACTCCTTGAACCTCAACCGGTGAGCCTTCTCTGCCTGTCTGTCCTGTAACTCTTCAGGAGTCAGACCCTTGGATGACACCCTGCTACCCCTCCTGGGGACCCTCCCCCAAGGCGTAACAGGTACCTCCACTACACCACTGTGTATCCTCTGCACTTCCCCACTCACATTCTCCTCCTCTGTGTGCCCTCCAGCCTCCTTGACTGTCTCCCAGGCCCTCTGTGCCTTTTGCAGCTCCCCCTCCCTGGTGGAGCTCTCAGTGGGACAGTCAAGATCTTTAAGGAACTGTTTCAATTGAGCAACTGAGTACTCCTTCAGTTTCTCTATTTCGAACACAGCTCCAGCTGTTGCATCTCCAGATTGAGACATGATGGTCACAAGTGCAAAGTTCCAAAGGCAGAAAATAAGTTCCCAATGAAGTAAAAAGAATCCATCAAGGGATCAGCAAAATCATGGAAGTAGAACAAAAAGGAGTCCTTAAGATAAAAAGCAAAAGATCACCAAACAAGTAGTACGTGGTCACGTAGTGGTCTGAACTCAAACAGTAGTGTAAACATAATTACTGTATGTCAAGTACAAATACAAGTACAAATCCCAACCGCTGATCACCAATGTTAGAAATGGGGTCTTTGTTTGACAGTCAGGTTACCCCCTGTTCAAGCAAGGACCCTCACTCTAGTCAGGGTAAAAGAGAATCACCCTCAGCTAACCCCTGCTTACCCTCTTGGTAGCTTGGCAGAGCAGTAGGCTTAACTTCAGAGTGCTAGGTGTAAAGTATTTGTACCAACACACACAGTAACTTAATGAAAACACTACAAAATGACACAACACCAGTTTAGAAAAATAGGAAATATTTATCTAAACAAAAACAAGACCAAAACAACAAAAATCCGACATACACAAGTCAAGTTATTAATTTTTAAAGATTAAACTCAAAAATAGCGTTTAGAAACAAAAATGCTTCGATGAGGTGTTAACACGGCGTTGTGACGAAGTCGTTCCCTACAAGCCGACACCAGTGGCGCCGGACACGGAGTAGTGTAGACCCTCAAGTACAGTACCTTTGGTGAAGAGTGAAAACAAGCGGTGACGCCAAGTCGGGGATCGCGGCGTCTGTGCGAAACGTTGAATCCACGCGCTTCGAACGGCGTCGGTCACGACGGGGTGCGCCGACTTCCACGGAGCCGCGGACTTCAGCGGGGCTGCAGCGGCGTCGGGCCTGCGAAGAGCGTCGCGTTCCAGCGAAGGTCACGGCGTCAGGTGCAGGCGGCGTTACCGGATTCAGCAGCGGCGTCGGTCCGGAGTCGTCCGAAGTCGATTTCCTTGGATTTCCACCAGCTTTCTTTTCAAGGGCCCAGGGACTGGATAGGGCACCACTTGTCAGAGCAGGAGTCTCTCCAGAGACTCCAGGTGCTGGCAGAGAGAAGCCTTTGCTGTCCCTGAGACTTCAAACAACAGGAGGCAAGTTCTACATCAAGCCCTTGGAGATTTCTTCACAAGATGGAAAGCACACAAAATCCAGTCTTTGCCCTCTTACTCTGGCAGAAGCAGCACTGCAGGAGAGCTCCACAAAGCACAGTCACGGGCAGGGCAGCACTTCTTCCTCAGCTATCAGCTCTTCTCCAGGCAGAGATTCCTCTTGGTTCCAGAAGTGTTTCTAAAGTCTGTAGATTTGGGTGCCCTTCTTATTACCCATTTTAGTCTTTGAAGTCACCTTTCTTCAAAGGGGACTCACACCTACTTGAGAAATCCTGCCTTGCCCAGGCAAGGCCTCAGACACACACCAGGGGGTTGGAGCCGGCATTGTCAGAGGCAGGCACAGTCCTTTCAGATGAGTGTGACCACTCCACCCTTCCCTCCTAGCAGAGATGGCTAATCAGGAAATACAGGTTACACCCCAGCCCCCTTTGTGTCACTGTCTAGTGCGAGGTGAAAAACAACCCAACTGTCAAACTGACCCAGACAGGGAATCCACAAACAAGGCAGAGTCACAGAATGGTTTAAGCAAGAAAATGCTCACTTTCTAAAAGTGGCATTTTCAAACGCACAATCTTAAAATCAACTCTACTAAAAGATGTATTTTTAAATTGTGAGTTCAGGGACCCCAAACTCCACATGTCCATCTACTCTCTAGGGGAATCTACACTTTAATCATATTTAAAGGTAGCCCCCATGGTATCTTATGAGAGAGACAGGCCTTGCAACAGTGAAAAACGAAGTTGGCAGTATTTCACTGTCAGGACATATAAACCACATTACTATATGTCCTACCTTATCCATACACTGCACCCTGCCCTTGGGGCTACCTAGGGCCTACCTTGGGGGTGACTTACATGTAAGGAAAGGGAAGGTTTAGGCCTGGCAAGTGGGTACACTTGCCAAGTCGAATTTACAGTTAAAACTGCACACACAGACACTGCAATGGCAGGTCTGAGACATGATTACAGAGCTACTTATGTGGGTGGCACAACCAGTGCTGCAGGCCCACTAGTAGCATTTGATTTACAGGCCCTGGCACCTCTAGTGCACTTTACTAGGGACTTACTAGTAAATCAAATATGCCAATCACGGATAAACCAATCACATACACATTTTACAGAGAGAGCATATGCACTTTAGCCCTGGTTAGCAGTGGTAAAGTGCTCAGAGTTCAAAATCCAACAGCAACAGGTCAGAAATATAGGAGGCAGGAGGTAAAAAACATTGAGGATGACCCTGCATAAGCAAAAAAGTCCAACAGATACAATTAGCAAAAAATAAATATGAATAAATACAGATGGTAATGCCCCAAAAAATAAATACCATAAAACCGGGAGCCCTACTTATATTGGACAACGTCTCCCATGATGCAAAGGAAAGGGGACTGATATCACAGGTCTATGTGTGAGAGTGTGCTGATTCTTACCTACTGAGAGATTACAGGCAAAGGACACTGCAGACAAGATTGAAAAAAAAGGCTCCGGTTTGTGGACAAGAGCCACTGGATCAGCCGTAGTGAATGTTAGGAGTAAATCAAACAGTTTCTTAGCCTTTTATGTTTCATCCTTTTAATTGCAGACCCCTCGATATAAGACTCACGCTGTCACTTAAGCACTAAGATGAAACTAGCTCACTAGGACTGGAACATGTGACAAAAAGATTTCACACAGATCCTTGTAATAGATTCATTTATCCACTGATCTATGCCACTATAAGTGGAAAGTGTATAATCTATACATTTACTCACAAATTGCTGCAGTAGGCGCATTAACCCACCGAGCTTTCATAATGAACAAGTGACCTGAGGGCTGCATAGATATCTGCAGCCAGTATGGTAGCCCACTGTGCCAAATCACAAGGACTAAAACTAGTAACTTGCAGATTACATTTAAGTCTCTACAACATGTACATTTTTCTCTTGTAATACCTTACTCACATTTTAGCAAGCAGCATACAGAGCCTGTCAAAACGTCTAATAGTGTTCTTTATATTTGTGTTCCTTTTCCTGTTTACTCTCCAAAGTCCATCTTGTCAAGCTCTGGCTCCCTTTTCTTTGCAGCATCTCCTTTCAGTTTATAAAACCTTTTTACATTTTGTTGATTACTCAATGTTCATTCTCCTTTTACACTATTATTTTACATTAACATTGTCTAGGTCTGCACCCTATGCTCGGAATACTCTATCTTTTTGATCTCTTAGCCTTCTGTGTTTTTGAGTTTTCTTTCTGTTGTCAAATCTTTTGCTTCCCATCCCCATTTCCAAACCCCTTTAAATCTCTTTTGTTTCTATTTTTCTGCTGTTGCTTGCTCTTGCCCTTCTTTTCTTAAAACAGGCTTAAAGCCCACTCATTACCTTCCATTACTTACCATTGGTTGCCTTCCAAGTCACTCTTAGTTCCTTGCTTCTCACTGATTAGTGCCCCCTCCTCACCTCCGGCTTCCTCCTGGGGTTTTGTGTTTGTCACTGTCATTGTGCATTGACCAAGTATGGCTTCCTGTCTGCAGCCAGTGTCCTTTCACTGGCTGCCTACTCCCTCAGGTACTCTTTTACATTTTTTTTTTACATGCACTCTAATATAGAGTGCAAGTGACTACAGTCCCTCTCCCTCACCACTGCACTCCTCTCATTGTAATGGCTCCCTTGTGTTGCTTCCCTTCAGCCCCCTCTTCCTGTCTATTGTTTATTCCTCCACTCCTACCACTGTCTGTTGTTTCTCTCCCACCTACCCCACCACGCTGCACGCTGTTTTTACATTATTTGGCACAGCATGGCAGGTTGCTGTGCAACATGGTTTAAAGAACAAAAAGGGTTATGACGCAGTCAACCCTGAGCGCATCATAGCATTTAATTTTCTTGCATAGGCAACACCTATTGGCTTTCCCAGTGCTTGTTAAGAATTGCTTACATTGCATTTATTCATGCAACTAAAATCTGCCTATACTGTTGCAAACATTCCTATTTTCTAATCATGAATCCATTGGCAAACTCCTAATTCGTTTTGCCCTTCCCTTCCACCTGCTTAAGAGCGCCCCAATTAAAATACCTTCAAAATTGGTGTTTTATGTAAGTGCTCTTTGTGCTCTCTGGCTAGCTTTGACTTTTATATTCTCCTTCTGACATCTAGTGTCTACTTTCTATATTTCACATTGCTAGGGCCAACATTTCAAAGTAACGTTATCTTTTATGAGATTGCTTAGTACCATAAAAATTACTTCCTGGTTAGAGTATTTTCATTTTGATGTCTTTCCAATGAAAGCAGTTAGGTTACTATCTGTTGAGGCTCTCATGGGGCAGTACTTAATTTGTAAATAAAAATGTGCAGTGTCCAAAGCTCTCCTTTGAAACACGCGGCTGCTGCCCAACGTTGGAAGGGTATGCTCAGACGTGGATCCTTTGCTCACTGTGCCACTGGATTCAAGCTAGCCTGGCTGATGAAGGAGTAACCGGTCCCAGTATGCTTGTTTCTGGTCCAGGGAGGACTTAGCCTGGCAATTCGGGCTGGACTGTTCCCATGGGGAACAGGGTCAAGACTGATTTGCATATGGCTGGGTCTAAACTAGGGTGCCATGGTGAGCAAAAGAACAATGGATTAAACCCAGAACTGTAACTGCGGGGTGAGTATTTGAAAAGATTCAACACTCCGTCCATCATCCTTTTGTGTTGCTAAAGTTGCCTTAATGGGGAAGGGTATGCCCAGACATGGGTCCCTTGCTCACTGCGCCACTGGGTTCAAGCTAGCCTGGCTGATGAAGAGTGATACCTTGAACCTGGCCCCAGGATGCTTGTTTCAGGTCCGGGGCAGACCTGGCCTGGCAGTTCGGGCTGGACTGTTAGCATGGGGAACAGGATCAAGACTGATTTGCATATGGCTGGGTCCAAACTGAGGTGGCATGGTGAGAAAAAGAACAAAGGATTAAACCCAGATCTGTGACTGGGGGTGAGTGTTTGAAAAGTTTCAACACTCTGTCCATCATCCTTTTGTTCAATTTAATGTGCGAGCACAAAATACTGAGGCAGATTAAACCTGAAGCCATCTCGGGCCTCTTTTATCCATTTACAGCCACTCCTTGCCCCTTTCGTTCACTCTCGTAGCTTTCTGCTTTCTCCCTGTGTGACACTTTTTCATTTTTCTCTTCCTCCGTCTTTCCCATGTGTCTTTTGCTCGCAGTAAATGCTTAAGGCAGAAAAATATGTGCCGAGCCCTGCACCGGAAACCACCTGTTCAAATTAAGTACTGGTTTTCAGCATTTCTACCTCAAGTTGCCAAGAATGTGCCATAATGCATCATGTTACGCCAAAAAAAAGTCGCTACAATCTTTGGCACGTCTTTTCTCAGTCTACCCAATCACATTGATTGCTGACTCAAACTTACCTGGATTGTGTGCCTGCTACTTTTCGCAGGTATCATGAATAAATTTCTGTTGTAAGTGGATGTAGAGGCTGCCACGTGCAACTTACCGAAAGAGTTGGGCTGGTATGAAGAGAAAATTAGATATTTCTTCTGCAAGGAAGGGCATGCGGTAGTGAAGCTCACATGTGAGCTTGTTCCTCCCATCCACATGACTGTGCCCTCACCTGACTAGCCATTCAGAGGACCGTACCTGTCGTGAAATTTCGAATTTATCCTCCTGACCATCCCACTTCCACTGACAAACATGGACCCTCTGAACCTGTGATGGCCGAAATAAGTTACCCACGGTCGAATACGCTGAAGAGCAATGGAGGTGGCAAAACAACCTTGAAAAGGAAAGCATTCCAAACCCATAGTTTATTGCTTTGAACATTACCTGGGCTTGAAGGTCACAGTGGTGCTTCAGGGTCACACCAAACCTAGTAGCACTAGCCCCACCAGGATAGTATCAGCCAATCAGCTCAGCCCAGGCTGCTTTGACACAGGTATTGACCTCTGGGAAGTGATCCTAGATAAGTACTGGCATGTTCAATATCTCTTTCAACAGGGCTGCCTCTTGCTTCGTAGGTTTCATGTTGCATTCGTAATATCATCAAATTTACCCCTTCCAGGAAGACCTCATATTTTGTTCTGATGAACCCGTCTACCTCCTTCTCTCCTAATTGTGCTCCTTTAACAAGGGAACTGGAAGATGCCCTGGTAAAATACTTAGATCCATATAACCCGACGCCGGTAAAAGAATGGTGCAGAGCTCCGCCCCGTCCCCTTCTGCTGGGTTAGACAGAACACTGGAGCATGGTCCTTGAGGCAAACTTCCAGGACTGTTCTGTGAAGAAGCAGAGCTGACCTTGGGGCTAAGACAGATTGCCGTCAGCTGCAGTAGGCAGGTTTAATTGCCACTGGAACCACCGGGCTGCAGGTGCCTTTTAAATGAAAGACCGCCCAAAAGCTCCAGTCTGTGGTCCTGTGACAGCCCTGGACATAAATGCAGTATTCGAAGCTCTGCATCTCTTGCATGTGACCTGACATTCCTTTGTGTAGTGGTAAATTAGCTCGCTATACTGGTTTAATCCTTGATGCTAGTGAGAGACCATCAAAAAATCTCATCCTTTGAGAGAGGTCCGCAGGAGGTGGCAACAACAAGCCGTCATGTCTAAAATAACTAGACCCTACTCTCAGATATTAGGCAGAGGGAGGGCCTGACCCATCAGGGGCCCCGGATGGATGAAACATGAGAAAGCTCTAGAATATGCGAAGGCATTGCATGTGCTGATTCACCCAGGACCACAGTGACTAGAGGACCTTTAGGACCACTTGTTGGATGGGTGACCCATCAGTGCAGGGTTAGACATGTACCTCTTCATGCTGCCAGCAAATCTGTTGCTGCTCCTGTGCCTTTCGGTTAACATCTTCTGCGCTGCATTGTTCTGATGATGTATCACCAATAGCACCAACAACAATCTCGTGACCTCAGGCCTGAAAGTGCCTGTAGGCATAATTTTTTACCACTGCACAGAAACTCCATCACTCTGGTATGAAAGACAGGGTCTGGACATTGGCCACTACTTTAAAGATGGACAAGGGCGTGTTATATCTGTATAAGTTCCGCATGACACCAAGACTTTGTTTACACGATAAAGCAACTGCTTTGCTTGATTTCTGAATTCATCAGGACCAGCTTACTACCTTGTAGACTTGGGAGTTTCAATAGATCTGCAAAGGATCCGCCTGCATGTTTTAGGGATTGACAGAGGGTTTGGACTGCAAAGCTGAAAGTCACGGGTGCAGAGGCCATGGTACATCTTGCTGCTCCTTTCCTCATCTTGATCTACATTTTAGGTTTCCCTCTGATGAAGGCTTGTTTTACAAGTCAGCTGTCCACCCGTAAAGTGCTATGCTGTCTTTTACAACCAGGTAACCTGAAGTGGTCCTTCTTTTAACATGAACTGACCATGACATAACTAACAGTTGGTGGCAGATGATTAAACGCCGTGGGCCTGTTAATCTGCCCCACGCCAGGAAGACTTCCTACCTGCCCTCACCATGTACGTTCATATAGCCTGTCATGCTTGTAGCCCATGACTGTTTGTGGTGTCTGTGAGCAGTGCTCAAGTACTTCAGAGGTGGGATTTCCTGAAGCAGGGTCTGCCCCGTTAGTAGGCTATAGCCCTAAAGGCTGTAGTATGTTCCATAGTCTTCAGTGCTCTACAGGGCTATGGTCTTCCCTTGTTCTCATCTCTTTTACACTATTTTTGACTCCCCGCAGAAACCATGATGCAGCCAAGTACATGTGTCTGCTTTGCAATCACATTCATTTGAACGGGTCCTTTCCTGTTCACATTCCCTGCACCAAGCCAGGGCCTGGGTCCAAAGAAGCAGAATAGAAACAACAGGTCATGGCCAAATGAATGGTCAAAGCCACACCCCTAGAAAAAGAAGATGGTCTTCTTGCTTATCCCCTACTCCCTTATCCTGGGCCCTATTCCTCCAAGATGTCAGGACCAAGCAAAAGCGTGACTTGGCAAAGGTCACATGGGACTTTATTACAGTAAAGGTGCACTGTCCCCGTTTGCTTCAGTGTACCTTTAACTCGGTGAGCTGTGAGCAACCACGGACAGTGTGCCTGCTATGGATAATGTGGTCCTACTAGAGAGCAGCGCATCGGGGAAAGACAGGCAGCAGCGATGCAGTTGCTCCACCTTTCACAGTAGGAGCGGCATGGCCTGAACCTTTAAGGAGGACAGAGATTCCCCCTACAGGAAGGAGCAGTGAGTGACTGCACCCATCTATAGAGAGATCTTTTGGGGGTTGGAGTCCATGGGACTCTCTTTTTCTCCTCCACAGGAGCGAGCGCCTTCGGTGGAAGCAGTGAATATGCAGCACCTCTTTGTGGAGCATGGTCAGCGCACCTCCCACTGGCTTCATTGCCTCTGTGCCCACATCAAAAATATAGTACAGCAGGGCAAAGTTTGTTGTTGGCAGAAAAGGAAATAGTCTTTTTATATATGTCCTGACTGAAGAAGAGATCTACAATTGAATGAATGATTCTAAAATTCTGGCAAGGGAATCCAGATAAAGGGCAGTTAGATGTACCCTTAAAACAGACTAATTAAACCATGAGCTAGTCGGATGGAGAAGATGGGGCAGAAATTGAAACGGGGGTAATGGAAGGAGAGTTTTCTTAGCTCATGACCACAGTGAAAAACAATTCCACTTAACAGCTAACAAAGCGAAGTGGTAGTGGAATGCGCACTGGCCTGTAGCATTTGCTTTTATTTCTCCAGCAGGCTTAGCAAACCAAATTCGAAGTCCTGAACAACCAACCTTAAACTGCCAGGATTGTATATTGTGATGAAAAGACTCTATTCCCAGCTGCTGATGAAGGAACATCTTTAACAGAATCAGTGGTTGTATCAATGTTGTCCCATGGTTTTGTAAATCAGTGTTGCTTTGCCTATGCTTGCACCACCAGAATCATTGTGCCCGGCCCCTTTACCATTTTGCACACCACACAGGTGGGAGAAACTTTGAAACCAACACAATTGAAAGTCTCTTGACACCCCAGACATCTCCTTCTCCTGGTGACAGGGACACTTGTATTTTGAATCATTGCAAAATGTTGTATTGAGGTTGAATATCATCAGGCGCTCTCTGCTGTCCATCTCCCATTTGAGATTGCTCTTGCACTGTCTGCTGAAGGTATCCATCCAGGTGTTGGTTACAGGAACCGGCTTTGCAGAAATAGCCACTCTGAACTTGAAAGGTCAGTGCCAAAGATCCCCAGCTTTCAGGGACAACGCAAGTGACCTTGTTGCTCACAGCTTACGAACTGAATGGTTGTTGTGTTGACTAGGCGTACCATTACGTGAGAGTTCTTAAGGGAGGCCTCACGGCACGTTGGACACCCGTACATCTAAGACTTTGAAGTGGAGTGTGGTTTCTCCTGTAGTCCAAAAACTACTTGCTCTCATGCAAGTCTTGGACATGAACATCACCAATCAATTAGGAAGGTAGCTATTGTGAGGGACAATTGAGTTGTGGATGCAGGCAATGAGTGGCCTGCAACGATATGGTTGCTATGGATCCATATCTTTGCAGCTATGGTGTGCCCGTAACAATATTGCTCCAGTATCTTCTGGCCTGTTGCCATTGCATGTTTAGCTACTGTTGGATTGGACGCATGGGACTGTGACACAGTAGAAGTAGCAGGATGCGGGACAACAAGCACCCTAAGAGCATTTTAAGTTTCCATTTGTGTCATTGGGTCTCTATGCTGACAACAAGAAACTTCGCATTGGTTACCTCTTTTGAAGGGGAGTAAGCTTGCCTTTCTGGTGTCACAATGCAGCCACCTATAAACATGTTTTTGAGAGATGAATAACGTATTTTTTGAGGTAGAGGGCAAAACTCAAAGTCAACAGAAGATGAGTGGCTTTCTGAATCTTCTTTACAGAAGACACTCTTTGCAAAGAGTCATCTATGTATGGATATATACCGCCAGTATTCATCTTCACAGGCGTATCACCACTGGTGCCGTGCATTTGGTGAATATGGATGGAACAATCCTCAGCCTGACAGTCTGAGCCTTCAACTGGTAGTGCTGCATGTTGACCAAAAAAGGAAAACAAAAGGGTGATGGGTAGAAAGCATGAATGAACCTCAGCCATGGTAAGTGCTCAGGCCGAATTCCAGTCCTTTAGTTTTTTGCCCAGTATGCCATTCTAGGCAGAAACCCGTGACATGCAAACCTGCCTTGGCTCTGCTCCACTAGGAGCAAAGCCAGATCTCTTCCAGATGGGAACACAAGTAACCCCCAGCAGGTTCCAGCCTGCTTAAGCCTCACCAGCCAGGTATAATGTGATTCGTATGGCACAGTGAGCATGAGACCACATCTGGACTTACCTGTCGCACTTAAAGCATCATGCTGAGAAAAACAATGAATTAACCTCAACCAAGAGAATTACTTGGGGCCACATTCAAGTCCATTATTTCCACTATGCCACTCTAAAGAGAAACCAGCCCTTGACCCTAAGAGAAACAGGACACCATGAACTTCCAAGCCAGGTCTATTCCAGATGCCCCAGATTGGATTGGGCCTACTTAAGCCTTGTCAGTGATATATAGCTTGATTTCTATGGCACAGTGAGCACAAGACCCATGTCTTGGCATACCTGTCCTACTTTGGGCATCACACAGAGGAAAACAAAAAGGTGATGTTTGGAGCACTTGAATTAATCTTAGCCACTGGCAATTACTCTGGGCTGCATTGCAGTCTGTAATATTTGTGCCCATTATGCCATTCTAGACAGAAGCTAGCACATTGACCCTGAAGCAAAGGTATTTCCTGGGACATGAATGGATGGTACTATCAAAATAGCCATCTTCCAAATCAATGGAAGCCAAGATGTTGCCACTGTTGATGAACGGTATCGTCGTCTTAAGTTTAATCAAGCAAAAACCATGTTCAGTCAGATACTTATTAAATTTACAGAGGTTCAATATTGGTCGCCATTCTCCAGGCTTCTTTAGAGGCATGAAGAAGCTGAAGTAAAAACCCTGACTATCATCACTTTCAGCACTACCTCTACGGCACACAATTAAGTAAAAGCTTAATGAGCTATTACAGCCACCCTTTCAGATATTTGTGAACCTTCACATCTGCAAGGCTTTTTTGAGGTGATCGGTGTGTGAATTCCAAGGTGTTCCCATGGTGGACAATACTGAACACCTGTCTCCCCGATGTTATGTCTATTCAGGGTCAGAGTGTAATTCTGAATCTTGCCACCACACCATCAGGGCCAAATGGCAGACATAGACAAGGGAGTCAAGGCGTGCTTTTGTCCTGCGACTAGGTTGGACTGTGCCATTTTTAGGTTCAGCATAGCAGCACGCAAGCGCTGCTTTTCCGACATGTTGGTATCTCTGGGGACTTTTAACCACACCCACCGCACGCCGTTTCACTTGTTCGTTGACTTGCCTTTCAAAAATCCTTTGATGACATTGGTAAATGATTTATGTTTGTCCCGCCTTGGAGCGATTTTGTTACCGCCTTGGACACCGACCCTGTTGCATGGATAATTGCACATTTGCGGATATGTTTGACTGAGGGCGAACTTCTTTTTCCGTTTGTATCTCTCCTTCGCGCACACGCTCATGGCGGCCATGGAACTTTGAATTGACTTGCTTATGTCAACTGTTTTACTTTACATTTTCAATTTAAGTGGCAAGAAAAGTCCAGTTAGGAATTTACTACAGTAATAGATCTAACTCGAGCAAACCCGAGAACCATTGCATTGCAAATGCTTGTTTCCCTGTTAGTTTATAGACCAGACTTGTTTTTTAAGGAGCTCTAAAGCCCCTGAGACTTGTTGATAAAAGAATAAGATCCAGAAGGCCCACACTGATGGTAGGACCAAAGAATTCACATCCTGATGTAGGTGACCTCCCAATGAGCTAAGTCTGTAGGTGGAATACACTTAGGGGCATATTTATACGCTGTTTGTGCCGAATGTGCGTCAAACATTTTGACGCACATTCGGTGCAAAGCTTACCCCATATTTAAACTATGACGCCCAACCCCGCAGACGTCAAAAAAACATCCATGTGCGTCATTTTTTGGATGCAGGAAACCGCCTTGCGTTAATGACATGCAAGGAAGGCGTACCCCTCCAAAAAATGACTTTAAGGCCCGTGCGCCTTATTTATACTCCTGCGTCATTTTGACACACAGGAGGGGGCGGCCTAAAAAAAAAAACTGCACACAGCCTGATGTGCGCCGTTTTTTAACGCCTGGGTGAGGGTAGTCGTTAAGGGACCTGTGGGCTCACTTCCATGGTCCCAGACCATGGAAGCAGTCCAGAGGTGCCCTTCCCTGCCCCCAGGGACACGCCCTGCCACTCTCGCCCACCCCAGGACACTCATGGATGGGGGGACCCATCCCAGGTAAGTACAGGTAAGTTGAGGTAAGTATTATTTTTTTATTTTTTAAAGTGGCGTGGGGGGCCTAATTTGGGCCCCACTACGTGCCACTGTGCCCAATGGCCATGCCCAGGGGACAGTAGTCCCCTGGGCATGGCCATTGGGCACAGTGGCATGACTCCTGTCTTTGCTAAGACAGGAGTCATTTCAATGGGGGTTGTGTGTAAAAAAATAGCGCAAGTCCGGTTTGACCCATGATTTTTGACTCAAACCTGACTTGCACCATTTTTTGATGCACAACCCCCATTTTGCCCTACGCCGGCGCTGCCTGGTTTGAGTAATTTTGTTTTTACTCTGACATGCCCGCAGCGCCGGCTAACGTCAATCCTTAAGTAAGGCGCCCGCATGGTGCATAGGAATGGCGTTAGCCAGCGGTAAAAAAAAATCCGCAAACCAGCACCGGTGCTGGTTTGCGTCAAAAAGTATAAATATGGGCCTTAATAGTATTGAAGTGTAACTAGGGACCAGGGAATTTTACGTCCAGTTGTATTGCCTATAAGGTGCTGTCAACCTGTTTTTCAAAAATGCTTTCACTCACAATTGGGTGTCCATGTTTCTTGTCTGGACTTCTGCATGGAACAAACAGTTTTTTGTTTTTTTTGTTGGTTTTATTTTACATCATCTAGAATTATGTACAACCGCTGCTTTGCCTTTAGGCTGAAAGCTATGCATCAATAAAACCATGTGTTGGCATGGGAATGTCCCCTGCAAGATAGATGGACGTGCACCTCTGTTCTAAGCTACCTAATTCTGAGTGATTCTGGTGTCTTGAATTTCTGTGGCTCCAACATCCACATAATAATTTATATGCACTGAGGCCTAGGCTTGAAATGACCCAGAGACCCGGAGCTTGGCTCCGATGTAATGTGGCAGGCACCAAAAGCATCCCTTTTAGGTGACAACACTACTTTCTGTGCCCCTGGGCCATGGGTATACCACCAGTCCTCACCTTCAGTGAGCAATGGTGCCATCATAACATTTCTGAGTCATTAGATGGGGGGGCAGGGCATTTTCCTGCTCCCAGAACTGTGTGATCCTGAACGTGTCATCACAAACAAAGAGGATGAAAATCCCATGCAGTCTCCAAGTCTCCTAATTAAACACCTAAATCACATGAAAGGGTGTTAAGTGACCCTAGGTAAGAGTATATATGGGGCACTAGTGTATTGGCCTGCAGGAATCAAAAAGATGTTTGAGGACTTGCCTCATTCACAACTTCTCGTGGCATGTTTCATCATTGGTGGTCCCTCACACCAGAGTAGGATAATACCACTCAGGTGGACTCAACTATACAGGGAGTTCTGCATATTCAGATTTTTCAAGACAAATACAGGGGTCCAGATCTAATGATTAAAAATACCTAATGGTGCACCTAAAAGATTTTTCTTTTATTAACAAGTGCCCTTTGTAGGATCAACATCTGCTTGGTTTAATGGTGAAATTAATGAAGAGCTAGTTTGCCCAAGAGTAAGCCAGAGCCACCCTGTGTGAACCTGAGCGGCTTCCAGTCCCATTCGTCACAGAGGAAATTCACCAGAGCCTTCTCTGATGCCATCACCACAGGGGAAGCTGAAGTACCGCTGCTGGCTATAAAATCACCATGGTTGAAGTCTGCATCACAATACCCTGGCCAGAGCGGAACAGACTTTCTACCACTGTCACTGGAAACTGTGTATCCTTTGTTGAGACCCTGTTGGCTGATGGAGAAAGGAGTAGTTGGGGGGGGTCACTGAGGACTGTAAGCACACCTGTTCATGCATGCCAAAGCACAACTGCATACATGTACTAAGACTCCCAGGCATGCATCGATGATACGTAATGGCAATGCCTGAGAATATTGACTAAGCTTTTGAAGCAGAATATTTCAACCCACACAACAGAACTGCTTAGACACAAATATGGACTGACCTATGGGACACAGATTGCAGGAAAGCTGCCCCATTTCAGTCATGATGAGCCTGTATTGTGATTAAATCGAACCTTTGTTCCGTTACTCTGTAGTATACCCCCATAGGTTCCATAATGATCATTGTAGGAGCATTTACCCTTTCTTTAAGATCCATATTATCTTTTGGTGGGGTTAAAGTACTTCTTGTTTCCAGAAGAAAACTACTGGTCTTGACGTTCACTAATTAGGTCTCTTGTGTTATTGTTGAGTTCTGAGTCTCTGCATCGAACAAAAGTAGTGTGAAGATGGAAGTTACTTCCTCGCTATCCTGAGAATCAAATATGGTATGGATGTACTTGCCCAAGTCTGCAGTGCAAGGCCACAAGAATTCAGTGGTCAATGAGCACCAACCACCCCATTGTTGCAGCCCAGTAACATGTGTGTCCCGTTGCCCCCAAAACACCATGGATGTATCAATTACAGCTGATGAAGTTAGTTCACCCTCTCCTGAGTACTTTTAATGTCAATCCTTTCCTCCTAAAGCAGTTTGTTGATGAATGGAGAGATGTTTGTCAATGAATGGAGAGATGTTTTGCCATAACTGCTTGCCCTACTGAATTACTGAAGCACTAGCAGCTATAAAAAAGAAAAGAAAAAAAAAGGAAACATGACTTCTCAATGGAGGATATTAGCAGAATACCTTTTGAGTATCCTTGCATAAGGTTGTGGGACAGGCCACTATCATCATGAGGGAAGACCTTAAGAAACGTCTCAAATCTTCATTGAATAAGGCTGCTGCAGGATGCTTGTAAGGTTGTTCCTGGTATTCATCATCTGTATACTCTCCTTTATCCTTGACCATCATCTTTGTGAGGAAAGCGGTTTATTACATGGTGTACTTGAGCAACCTGACCGTATAATAAACTGACTACCTCAACTAGGTCCAGTCAGATTCATTTGCTGAACCCTGGGTGGCTGTAACTCTGAGCAGTCAGGCTTTATCAAAGTAACAAGTGTAAATCGTTAACAAGTAACAAGACAGTTGAATATGAAGGAAATGCAACACAACAAAAGTTCGACACCAACTTGTAAACATAGGTTGTATTTTTACCTTTAAATCGATACCTTAATAGCCAAATTCCACAAGAGAGTTCCAGAGATATGAATTTTCAGAGGAACAATACATCACTGTTTTTTTTTCTTTTCTTTACTTAGCACAATAAATCATTGTAATGGACAACAATGGCGGTAAACTTTGTAAAAAAAAAAAAAAAAAAAAAAAAAAATTGTAAAAATTTAAGTTGTCAATTGCTACTTCAGTACACCTTAGGCAACCAACGCCAACAGTATGCAAGTCACAGGGCCCAAGGAGCGGCAGCTGGACAACTGACTCACAGTCAAAGCAGTCTCCAATCCAGTTCCAGGCTCTATAGGCGATCCATCATAGACTTTAATGGAGTGGTCCTAATACAAGGGATGGCGGATGCTGAAGATACTAAAGGATGTTGAGCCAGTGACAGGGTCTTCCTGGGGCTTCCCCTTTATCACGCATACTATGCACACTCAGCAACGGTCATGCATTCTTGGCTACAAACTCATCAACCAAATCAAACAATGGTGCAAACATGAGGTTCGATTATAGCACAATTAACTCCAATAAGGCATTCAGTCCTTATTGAAACAAGAATTAATCGACCAAGAATACATTTAATGCGCAAAATTTCAGCGTTGCCATCATACATTAGATCCAGAAGGACTCCACAGTCGCCCAGAAGGGTCAAACTCAACATTACAATAAACCCAAAAACACACTCTATGTTCACATAATTTACAATCTAGTCCTTATTCTCTTGTATCCTCTCCGTAATTCATGATGTGGGTGTGTCAAAATGGAGTCCAGACAAAAGTACACCCCAAAAGTAGTCAGTCAGGAAAAATAAAACCCCAATGTCCTCTATTTGTTTCTCCTCTTCGTACTGCCACATGGTCAGATCATTTAATCTTTTGTGGACTCCTCTAAATACTGTTGATGCGTTTCGGACTAGTTACATTCATGGCCTCCTCAGGATGTAACTGAAAAGAAAAGAGGCTATTTGCCCAACTCCTTCCCCCTGTTTACATGAACTTGCAATACCCTTGCCATGGAACTTGCTACAGTTGCCATTTGTGCAAAGGTTACTCAACCATCCAGTCCGGTTTAAAGCAACAATTCTTTCAATACCTTGAAGTATTATAAATAGTAGTCTAATTTAGAGGTTAGCACTGCTGGCTTGTCATGATGTAATCCTGTTCTCACCAATGAGGCTACTAACCTTTCTACAGTAAAAACAACAGTGTGGGGTTTTTACTGTCAGAATGTGTAAAAACATGTGTCCTGATTTTTAAAAGACAGCACCCTTCCTTAGGCCTACCTGAGGGGTGACATGATATATAAATATATATATTGTAGTTGAGTTAGTAGTGTAAAACTACTCTACCAGTCTGCAGTGGCAGGTCGGGAGGCATGCTTTACGTTGTCACACTTGTGGTGGCATAATAAGTGCTGCAGTCTATGAGGGACACTTTAACTTACAGACCCTGGGCACTCCTGGTACCATATAATAGGGACTTGGAAGTAAGAAAGTGAGGACAAAACTATTAAACATACACTTTTAAAGGTCAGGGTGCATGCACTGACACCTGGTCAGCAGGGCCCAGTGGGCTACCTTCTTCACACCAGTACCTGATAGCCAAAAAGGGGGGACATAAAGTTGGGGTGAACTTGCAAAAAGCCATTTCCTCACAATCCTCATCTTCATCTGTACCCTCTTCAAGCTGGCTTGGAGGCAACGCATGAGCAGGATGTTTGCAGAAGGCACAGTTGGGTGAAGAGGCTTTAGTTCTAGGGTAGGAAGATTAACTGTAGCAATAGTTTAGCAATTACTAACATTACTGAAAGAACTAACTGTAAAAAAAAAAAACGACAAGGTAGTAACTGACCTAGGGAAAACTGGTAGCAGAAAAGGAGATAAGACGGTCACTGTAGCTACTGACCGAGCTGCAACTATCAACTACCAGGGAAATGACAAGGCACACAGCTAAGAATGAAACAACAACACTGATGGTACCAATATCCATCCGTTACGATGTGGAGTTCCTCACGCCTCCTAGCAAAAATTGTACAGCCCCATGGACTCACTCTAGTGTCATATGCTGATGACACTCAAATCATCATGACCCTTACTCCCAATGTCAGCCGAACCGCCACACAATTCATGCCATTTTCTCTTCAGGAAGTCTATTAAGACATGGCTGTTCTCTATCTAGCCACCTCCACAGGCGTGATGTTTCGGCTTTGTGTCTCGTATAGACCAGTGCTGGGAAGCCTCTATGTTGGGGCAGCAATGCGCCTTATAAATCTTATAACATAACATGCAATGTTCTGCTGTAGCTCTCATTCTTGATCAAGGAGAAATAGCACAGTAAAGAAGCATCTAGGACTGCCATCAACTTTGAAACACAAGTCTGGCAGTGGGCAGCAACAATGGAGATGGCCACTGTCAATTTTAAAGCATATGTCGTAGAAGCCGGTTAGTCAGAAGACGAGGCAGCCAACATTGACTGTTTTTTCTTTTTGAGAGGAGCCTTTGGTGCAACGGGTAACACTAATCTTTTTGAAGACATACTATATGTATGCTTGTGAGACGATAACAGCACAGTTGTTGTCAGTACTTTAGTCACAGAAGTGAATGGGTGACCAGCAGTCTCAACCCAAGGCTCAGACTTTCCCACGGCCACCGTACACATTTGTGGGGGAGAGCACTTTTTTGCACAAGTTCAATTCAATTCAATTCAATTCAAGCTGTTTTTACATAGCGCACAGCTACACAACCGGACCTCCCAGCGCTTGTTGCAAAAACCCTCCCTGAAATACCTGCATGAACATATATAGCTAGAGCTCCCACTTAAAAAAAAGATGAGTTTTAAGAAATTTTATGAAGCAAACGTCCAACTGTTGGCTTCTAAGAGAGGTGGGGAGGGAGTTCCAAAACCTAGTAATAATATAAGCAAAAGAGTAGCTGCCACTTCTCACTTTTTTAACTTTAGGCACTGCCATAAGCCATTGATTGCTTGATCTCAGAGCCCTCCTTGGAGCATAGGGGGGTACTCACATACTCATGTTCTGGATAATAAGCAGGTAGCCCTTCTCATAGATGGCCCGATGTGAGCTAAAGAGAGCCTTAAACATGATTCTCTTTTGAACTGGAACCAGCTGAGAGCTACTAGGGCTGGTCTGGCTGACTGGTGTTTAGGTATTTTCTAAAGGACTCTGTCTGCTTTCTGGACCAATTGGAGTGTCTTAATCACGTATTTTGGACTCCATATGTAGAGGAAGTTCCCATAATCTAGACATGAGTTTATAAGATCCTGCACCGCTATCCTTCTGGTGGAATGTGGTAGCATGTGTACAAACCTTCTAAGGGATCTAAGAATGCCCAAACAAGATCCCCGAAGTTTACCAGTTCATCCATCTTGACCTATTGTTTCCAATAAAAAGTACCTCAGTTTTGTTGCCATTAAGTTTAAGACTGCTTGCAGACATCCAGTCTGTGACCTTAAGGTATGAATTGTTTGACTGACATCAGGAGTAAGGGCCATGATGATTTGAGTATCATCAGCATATGACACTAGGACGAGTCCATGTGACCGTACAAATTCTGCTAGGGGGAGTACGTGAGGAACTCTACATTGTAATGGATGGATAGTTGAGAAAAGCGAGCCTTCGCACACCTGGAAACTCTTGTTTCCTAATAAAAAGCTTCCACCACTAATAGAGCCCCCTGAAATTCCAACTTCCTTCATACTCTGGATGAGGGTAGGATGTGACAGTGTGGAAGGCTATGCTAAGGTCCACCATTATCTTTGTTCAATCTTAGATCAAGGTGGTTCAGTGACAAAGTTTCACTGTCTCTACCAATTGCACGGTCTCTGTGATAAGTTTAAGAGCAGAGCAACACAGAATTATCTTACACAAGACATGGTGTAGAAAATCTGACCTGTTTAGCTCAATGTTTCACAACCTCATTGAATGTAGTTGGGTTGCATAATGATCTGGACACAATACCATCATCAATCTGCACAGGAAGGAACACCACTAGCTTCCCTCCAAAACCATGTTTAAAAGAAGCCAGGCAAGAGGACATCCTCCCCCCCCATCATCCATCTTCACCGGAAGGGACATCATTGTATTTTACACCTATCTAAACAGAAAATATGAACATTTCCTGCCTTCTCCCTACTTTAGGCAACTCCTCAGGGTCTCTGCCACCTCTCCCCACCCCAGGCAGCACAGATAAAGGCTTTATCTGTTGATTGACAGACGCCTGTTCCCGTGAAACCTCCAAGGTAAGGTGTATTCATGTGCCTTACTCTGCATCCCATACTTTCAAGCCTGACAATCACTCACAGACCAAGGTGACACAAATACTTACATAGCATCCTCTCTACACATAGACCCACCTTTTTACATCTCACATTCACGAACACACACCCTCAAACTACAGATCACACTTCCCAGTGCTTGCCTCACCATCTCTCATCTTCTTGCTCCACATTCTACCAACACAGAGGGTCAACCCAAAAGAGAAGGCCACACCTTCATGTCCTTCAAAGAACTCTCCATTGACAAGCATACCCTCAACTCTCGCCGTACCAACACCACATCTGATGTCCTTCTAACAACCACAAAACTTATTTTGGAAACGTATGGGACTGTCCACGTTCCAACAACAAAACAAAAATAAAACACAACTGCAAGCCAAAACCTTCAACAACCTGGCACTCTAAAGACCTAGTCAGGAAATGCCCAGGAAAGAAAAGAGAAGAAAAACAGAACTCTCAATGACCTCATGATACTGAGGTCCCACCATGCAACACTCAAACAGCTCATCACATCAGCTAAAGCAAATTACTATACCATCACCATTACTGAAGCCATCAACAGAAGCAGAACACTCTAAGACAATCAAGTAGTTAAGGCTCAACTGCAAGCTCACACCAGTGCGGACTATCTCCAGTCTTTAGGATCAAATCCATGTAAAGTGGAAGCTTCACCTATTCTTATTTTTATGTCATCAAAGTATATTTGAAACTAACTTCCCCATTCAAATGTAACCTAATTTTTAAGTACATTCCTCATACAATGAGTTTTCTCTGAAAAGCTCAAATCTGGAACAGAACTCCACTACTCCCAGAAGCGGTTTGAGATCATATTTGGAATTAGGTAGAGGAACTTTCTTTATACATTTTAAAAACATGCTTCTTTAGGTTTAATACCATCACAAACATTTGCATGGCCAAGATATGTAACACGTTGTGCAGCAAACCTGTACTTGTTTAATTTAGTTTTTTTTTTTCCTCTAGAGAAACTAACACTTCCTTAGGCCTTAGATCGTGATTTTTTGCATCAAAAAAAGAATCCTGAATGCATACTGCACCCTGCATATCACCAAATGACTCCATTATAAGTCTTTGTAACACCACGGCAGCAGGCACCCGACCAAATGACATGCAGCAAACATCCAAAAGGATAACAAAAGCTGTTAATTATTGATTGTCAGGGTGCAAGTTCATTGGGTGATACGCTTAAGGTAGGTCCATAGTTGAAAAAAATCTAGCTTTCCAAGAGAGTGAAATCATTCATCAATCCTTGCCAACAGAAACTAACCACAGCAATATTATTCAGGCACCTCGGATCTACTGAGACAAACTGTCCCACTAGCCTAGTGTACCACAACAAAAGGAGAAACCCACTCTGATCGCTCCACATTTGAATTATGCTGATTTCAGACAATCTCATCTCTCTTATGTATGTTTTTTGAAACTGCATTGGCTTTAACCTAATACGAAGTGAAAACCCTTCAATTCGCCAATTCTGGTTTCAAAAACAGTAGGAAATTCTCTTAAAACATTTTTATCATCAATGTCACATTCAGTAAGAATGTGTTCATGACTACTTGGGTCTAATGCTATGTGAATACCTTGGTCTTTCCATCCAAGCACTGATGGACCATCTCAGTTGATATACAATTTGCAGGTGGCATTCCTATTCTTAAATTAGAAAATAATTACTCTATATAGCAGCATTTCTATAGGATCACCAATATAACTTTCTAGGTTAATATCAGTTGTTTCAAGAGAAGAACCAATTTCTGAATACAATTCTCTTCTCAAGCATGCTATACTAAGATCCACAATCTTCTGCTACTTGGAGCAGAAAGCCACCAAAAGTCATACAACACAAAGGTATACCCTTGCTACCACACTTTGTCCCTCATTATGACTTCGGCGCTCTTCTCAGAAGACTGCCGAAGCCACGAGCACCAGAAGACCGCCAGAACGACCATATTAAGAGTGCTGAAGGATTTCCGCCACAATTTGGGTGGAAATCCTCCAGTAGTCATGCTGGCGGTCCGAGGCGCATGGGCGGTTACACCACCGGTCCACACCGCCAAAAGGACTCCTCCAGTCGTATTACGACCTGTAATATGGCCTGGCGGTGTTCTGATGGCAGGGCGCTGCCGGCGGTGGAAGCGCCTGTTCCCGTTCCCTGCCGGATGACCTCCTCAGCGGACAAGGTAAGTCGATCGTCCAACAGGGAGAGAAGGGTGGGAGGGTAGGGCATGTTGTGTGTGAGTCGGCGCTGTCTGTGTGTGTGAATGTAAGAGTGTTTGAGTGTGTGTGAATGTAAGAGTGTTTGAGTGTGTGCGTATGGATGTTTGAATGCGTGTGTGTATGGGTGTTTGAATGTGTGTATGATTTTTTAAGTGAGTGCGTGTTGGAATGCAAGTATGAATGCGTGTGAATGAGTGCATGTATGGATGCGTGTGAGAGAATGTGTGCATGGATGCGTGTGAGTGAATGTGTGTATGTAAGTATTGGTGAATGAGTATGCGGGGTGCGTGTGGATGTGTGCATGTATGTGGGGTGGGGGAGCGGGTGCGGTACTAGAAGGGGGTGCTGTACTGGAAGGAGGGAGTGGGGTGCTGTACTGGAAGGGGGTGTGGGGGTTCTGGTATGGAAGGGGGGGGTGAGGGTGTATTAGGATTGCAGGGGGGATATGGGGGGGGGGGGGTAAGTCTGCTGGTGACAGGAAATACATTTTTATTCTTATGATTTCACCCGTACCCTTTCCGCCAGGGTTTTCGTGGCTGTGCTACCGCCGCGAAAACCCTGGTGGAAAGCCGACTCGTGATACCGCTAGCGGTCTTCAGTGGACTGCTGGGTCGGAGATGCTAACCACCGGCCCAGCTGTCCAACCGCCCTGGCAGTACAGGCGGGGATGTGGCAGTTGCCGGCCCGTCGGTGGTGAGATCACTATTGTGGCCCTGGCAGTCTTCAGACCACCAGGGTCATAATGAACGCCTTTATGTTTAACATCTCTTCCTTATCCTTTTTAACTACTTTACTGCTAGAAGAAATGCCATTCTCCTCTTTATCTGCTTATCATCAGTTGCACAAGTAATCACTTTTTTATTGCTCTTCCTCCGGCACCCATGTGCAAACTGACCAATCTGTATTTAAATCATTTTACACTTTCAACACATTTTATGTGTTTCACAGTAAATTGAATGCTTCAACATGACTGGATTACTGTTTTGTTATAACTTTGTGGATTTTTGTTCAAATCATGCTCACCGTTTTTCCTCTCTATACATTATTCGAGCTATAAATTTCTCTTCAATTTGAATTCAAATTTGCTAAAACTCTTCAATGCCAAATAGTCCTGCCAGAGAACTGTACACGAAATCTTCCACTCCTCAACTCACCAACAGCTGCCCACACAATCTCTGTAACATCCCACCACCTCACAAAGAATGTACATGAGTGATCATTCTAAAATACAGATAACATTACTAGATATTTAATCTTAAAGACACAATCATAAGAGACTCCCTCTCAGATAACCGCATCAAGATTCACCAATATGCGAAAAATGCACATCTCTACTTGAAGGTATTATCTGCTATAGACATTCCATACCCCAAGCACTGCCTGCACCTTATCAAGACATGGGTGTCCAGCACCTACCTGAAGATCAACCCAATCCAGATAGAATTTCTGTTATTTGCCAAGAACAAGCAAGAAATATTACAAACCTGACTCAATTATCTGTACCTTGATGTCTTAAGACCCAGGCTTTCACCGAATATCAAGCCACTTGGAACATATTGCCAAAAACAAAGATGACCTAGTACTCACTCTCTTTTCTAAAGAAAGTGAAACCACTCCTTCCAGAAAGCAATTTTAGAACAGTTATTCTAGCCCTCGCACTCACATCTGAATGATGGTAATTTCATGCTCCACGGCCTCTCCACAATTGCATCCCTTAAAGGCATTCTACATGCCAGAGCACGTCTCATCCCAGGCCAAAAGAAATATGCTCAAATCACCCCCATCCTAAGGGAACTCCATTAGCTCTCCTTTATGTCCCATACCACCTTTAAAACAAGCTGCATCATTTACAAAGTCATCATGACCAGTACCCGGTGCTTATCTTTTGACAAGCTCACCAGCTTTGGTGGCCCTCAAGTTCACCCGCAGCCAGACTGTCAAACTGTAGATTAAAAAGTGTAAAAAAGAAAAGCAAGGCAGCAGGCTTTTCCATCTGTGCACCTCGGTTACGGAATATTTTTTCATCCAAAAACTTCTACAATTTAAGAGAGTTAAAGGCACACTTTAAAAAAAAAAAAAAAAAAACTGCACCATAATGCGAATGCAGTAACAATCAAATAACCAGCTGCCTCGCCTATCGCTATTTGACTGTATGCTTGCATTTTTACGGTGCATAGTGGTCCACTGATATTTTGGCTAGGTTTGCACGACACAAGTATCACACACACAAATACAGACATTACATTTGGAGACTGTGTTCTTGTATTCAGCAGACAGGCACATCTGGAGGGAGCATTTGTAGCCGGTCTACTTGAAGCTGGCCCAGTTGTGAATTTACATACAGACATATGTGGCTAATGCAATGTTAAGTGGGTGTACATGGATACTGCTGTTTACATGTTGACTACGGAGGGTACACAGCCTGATGACCAGGAATAATTTAAGTTTGTGAACTTATGAAGAGTCCAGTGCTGGAGAAGAAGCATCCCAATCTAATGGTGTCTGGTATAACATGCACACGTAAGGAAGAAATCATTTGCTTGGTCTCTCTGGGATATTCATGTGGTTGTTCATCTTGGAATTATGTGAGGAGGTTCTACAGAGAGCTCATCTTTAGAATGTTTCTCTCTGGGGACTGCTTTGCAACGGTCACCCTCAGGAACACTCTATCCTAGTTTTCCTTAATGAAGAATTGTTCTATGGAACATTCGTCTTTGTGATGTTGTCCAGTCCTGTGCTAATATCACTCAGTATGCTGGGAGGAGGATCTATGTACAAGAAGTAGGATCAGACAGCCCCCTGCTGCCCATGGTGAGGTGCTTGGGACACCCACCTTAAAGGAAACCCCTATTCAGCCAGAGCCTTGTCAATTGTTTTAGATATTGGAGTCTAAAGGGTTGCTCACCACATTCTGCAGGGGACCACATCATTTTACATTATGCTACCGATCTCAGGCATTTTCAGGGCTGGTTATACTTCCTTAGGAGTACCTGGTGTAGTTTCCAGCAGTCACAGAATTATGGGTTCATATGCGGACGTTGAAATGGACAAAACCAAGGACTATCTCAGATCTGGAGAAAGGGAGAGAAGTCTTATAACTCTTTCAAGACAGGATACTTGATGTTATTGGACCGTTGCCCCTCAACTTCAAAGGTTTTTGACAAAGAGAGGTTGATTATTGGTGAGGGGTCCCAAGTCAAAAAAGATACTTCATAGTCTAGTGGGATTCCTCCGATGTCCTTAACACTGAAACGTGCAATGTCAACCAAGGACGGGAGTGGTGATGACACAGACGTCCATGACCTCAAGCCATCACCCATCCCACTAAGCTTCAGGTACTAGGAGAAGAAACAGTCCTCATGTGCTTTCAATGGCCATGAACACAGATGGGACTTTTCCCTTGTAAGTGCCCAATTCTCACAGCTTTGACCCTAGGATGATACTCTCCCAGTTATTCCACCTCTTGTAAAGCCTTTCCTAAAATATTTCACTCAATGATATACGAATCTGAGACAAACCATACAGACATCGTGTTCATCTTATCTGGATTTATCCACCAAAAAAGGTTCATGATTTAAAAAAAAAAAAAAAAATGAGCTAGTATGGTGGACACAGAACAGCGAGGGGGGGGTCCCCTCTTTAAAAAAAAGATGATGACATTATAAACTTGACAATTAAGACCTGTAACAACAACAACAAAAATGAGGTTTCAGTCAAAGAAACTCCTCGAAAAGGAAGGAATGTTCTGAGATCCTTGCTTCGTCAAAGGGAACAAAACAAGCACACACCTGCCCCTGCCAATGAAGAAGTGGCAGTACAATTCCCTGGAAGTGCTGTCTGTTCACATGTTAAACTCTGTGCTTAGGGGAACCGCAACCAGTGCTGCCTTCAGGAACATGTTCTGGGAAACTGCAGAGCAGTAGGCATCTTTCACCTTTAATTATTTCAGAAGAAATCCAATAATGACGACTCCTTAGTTTCTTGGCTATGAATAGGGTTTCAGTGGCGAGCAAAGTGCCATAAAACATTTTTTTCGATCTGACCAGAGACCCACTTGGGTACAAGACGACTCGGGTCAAGCAGCTTGTAAGGGCTTCTTGGGTATGAAACGGATAAAGAAGTTAAGACTAGACTTCATTTGTGCTTTGACAAAGGAATTAAGGCTTCCGCTGATTTGCCGAAAATCCTGTACCGAATAGTGCTGTAGACTCCATGTAAAGTAAAGTGGGCTATTTAAATGAAACATTATAAGTAGGACTCCCAGTATATTTTCCTGTCTACGTATTTATTTTCAAATATGAAAAAATAAAGAAAATAAGCTTTCTTTTGGGTGCTTATCAGCTACTGTCAATCAAGTGTTTTAAGTCAATGGCGGGAGAGTTTAAAAAAAAAAAAAAAAAAAAAGGACGTTCTAATGAAGCTTACACAACTAGCAGTAAAGCTTTTTACACTTTTCTGCAATGTAATTATTTCAGATGACTATCGTACTGTAAATGGCTGAAACTCATTCGACATTCAAACATGAGTAAACATTTGTTGGTTAAATAAACATGGAAATATACCCATTGCACTTCTATTTTTTATACTGAGCACAAAATAAGTATGGATATGGTTATGAGCAAAAAATAAAACCTGGATAATACAGACAAAAACATCAAAAAAGGTAAATACCATAAAACCGGGAGCACTAATTATATACTGGCCAGTCATTCACAACGTTAGAGAAGAACTCCTTAGAATCAGAGATTGATTGCCTTCGTAGAAAGAACCACTCTGGACACAGGGAGAGGCAAAGTTAGGTTGCAGGAACACTATTTCTACCAGTAATTTTGCAAAATACATTCAATAGGCGATGCCTTCAACTGCAAACCTTTGAAACTTTCTGTAATGTTCCTCAACAGAATAGGGGAAGCATATTTCCAGGAAGTATGAAAAGCACATCATACTTAATGTTGTTGTCCCTGCAGCTAAAATATGAGTAAGAGCCAAAACGAACAAGTTACTTACCTTTAGTAACACTTTTTCGTGGTAGAGACTATTTAAATGCAGATTCCTCACCGTAGAATATTGATGAGCTGTCAAACTGAATAGGAAAAAAAATCTTGAGTAGTACCTCTACATGTCAGTAAATGGCATTGAGCAGCTCAGTGACAATGGCATGCCCGGTGCCTATGTAGGTGCCACTCCAGGGTGACCTCAGTTTCTTTCACAACAATTTCCCCACTTAAAATGCGGGGCCATGACTGAATGATGGGTGACCAGTGTGCATAACAGGAGCTTTTGGGTGAAGGGGCCATTTTGCAGATCCTGGAGGGTCGGTCAAGATGCTGCAGTTAGTCTCTGCCAGAAAAAGTGTTACCGAAGGTAACTAACTTGTTCTTCTGGAAGAGAATTCTAACCGCAGATTCCTCACCTTAGAATAGATGCCCAAGCAATCATTCCCTGGAATTGAGCCTGCAAACTGGCTCAAACCAGGAAATCCTGGAGAACCAAACAGGTAAAATGCTAGTCTTGACAGATCCAACTGTCCATACAGTTCTGCTTTCTGAATTTGTGAAGTGACACCCACGTAACAGCGTGTCAGATGCGCAGGACAGGTACTCCATGAGCAAACACAGTTGTGGCAGCATTGGCCCTTTTGAAATGGGCCAGCAAGCCCTCAGGAAGCTGCTTCTCAAAGGTAGTGCATTGCAGATCTTGTTGCAAAGTACAACCCATAGAGAGATTGTTATATTCTGCACAGCCCTGTCTTTTTTTATGGCTACTGTGAATCCAATAAAAAATCTAATTATCCACCCGGTGGTCTTAGTACGGTCAATGTAAAAAGAGAGAGCTCCTTTTGGATCCAGACGGTAGAGCCTCTGCTGTGCCGTAGAAGGGTGAGAGAAAAATTTTTGACAGCATGATGTTTTGGCCAGCGTAGAATTGAGTCATCACCTTCAGTAGGAACAAGGCATAGTTTGCCCTGGTAGAAGCTGGTTTATTAAGGGTTCACTAGAACAGCTTGAAGCTCACTCACACTCAGGGCCAATGTAATGGCCACTAAGAAGACAGAAGAGTCAGAAGTCTCAGATGACAGGTGTCTAGTGCCTCGAATGGAGAGGCCATAAGAAATGTCAGGACCAAATTAAGATCCCACTGGGCATTAATAAAGGAGTAGGATTGTAAAAATGTTGCAGGCCCTTAGGTAAAAGTTTCACAACAGGTGACTTAAACAGTGAGGGCTGATCTACAACTACGAAAAAGCCTACATGGCAAGAGGCAACCTTTAACGGTGCCCAAGGTAAGGCCTTGCTTGGCTAACAGCACAAAGAACAGAATGTCAGACAGATGAAGAAAGTGGATCAACATGTTGTAAGGAACACCAAACCACACATTTGCCCAGTAGCAGGCATTTACAGTTTTTATTGAGGGATGCCTGACTGCAAAGATGACATTACAAATCTTGGAGGAAGATCAAACACATTCAACTGTTGCTGTTCAATCCCCATGCATGAAATTGAAGTATGTGCAGGTAGGGATACAGGAGCTTGCCCTGCCGAGTTCATCCCCAAAGGGCAGCCCGATCGGAGGACAGATGATCACGATCAGTAGTTCGGGATGCCAAACTTTCCTTGCCCTGTTCAGAGCCATTAACATTACTTGGGCTTCCGCCAAAGTTCTCCCCATTCTCGTAAGAGACCTTGCACCATCTACGGTTGTAGATGCCATTTGTTATCCACAAGGCATCGAAGGCTGAGATTTTCTGCCCTCACATTTAGCACTCCTGCCAGGTGCTGCACAAACAGGAAGATATCCTGGTGCCCCAGCCAATTCCAGAGGTGCAGGACCACCCAAAAAGGGTTCACAACCCCATTCTGTCCTGTTTGTTGCAGTACTACATGGCAGCGATGTTGTCCAAAAGACCAGAACCAGACTTCCCCTGATGGATGCGAGGAAGGCTTTCAATACCAATTAGAGAGCCCTTAGCTCCAGACAATTGATCTGGAGCTGAGAGTCTGCTGGAGACCAGAGTCCTCTGATCTCTACCTCTCCCAGGTGGTTGCCCTAGCCCAGAAAAGATACATCAGTCGCGACTGACAGCTATGTGTGGGGAAGAGAGAGAGGGGTCTGCTGCTGATCCAATCACAGTTTGTTAACCAGCACTGCAAATCTTTTGCACTCTCCTCCAAAATCTGGCCCGGTCGGAGAGATTTTCCTGGTGTGGTGTCCACTGGGACTTCAGATCCCACTGGAAATACCGCATATGCCATCAAGCGTGCTTCACCCAGTAGCCTTATCGAATTCCAGGACTGAGGTTAAAACATTGGGATCATATCCCGATTGTCTGGGACTTTTCGCTCCAGAGGGTAGGTGCAGAACTGCACCGTATCCACATCTCGGATGAAAGGGAGAGACTGAGAAGGCATGCTAATAGCCAGCAAGCGCTGAAGGTTTAAAATAGCTTGGAGGTGGGAGATGACTGCCTGCGGTGAGCCTGCCTTCAATAACCTATTGTCGAGGTAGGGGAAGATCAGAACCCCTAACCACTGCAGTTATGCTGCCATCATTTTTGTGAACACCGGAGGGGCAACGGTGAGGGTGAAGGAGAGCACAGCAAACGAGAAATGCTCCTGGCCTACCATGACCCGCAGGTAAAGCCTTTTGGGCCTGTAGTACAGGAATGTGGAAATATATGTCCAGGAAGTCCAATGCTACTAGTCTCCGGGGTACAGTGCAGAAAGAACGAGAATCAAGGTGCGCATCTTGAATTTCCCTTTCCATAGAAAGGCGGTGAACGGGCTGAGGTCTAGGATAGGATTGAGGCCTATGTCCTTTTTCGGCACCATAAAGTGGCGTGGATAACAACCATGCCCTAGTTCTGATGCTGGCACTCTCTCACAGGCTCCTTTGGCCAGCAGAGCCTGCACATTCTGACTGAGCAATATGAGATGGTCCTCTATCAGCCCTTCTGAGGATGGTGGCAGGGTAGGCAAGGATCCTAGAAACAGAATGGAATAACCCAACTTGTCTGAGGTTGTTGCTTTCCAATGAAGGACAGATAAGCCTGCTGGCCTAGGGGGTAAGGTGGGAATTGCAGACATACATGGGAGCCCCACTTGTAGTCAGAGAAGAGGCAAAAGGAGGATTGTTGCTGTTGTAGGAAACGGATGGAGAAGCCTAGGGTTCTGGCAGTGACGGGATTCTCCTTAAAGCGCTTAAGTGCCATGTTCACCTTCTCAATTAATAGGCAGGAACCGCCAAAGAGCATGCCTATCAGGAAAGAATGGACCGCCTGTGAATACTCTGTCGATCTCAGCCAGGCATGGCGGTGGAGTGCCATCACTGAGGCCATAACCCTGCCTAGGTGAGTTAATGGTGTCCAGTCCGCTTTGGATGGTGAACTTCGCTGCCTCCCAGCCCTCTATCAGGCCTGGTTGAAGATGACTCATCCCTCTTCGGGAAACATGGGCAGAGTCCAATAAGGTGTGAGTGTAACCGCCCTCTTTGACTCGCTATCCAATAGTGTACTAGGGACTGTACTTGGGCTATGTTTGGCCATTGGGGCCTGCACCACCAGGCTCTCGGAGAAGGATGCTTGGTGAAGAAGGCTGCGTCTCCAGGGTAGGGTGGTGGTAACGGGCAATCGCTCTGGAGCGAGACAGACGACTGGTGGGACAAAGCAGGTACTTAAGCAACCAGACGGTGGATACACAAGAATTGATTTGGCATCCTGTTTGTATTCCTTTCAAGTTGTACCCCAGTGTTATATGTAAATCCAACAGGTCTGTCAAGTAGAATGTGACATTCAAACAGGATTTGACACTGTGATATCAAAAATGGATGCTCACAGCCCAAACCTTTTCAAATGCTAAATGCCAATCCTTGAAATGAACAACAGAAAAAGAGCCTAAGGCTTCTACCTCCAGAAGAAGCTGAATTTGTAAGGGAACTTGTATAACCATCCAGGTCTAAAGAAGGGCTTTAATCATATTTTATCAACAGTGTATGCCTCTGCCCCATCCTATGAATTAAAGTAACCAGTCTCTCTAAGTCGTCACATAAAGCTAGCAATTCCTGGACATACACTTGCAAGAACCAGGATCTACCTGCTACCATTCCCAGCCACAATCTTAGAAAAAAATCATCAACAGAGGCCTCTCCGAATACCTTAGCGACCACCAACTCCTTGACAGCACTTTGTCTGTTTACAGACTCAACCACAGCATGCAAACTGCCCTCTATGCAGCATCTGAAACTGTATCCAACCCCCTGCAACACCTACATAATATCTGTAGGAAGGTACCCATTTTTGACATGGTCACCCCCACTTTTTGTATCATAATTGATGCAATTCTGACTGAATTCCCAGGTCCCCAGTGTCAGATTTCTTTCCCTAAAACTGTGCAAGTGTTATCCAATTGGCAATACCCTTGGCACCCCTGTAACTCCCTGGTACCTAGGGTATGGGTACCAACAAGGGTCCTTAAGGGCTGCAGCATGCATTGTGCCACACTAAGGGGACGACTCCCCCTCCCCCCACCTAGCACATGCAGACTGCCTTTGCAGGCTGTGTCTCTTGGCGCAGGCAAAAGTGAAAACACAACATCAACAAGCTGTGTGCCATGTCCCCTAACTCTGCGTGCAATATATGTAAGTCACCCCTACAGCAAGCCATAAAGCCCTAAGGCTGGGTGCATTATATTACATGCAAGGACATATTTGTGAGAGCAGATATGCCCCCACTATGTCTTTGTCGATTCTTAGACATAGGGAGTGAACAGGGAAGCCATTTTAAGTACATGTACTGGACACTGTTCAATACGAGTTCCCCCAGCTACATGATGGCTTCACTGAAAATAGGGATGCTTGGTATCAAACATCTTATATTAATAAACACTCACTGATGCCAGTGATGGATTTATTATTACATGGACCCAGAGTGCACCTTATAGGTGCCCCCTAAAAAACCTACCATTTACTTGGGGTGCTGGCTGACTAGTTCTAACTAGCCTGCCACCACTAGACAGGTTTATGACCCCCAGGGGTGAGAGCCTTTGCACTTGGGTGGACAGGAACAAAGCCTGTTCTGGCAGGGGTGTTAGCACACCCCTCCCGACAGGTTGACATGCAAATTTGCATTCCAAGGAATAGGGGCTTGAAAAAAGCCCACTGCCCTTGGTATGTAGATCTGGCTTCCCTCAAAGGCTAGGATGTGGACCTCCTGCCCCAGGGCCCATTTGGAACCTGCACAGGCGGGAAAATTAGTAGTCAGAGAGGCATACCCACCTTTCAGATCAGTCCCACCCCTAAGGTGAGCTGCCTGATGTGGACACAACTTTTGAAAGTCTGCCATCTTGGTGATGACCGAACTAGGAACTCTGGGACAGGGTTATACCCACTTCCCACAGGAAGTAGTCAGATAGGGGATGTAGCGACTCCAGTGGTAAGTAACCCAGTATTTAGGATAGCCCCCGGTATCAGGTAATAAGAGTCCAGCTGACCTACGTAGAAGGACACAAAGAGCCGCAAAAGCAAAGACTGAGGAAGAAGCATTTGATTTCGACCCAGCCCTGCTGGCTGGTCTGCTGCTCCTGACGGATTGCATCAAAATCATCTCGTCCTGGAAGCTGTTGTGCCTCCAAATGCCTGGGAGGACTGCCTGCCTTTAACAAGAACCCAGGAACTCCTGTGGTGCAGCGGGGCTGCTTCCCTGCATCCTGCAGGCACCCCAAAGGACCTGAGTGGACTCCGGACCGCAAAAACCCGAAACGGAAAGCACCACTATGGGTCAGCGGTGCCAACGTTGTCCCCCAGCACTCTGGAGACAGAGCACACCTTGGACTTGTCCACTGTGGATTCACCAACACAGCCTGCAGCCAATGTTCACAGACCCCCTCAACCGCAAGTGCTCCTGGTAGAAAAGACCTGATGCCTCAAGACACCTCTGCACCCGTCGCCCCTGGCCCTGGGAGAAGAGGACCTAAGGTGTCCCACATCCCGAGCACCTCAAGATTTGAACTCACTTGTTGATTCATCTCGACTGAACTCCCTGTCCAAACCTGCAGCCTCTTTTCAACCGGACCGATCCCCATTCACTAACACTGGGCACCTGACTCTCTACTGCACCACTGCACCCGGCTGCCCCAGTGCCACCCGGAGTGACCTGTTGATGTGGCCTTGGACTATGCCCCATACTCACCTTAAGTCCAGATCATCAGTCCCATAAGGTGCTTTACTATACTTGTATGCAGTTCTTGTTTTCCCGCGACAGGATAACATTGCCGCTTCTGAAAAATACAATAAGCGTAGACTTTTTGTAAAGAAATGGCTCCCTGTTGCAGTTACCCCCCACTTTTTGCCTGATACTGATGCTGACTTGACTGAGAAGTGTGCTGGGACCCTGCTAACCAGGCCCCAGCACCAGTGTTCTTTCACCTAAAATGTACCGTTGTCTCCACAATTGGCACAACCCTGGCACCCAGGTAAGTCCCTTGTAACTGGTACCCCTGGTACCAAGGGCCCTGATGCCAGGGACGGTCTCTAAGGGCTGCAGCATGTCTTATGCCACCCTAGGGACCCCTCACTCAGCACAGACACACTGCTTGCCAGCTTGTGTGTGCTGGTGGGGAGAAAATGACTAAGTCGACATGGCACTCCCCTCAGGGTGCCATGCCAACCTCACACTGCCTGTGGCATAGGTAAGTCACCCCTCTAGCAGGCCTTACAGCCCTAAGGCAGGGTGCACTATACCACAGGTGAGGGCATAGATGCAGCACTATGCCCCTACAGTGTCTAAACAAAACCTTAGACATTGTAAGTGCAGGGTAGCCATAAGAATATATGGTCTGGGAGTCTGTCAAAAACGAACTCCACAGCTCCATAATGGCTACACTGAATACTGGGAAGTTTAGTATCAAACTTCTCAGAATAATAAACCCACACTGATGCCAGTGTTGGATTTATAAAAAAAAAAATGCACGCAGAGGGCATCTTAGAGATGCCCCCTGTATTTTACCCAATTGTTCAGTGCAGGACTGACTGGTGTCTGCCAGCCTGCTGCTGAGAGACGAGTTTCTGACCCCATGCGGTGAGAGCCTTTGTGCTCTCTGAGGACAGAAACAAAGCCTGCTCTGGGTGGAGGTGCTTCACACCTCCCCCCTGCAGGAACTGTAACACCTAGCATTGAGCCTCAAAGGCTCAAGCTTCGTGTTACAATGCCCCAGGGCACTCCAGCTAGTGGAGATGCCCACCTCCTGGACCCAGCCCCCACTTTTGGCGGCAAGTCCAGGAGAGATAATGAGAAAAACAAGGAGGAGTCACTGGCCAGTCAGGACAGCCCCTAAGGTGTCCTGAGCTGAGGTGACTCTGACTTTTAGAAATCCTCCATCTTGTAGAAGGAGGATTCCCCCAATAGGGATAGGAATGTGACCCCCTCCCCTTGGGAGGAGGCACAAAGAGGGTGTACCCACCCTCCGGGCTAGTAGTCATTGGCTACTAACCCCCCAGACCTAAACACGCCCTTAAATTTAGTATTTAAGGGCTCCCCTGAACCTAAGAATTTAGATTCCTGAAACTACAAGAAGAAGAGGACTGCTGAGCTGAAAGACCTCTGCAGAAGAAGAAAAGAAGACACCAACTGCTTTGGCCCCAGACCTACCGGCCTGTCTCCTGCTTTCTAAAGAAACCTGCTCCAGCTACGCTTTCCCCAGGACCAGCGACCTCTGAATCCTCAGAGGACTGCCCTGCTTCAAGAAAGACAAGAAACTCCCGAGGACAGCGGCCCTGCTCCAAAACGACTGCAACTTTGTTACAGAGGAGCAGATTTAAAGACCCCTGCAATCCCCGCAAGAAGCGTGAGATTTGCAACACTGCACCCGGCGACCCCGACTCGACTGGTGGAAAACCAACACCTCAGGGAGGACCCTCCGGCGACTCCGAGACTGTGAGTAACCAAAGTTGTCCCACCTGAGCCCCCACAGCGACGCCTGCAGAGGGAATCCCCAGGCTCCCCCTGACCGTGACTGCCTGACTCTAAAATCCCGACGGCTGGAAAAGACCCTGCACCCGCAGCCCCCAGCACCAGAAGGATCGGAACTTCAGTGCAGGAGTGACCCCCAGGAGGCCCTCTCCCTTGCCCAGGTGGTGGCTACCCCGAGGAGCCCCCCCCTTGCCTGCATCGCTGAAGAGACCCCTTGGTCTCCCATTGATTTACCTTGGAAACCCGACGCTCGTTTCTACACTGCACCCGGCCGCCCCAGTGCCGCTGAGGGTGTACTTTTTGTGTGAGCTTGTGTCCCCCACGGTGCCCTACAAAACCCCCCTGGTCTGCCCTCCGAAGACGCGGGTACTTACCTGCTGGCAGACTGGAACCGGGGCACCCGCTTCTCTCCATTGAAGCCTATGCGTTTTGGGCACCGCTTTGAACTCTGCACCTGACCGGCCCGAGCTACTGGTGTGGTAACTTTGGGGTTGCTCTGAACCCCCAACGGTGGGCTACCTTGGACCACAATCTTAACCCCGTAGGTGGTTTACTTACCTGCAAAATCTAACAATACTTTACCTCCCCCAGGAACTGTGAAAATTGCACTAGGTGTCCACTTTTAAAACAGCTATTTGTGTTTTATGTGAAAAGTATATATGCTACTGTAATTATTCAAAGTTCCTAAAGTACTTACCTGCAATACCTTTCAAATGAGATATTACATGTAGAATTTGAACCTGTGGTTCTTAAAATAAAATAAGAAAATATATTTTTCTATAACAAAACCTATTGGCCTGGATTTGTCTCTGAGTGTGTGTTCCTCATTTATTGCCTGTGTGTATGTACAACAAATGCTTAACACTACTCCTTTGATAAGCCTACTGCTCGACCACACTACCACAAAATAGAGCATTAGTATTATCTCTTTTTGCCACTATCTTACCTCTAAGGGGAACCCTTGGACTCTGTGCATACTATTCCTTACTTTGAAATAGTGCCTACAGAGCCAACTTCCTACATTGGTGGATCAGCGGTGGGGTACAAGACTTTGCATTTGCTCGACTACTCAGCCAATACCTGATCACACGACAAATTCCAAAAATTGTCCTTAGAAATAGATTTTTGCAATTTGAGCTATTTTTCTAAATTCTTAAGTCCTGCTAGGGCCTTGTGTTAGTCCCTGTTTAGCATTTCCTTTTAGAGTTTAAAAGTTTAGTAAAAGTTTGAATTAGATTCTAGAACTAGTTTTTAGATTCTTAAAAAGTACTCCAACTTTTAGAAGCATAATGTCTAGTACAGATGTGAATGTGGTGGAACTCGACACCACACCTTACCTCCATCTTAAGATGAGGGAGCTAAGGTCACTCTGTAAAATAAAGAAAATAACAATGGACCCCAGACCTTCCAAACTACAGCTCCAGGAGCTGTTGGCAGAGTTTGAAAAGGCCAACCCCTCTGAGGATGGCAACACAGAGGATGATGATAGTGACTTGGAGGGTGATTCCCCCCTACCAGTCCTATCTAGGGAAGACAGGGCCTCTCAAGCCCTGACTCCAAGCATAATAGTCAGAGATGCTGGCTCCCTCACAGGAGGGACCAACCTCTCTGAAATCACTGAGGATAACTCCAGTGAAGAGGACATCCAGTTAGCCAGGATGGCCAAAAGATTGGCTTTGGAAAGACAGATCCTAGCCATAGAAAGGGAAAGACAAGAGATGGGCCTAGGACCCATCAATGGTGGCAGCAACATAAATAGGGTCAGAGATTCTCCTGACATGTTGAAAATCCCTAAAGGGATTGTAACTAAATATGAAGATGGCGATGACATCACCAAATGGTTCACAGCTTTTGAGAGGGCTTGTGTAACCAGAAAAGTAAACAGATCTCACTGGGGTGCTCTCCTTTGGGAAATGTTCACTGGAAAGTGTAGGGATAGACTCCTCACACTCTCTGGAAAAGATGTAGAATCCTATGACCTCATGAAGGGTACCCTGATTGAGGGCTTTGGATTGTCCACTGAGGAGTACAGGATTAGATTCAGGGGGGCTCAAAAATCCTCGAGCCAGACCTGGGTTGATTTTGTAGACTACTCAGTGAAAACACTGGATGGTTGGGTAACTGGAAATGAAGTGCATGACTATGTTGGGCTTTATAATTTGTTTATGAAAGAACACATTTTAAGTAACTGCTTCAATGAAAAGTTGCATCAGTATCTGGTAGACCTAGGTCCAATTTCTCCCCAAGAATTGGGAAAGAAGGCAGACCACTGGGTCAAGACTAGGGTAACCAAAACTTCCACTGGGGGTGACCAAAAGAAAGGGGTTACAAAACCTCCTCAGAAGAAAAAGTGGGTGACACTAGAAACAAAGAATAAGAGTCCTCAGTAGGCCCCCAAAAACCAGACCAGGTGGGTGGGCCCCGAGACACAACACAAAACAAAGGTGGGTACCAGGGTAAGAACTGGGATGCCACTAAGGCATGGTGCCATAACTGTAGACAGGCAGGGCACCACACCAAGGACACTTCTTGTCCCAAAAACAAACCCCCTAGCAAAATCCCAGGGGTGACCAGTGTAGCCATTGGGGATGACTCCTCAGATGAGGAGGTCTTCATAGCCTTCAACTGGAAAAAGGGCCCAACAGGTGAGTTGGAGATTCCAGAGGGAAGTAGACACTTCCACCACCTACTGGTGAATGGAATCCCAGCCACTGCCCTGAGAGACACTTGTGCCAGTCACACTATTGTGCATGACAGGCTGGTGTTCTCAAACCAGTACATCCCAGGTGAGATGGCCAGAGTAAGAGTTAGCCCAGACAGGGTCACTGATAGGCCTGTGGCTTTTGTGCCCATAGAAGTGGGTGGGACTTTTAGCTGGAGAAGGGTGGTAGTCAGTACAGACCTCCCCCTTGATTGTCTCCTTGGAAATGACTACCCAGATGTTAGTCAGAGCCCAAAAGAGGAACTGGTCCAGTGCCAGTCCTCTCCCAGGGATTCTGGAGGTGCTGCCTCTGCAGTAACTGCAAGTAGGCCCCAGAAGAAAAAGAAAAAGAAAACAGTGTAGGAAGGGTGGACAACCTTTAGCCAAGGTTCCAGCAAGCCAAGAAGATTCTGCTCCAGCAGGGGAGAACTCCAAAAGTGGCACTGGTAACGTCCAACCTGACCCTCAAGAAGTCCTGGCTGGTCAGGCAACTGTTAAGCCTGAGTGGGTGGCTCCTCAGCTAACAGAAGAAAGAGTGGAAGAAGGGTGTTTACTACAAGATGTGGTAACCCCCCACTCTAATACAGCAGACAGGCACCCTGAACCCAAAGAAGCCTGTAACTTAGCCCCTTCCCTTGTAGGTGAAGAGCTAAAGGTGTGGTTCTGGGCACTGACAGCTGTCAGTGGCCTCTGCTGGGTGTTAGCCTTTATGGCTGCACTATCCTTGGCATGGTGGTCTGACCCCATGCCAAATAGCAAGTTAGGCCCCCTGACCCTGTTGGTCATGGTGGGGTTACTCCAGCTTTGGGTAACCTCTTTAGGTAAGCTAGGGGTGACCCTGGCTAAGATAAGATTAGCAGAGGTGGATACCTCCAACCCCAAAATAGAGAGAATGGGTGGAGACATAAAAGACACAGACAAGAGGCAATTCAGACTAGGTCCTATCACTGTGGAAGTGGGTCAGTTCTCCAGAGGGAATGACCTGAACAGGAGGATGTAAGGCAGAGTAGGCCCTGCAACAAACCAGCCTATTTCCTCTACTCTTCCTCGCCTGACAGACTAGGAAGACTCTTCCAGCTTTGGCTGAGTCTCCTGGCCTGTGGGCTGGGGGGGGGGCTTGTGTAAAGAAATGGCTCCCTGTTGCAGTTACCCCCCACTTTTTGCCTGATACTGATGCTGACTTGACTGAGAAGTGTGCTGGGACCCTGCTAACCAGGCCCCAGCACCAGTGTTCTTTCACCTAAAATGTACCGTTGTCTCCACAATTGGCACAACCCTGGCACCCAGGTAAGTCCCTTGTAACTGGTACCCCTGGTACCAAGGGCCCTGATGCCAGGGAAGGTCTCTAAGGGCTGCAGCATGTCTTATGCCACCCTAGGGACCCCTCACTCAGCACAGACACACTGCTTGCCAGCTTGTGTGTGCTGGTGGGGAGAAAATGACTAAGTCGACATGGCACTCCCCTCAGGGTGCCATGCCAACCTCATACTGCCTGTGGCATAGGTAAGTCACCCCTCTAGCAGGCCTTACAGCCCTAAGGCAGGGTGCACTATACCACAGGTGAGGGCATAGGTGCATGAGCACTATGCCCCTACAGTGTCTAAACAAAACCTTAGACATTGTAAGTGCAGGGTAGCCATAAGAATATATGGTCTGGGAGTCTGTCAAAAACGAACTCCACAGTTCCATAATGGCTACACTGAATACTGGGAAGTTTAGTATCAAACTTCTCAGAATAATAAACCCACACTGATGCCAGTGTTGGATTTATTAAAAAATGCACACAGAGGGCATCTTAGAGATGCCCCCTGTATTTTACCCAATTGTTCAGTGCAGGACTGACTGGTCTCTGCCAGCCTGCTGCTGAGAGACGAGTTTCTGACCCCATGCGGTGAGAGCCTTTGTGCTCTCGGAGGACAGAAACAAAGCCTGCTCTGGGTGGAGGTGCTTCACACCTCCCCCCTGCAGGAACTGTAACACCTAGCATTGAGCCTCAAAGGCTCAAGCTTCGTGTTACAATGCCCCATGGCACTCCAGCTAGTGGAGATGCCCGCCTCCTGGACCCAGCCCCCACTTTTGGTGGCAAGTCCAGGAGAGATAATGGGAAAAACAAGGAGGAGTCACTGGCCAGTCAGGACAGCCCCTAAGGTGTCCTGAGCTGAGGTGACTGACTTTTAGAAATCCTCCATCTTGTAGAAGGAGGATTCCCCCAATAGGGATATGAATGTGACCCCCTCCCCTTGGGAGGAGGCACAAAGAGGGTGTACCCACCCTCAGGGCTAGTAGCCATTGGCTACTAACCCCCCAGACCTAAACACGCCCTTAAATTTAGTACTTAAGGGCTCCCCTGAACCTAAGAATTTAGATTCCTGAAACTACAAGAAGAAGAGGACTGCTGAGCTGAAAGACCCCTGCAGAAGAAGAAAAGAAGACACCAACTGCTTTGGCCCCAGACCTACCGGCCTGTCTCCTGCCTTCTAAAGAAACCTGCTCCAGCGACGCTTTCCCCAGGACCAGCGACCTCTGAATCATCAGAGGACTGCCCTGCTTCAAGAAAGACAAGAAACTCCCGAGGACAGCGGCCCTGCTCCAAAACGACTGCAACTTTGTTACAGAGGAGCAGATTTAAAGCCCCCTGTAATCCCCGCAAGAAGCGTGAGACTTGCAACGCTGCACCCGGCGACCCCGACTCGACTGGTGGAAAACCAGCACCTCAGGGAGGACCCTCCGGCGACTCCGAGACTGTGAGTAACCAAAGTTGTCCCCCCTGAGCCCCCACAGCGACGCCTGCAGAGGGAATCCCCAGGCTCCCCCTGACCGCGACTGCCTGACTCTAAAATCCCGACGGCTGGAAAAGACCCTGCACCCGCAGCCCCCAGCACCTGAAGGATCGGAACTTCAGTGCAGGAGTGACCCCCAGGAGGCCCTCTCCCTTGCCCAGGTGGTGGCTACCCCGAGGAGCCCCCCCCCCCTTGCCTGCATCGCTGAAGAGACCCCTTGGTCTCCCATTGATTTACCTTGGAAACCCAACGCTCGTTTCTACACTGCACCCGGCCGCCCCAGTGCCGCTGAGGGTGTACTTTTTGTGTGAGCTTGTGTCCCCCCCCGGTGCCCTACAAAACCCCCCTGGTCTGCCCTCCGAAGACGCGGGTACTTACCTGCTGGCAGACTGGAACCGGGGCACCCCCTTCTCTCCATTGAAGCCTATCCGTTTTGGGCACCGCTTTGAACTCTGCACCTGACCGGCCCTGAGCTACTGGTGTGGTAACTTTGGGGTTGCTCTGAACCCCCAACGGTGGGCTACCTTGGACCCAAACCTGAGACTTGTAAGTGATTTACTTACCTGATAAAACTAACAATAACTTACCTCCCCCAGGAACTGTGAAAATTGCACTGTGTCCACTTTTAAAACAGCTATTTGTGTTTTATGTGAAAAGTATATATGCTACTGTAATTATTCAAAGTTCCTAAAGTACTTACCTGCAATACCTTTCAAATGAGATATTACATGTAGAATTTGAACCTGTGGTTCTTAAAATAAAATAAGAAAATATATTTTTCTATAACAAAACCTATTGGCCTGGATTTGTCTCCGAGTGTGTGTTCCTCATTTATTGCCTGTGTGTATGTACAACAAATGCTTAACACTACTCCTTTGATAAGCCTACTGCTCGACCACACTACCACAAAATAGAGCATTAGTATTCTCTCTTTTTGCCACTATCTTACCTCTAAGGGGAACCCTTGGACTCTGTGCATACTATTCCTTACTTTGAAATAGTGCATACAGAGCCAACTTCCTACACTTTTGAAACCTGAAAGTATTTTTCTTGCAAAACGTACTTATCTGATCGTATTGATTCTGGTACCTAAGTATATATAAAGATACTTGTTATTTTTGTAAAGTGGTGTGGATCTCCTTATTGAGTCATGTGTCTCATTTATTAAATGTATGACTATGGTAAATGTCGACCATTCCGCTCTCTGATAAACCTAGGGCTGCTCGGCCACACTATACCCTAAAAGAGCGCCTTGGAATTGCTTGAGCAGAGGTCCACTAGGATCCTGCTTGAACCAGACCCTCTTCAACGCCTGCATGACCTCTCTAGCCAACATGTCTGCTATGATGACATAAATGTCCTCTTTTACGGTGACATATAACTTATTCTCTCCCTCACAAACGAAATGCCCAGTAAGAGGATCAAGTTCAATGCCTGCAAGACTGAAATCGCCCACTGGATGAAGACCAACTATCTGAAGCTGAACACCGACAAGACCGAAATAGAGATGTTCGGGAAGAGCATTTCACCAGGGGACTCCACCTGGTGGCCAAAAAAGCCAGGACTGACAACACCAAGAACCTCAGGATCGTCATCAACAGCAAACTCAACATGGCAACTTAAGTCAACACCGTCATCGCCTCCTACTTCAACACCCTGAAGATGCTGAAGAAGAATTTCAACTGGCTCCCAATCAGTACCTGGAAAACTGTCACACAACTCTGTCACAAGCAGGCTGGACTACGGGAACACCCACTATCCTGGGATCGATAAAAAACACGAAACTCACCAGAGGGCTGCAGACCATTCTGAACTCAGTTGCAAGAATCATTCTCAACCACCCATGCCACATTCACAACATACTATGCCTGAAGGAGCTCCATTCGCTACACATACACAAACAAGAATAATTCAAACTCCTCACCCACACTTTCAAGGTACTACATAACATCTGCTTTAACAAATCTTCGACAACTACACACCTCCAGGCTCCTGCTTGCACAAATCCCATACACAGGGAAAACCAGAGCTGGTGGTCGAGCCTTCCCCTATGTCGGTCTTAAAAGCATGGAATGACCTGACTCTATAGATGACAGCCTTTGCCTGACTTCTTGAATTCTGCAAAAAGCTGAAGTGCTGGATTTTCCAGAGGTCACGCTAGGCCCTAGGTGTGGCCAAACTCACACCCGTTCAGCACCAGAACACCCTACTAGGCGACAGCACATTCAACAAATCTGAGTAACAATTTCCACATGGGCACAAAAGAGACAGTTACTAATTAGGTCCATAGTTCCAATAAGTCTGACCTACCATTAACAGAAAAGGACAGGTTTCCCCCTTATTCAGAAGGGGTTACACAGAGAAAGTAAGGCTGAATTTCTGCATTCAAACTTCTTTTTCTACTCGAGGGTTTCACTCAGAAAGGAGCATTTATTAATGACTTGTGCCACCAAAGCCAAAAGCATTGGAATTTGAAGAGAATAAACAACTAGGATGGGTCTAGATTGTGACTAAATTCTGGGTGGGCATTTTGGTAACATTTAAATCATTTTGGGTGTGATATTTTGGATTTCTTCATTTAATTTATTTGTGATAATTTCAGATAATAAGCGTCAATTGTAATGTTACTGGATTGATTTTTACATATCTTTACATTTATTTACATGCCATTTATCTGGAAGGGTTTTGAAGGGCAAGGAGAGGAAGAAGTGAGTGATGTGGCAAACCTAACCTAATGTTCAGTCCCAAAATACCACCTCATGGCTCGACCTTGACCTGCCTTTGTGGCCCCATTTTATTTTTCAATCTTAACTTTACAAATTCCTGTAACAAAAAAACAATAATGTCTGCTGACCTTGTGCTGGCTGGGAGAAGTGTTCAAAGGAGGTCAGCCATATTAACCCATATGTCTGACCCACGAATAAAGTATTGCAGAGTAGACATTTTTAGATGAAATGTTCGCCCGTGAATTGTACATTTTCAGTCATGTATTGAGTGAACTTTAAAAAGAGATAAAGAGAAATTCAATGTTCAAAATATTAGATATGTTCAGTTTTCAAGGGGCTCCCTATCTTGATCTACTTGCAGCCAGTTCCGGTATTTCGGGTAACAGCACACCGTGTTTAATAGCATTTAATAGCTAAAACATGAGCTTTAAAAAGAAATATATAAATAAAAAAAAAAATAATAAAAAAAAAAAAAAAAAAACAGCAAGTACAATTTGTAAGGCTATAGAAAATTCTTAAGGTGTTACTCATGACGTCGGCCAATTGCCATCTGGGAAGGTTAACAAATAAAATATAACAATGAACATTAATTTTTGTCAAACGTTTTGACATTCCCAAAGTCTCTCACACGTTTTGGATTCTTGGTTTACAATAGATTTTTAAGTTCACAAAAGGGTTTTATTGTAAGAAAAAAGTAACAAAGATAATTGCTTTTGGACAGATCGTTCAAAATACTATTCTACCCAATTCAACTTGAAAATTTTGGCTTAAATATCAGTTTTGACTATTTTCGTTGGCGGACTAAGGGGGAAGGGTTTCCTAGAAGCGGGTGGTGAAGTGCACCACATTAAATAGCTGGAAGACCATTAATTACAGTGCATTCTTCCTACAAGATCCAGTGCCGGATAACTCACAACCTTCAAGTAAATCCTCTTGCCTCCTGATAATTGGAGAGACAGCTAGAGTAAGAAGGGCACGGTCATAACAACTTTACTACATTATATTTTCTCCACCAATGAAGAAGGCAATCCAGATAACCCCAAATGGCGGGGTAGATTTGAAATCTGTATTATTGCATTTGTATTGCTTCCTACCACTGCTGAGGTGCTGAAAACTATTTGCAGACTGGTATCAATCTACTCCGTGGAAGTGCTATGAATGGAATAGCTTGTGTTTCTCATAAGGACTATATAACTAGTGCTTCAATGTTGTATATACTTAACAGAATTGTGCTTAATCAATTTCGGTCACTGGACCTCTATGGGAATTTGAGGTGGAATGGGAAGTAGTGTTTGAGAGCAGTGATGCCTATGTGGAAAGTGTTTTGGGGTCACCCAGGTGTTGCATGAAGAAACCCAAGGCAGGTGTAATCTTGCACCAATTATAGCATATGCTACGAGGAGCCCGCGAAAGAAATGGGGAGGAGAAAACTCAGATATAGGCATGATACAGTTCCCATTCTATATGCTCTGACGAGTCAACAAAGGAGCAGCAAGGAGCAATCCCTAGTTGTGGCTAATAGATCAGCAGTCAACCTCTGCTCAGAGGAGCCAACTATGGTGTGGAAGTTAGTTATAAATCTCTACTACTAGTTCTTATACAACCAGACATAGTATAAGGTTTGCCAGTCTGTCCAGACGCTGCAGAGGAGCAACCCTTAAGAATGGAAATATTACAGCCAGCCATATTATTTTCTCAGGGAGACCATGCAGGAGTTGCAAAGGAGAAAAGCCATAAACATGAGCATTATAAAACCAGATCGTCGTATAGGGCATGGGGAGAGAATATACCATACGAATGGCATTATGGAAGAGGTTACTTACCATGTAAGCATCTGTTCATAGTTTGTAGCGCTGTGGATTCACATGCTCTGCATACTCCTGCCATCTAGTGTTGGGCTTGGACACTTGCAAGGTGTTTTTCTTCAAAGAAATCTTTTGAGTCACAAGGTATATAGTGCTTCAGAGGAGGCACATGTGAATCTACAGTACTACACTCTACAAACAGCTGCTTCCAGGCTAACATTTTCCATTTGTAGCATGTGCTAATGTAGGTACAGATGCTCTGTATAGACTAGAAGCAGTGGATGATGCGGATATCTGAAATAAGGTCCTTAAGAAAGTCTGGTGAGCCAGAGACTGTTGCTTGGCTAATATATCCACACACTAATGCTTATTGAAGGTGTGTGGGGTTGATCAAACCGCAGCTTTACACATATCCGGCAGGGGAATATTTCCCACGAAATGCATGGTTGTTGCATCCTTTGGCCTAGTGCACGTCCTGTGCATGACAGGAAGGATTATTTTAGCTTTATGATAACAGCTCTGAATACATTTGTGTGTCCATCTAGCAATACCAGCTGCTTTTAGCTATAGGAAGGCTCTTATAAGTCTATGAACAATTAGTATGCTTTGCAAAAGGGTTTGGTTCTGTCAATGTAATACATGTATGTATGTATGTATTTTAGTATTTATATAGCGCGTTCCGGCCGGAGCATCAAAGCGCTCGCAAGAGAAGACTGAAGTTAACACGGGAACAACCAGGTTTTAACAAGCCTCCAAAAAGCCATCAAGTTTTGTTCCTTCCTTATGCCCAGGGGGAGTGAATTCCAGCATCTGGCCACTTCTACCGTAAATGCCTTGTCACCCCATCTGGCTTTGCAGGTACGGGGGACCTGAATCAGAAAGGATCCCATAGATCTAAGTTGCCGTTTAGGTCTATACCAGCCTAGTCTGGAAGATAAATAAATCAGAACCACTTCCCTGTGTAGCCTTATAAGTCAGACGTAGGGTTTTAAACCTGATTCGGCTCGCCACCGGCAGCCAGTGCAGTTATTTCAGGCTGTCGCTAGCCGAGGCTGAGCGCTGAAGATCCATTACGAAACGAGCTGCAGTATTCTGAATTAGCTGCAGCTTCTTGAGAGATGACTTATCTAGATTAAGCATTAAGGCTTTGCAATAGTCCAATTTAGATATGACCAATGCTAACATAACAGATTCTCCACTCCTTCTGCAAATAGGGGAGAATTTTTTTCAACATTTTCAGCGTCCAAAAACTAGTTTTAATAACATGATTAACCTGCAGCTTGAAAGAAAGAGTACTGTCAAAAATAACACCCAGATTTTTAGTGGCAACAATAGGAGCAGGTACAGTACCGCAATCTGTCGGCCACCAGCAAGAATTCCACAGACCCTTAGCTGATCCAAAACATAAGATTTCCATTTTGTCGCTATTTAATTTGAGCCAATTTGAGCCCATCCACCTATTAACCTCTAGCATACAATTTTTAAAACGGTCTGCCACTTCCTCCCAATTCTTGGATACAGGAATGATCAATTGTGTGTCATCAGCATACGAGGTTGGCCAAAAACCAAAAGTCCTAATTAGTTTAGCTGAGGGCGCAACATACAGATTGAATAGCGTAGGGCTAAGAGAAGAGCCCTGGGGGACACCACAGGGTAAATGGTAAGCTGAGGAAGTAAAGTCCCCACAGTTCACTCTAATTGACCTATCTTTAAGAAAAGATTTGAAAGTATTTAACGCTATGTCCCGAATCCCTGCCTGAGAGAGGCAGGATATCATAATCTGAGGTGAGATGGTATCAAAAGCCGCAGATAGATCTAACAGAACTAGTATGGCTCCATGTCCCTCATCCACCAATCTACAGATTGTGTCAGAGGTGGTGATGAGTGCTGATTCGGTACTGTGTGCCTGTCTAAAGCCATGTTGAGAGGGATCCAACTCCCCTGAGGTAATTAAAGAAATCAGCTAATGCCTTGTTAATGCGTCCTAAGAGCACATTAAACATCTATGAGGTGTAGGGCTCTTTCTGCTTTCAAGTCTCATTGATTGAAGATGACTGAAAGCTCTATGATTTGGTTGAGATAAAAAGGGACCACCCTTGGGAGGAACTATGGGTTAATTCTGAGTACTAATATATCTTTAACAAATTGAATGGAGGTCTGTAACTCACCAATATGCCTAAAAGACATTATGTCCACAAGAACAGCTACTTTCCAGGAAAGGTACTGAAAAGGTCAAGAGACTAAGGGCTCACAGAAAGGTCCCATGACTCTGGTGAGGACTACGTTAAGATTCCATGATGAAGCAGGGGGAAGCCTGGAAGGGATGACCCTTTTAAGGTCATCCATGAATGCTTTTACAATGGGTATGAGAAACTGAGAAATGTTCCCTATTTTGTGTGAATACAGATGAGGCTGTTAAAAGTATCCATAGTGAAATGTAGGCCAGTCCTGCAGATAAAGCAAGCAGCATATTAAATCCTTGTCGGAAGATGGCTCTCTATATAGTATACCAAAATGAGGTATACTATGCAGAGTCCAGTATACCTTATTTTATTAGCGAACAGGGGCTTGCTTTAACAATCCCAAGGTGCAACCGATTGATGCTGAACAACCACTACAAAAACAAAGAGGGAGAAGGAGGTTGTGGGGCTGGGTTTGTCCTCCTTATAGCATATATAACATTACAACAGAGGCCCAGCTAAAAGAATTACCACAGGATGAATAAGAAAAAGGATTTTTCTGTTGGCAAAACCCTCACCTACCAGGGTTACCCATTGGTGGCATACTTCATCATTGGGTTTCTTCCGTTCTGCTACGGAGCGGGGCATGCTACTACCTACGGGATACGTGGGAGCACTGATGTAGTCTAATCAATGTGAATCACAGGAGGGATAGGAGTGGTGAGGTCTTGGGTGAGTTAAAATACCTGTCTCCTAGTAATTTCAATGATTTAATAGATCTCTTGGAGGTGGTATGATTAAAAAGGAGGCTGCGGAAGTGGGGGATGTAATGTACAGGACTTCCTATTCTACATGTTTCGGAGCCTTACCCTTAGGCTTCTCTTCAGGACCAAGGTGGACTCAATGGTGCCACTTCCAGTTTGACTACCTCTAATGAAAGCATAAATAATACATGCTCAGTGATACTGTGCAATTCACCTAACTAATGTGGTGTCATAAGATGATACCTATCGTTTATGGTGTCCGTCATTGATACTCGGTCATATTTGGACTCACACATCATAGCTCCTCCGGAAGGGGTGTGTACTTGTAGTCACACTTTCGTCAAAGCGACACTCCCGCTCTGTACATAATGCTCACCTGCCCAGGGTCTGAATCAGAGCACGTACTACAAACACAGTGAACCATTCTATTCATTTCAAAGAGTCAGGAGCCAACCCAGGATTGGCTGAACAGAAACCAAAGAAATGTTCAGGCACCACATTTGTGTTAATCAGTCCACCCACGAGCTACAATGGTAGAGTTCATTGGTGTGAGACACCGAAGCAAGAGGGTGTCAGTCAGTGATTTTGTGGAGGTAATGCATTTAGCTTACTGAACAACATGTGGAGACAGATTAAGGTGTGTGGGTGTGAAACAGTACAGGGAGTCAAGCACAACATCTATGCCCTTCCAGGCAAAAACAAGGATGACACTACAAGAAGATATCATTAACCTATCCTCTCACTACCTAGATGCCCAAGGATGAACACCTTGGGAGGAGTGGATATATAAAGCAATGCAGTTCCTGGAGAGGGGCGGTTGGATTGGCAGAAGGACATGCCAGCCAGTCTGAAAGGAGGAGTGAAACAAGAATTTTTTTTTTTTAATTGAATCACTAAAAAAGGAAGAACAAAAGGGTGAGGAGAGGCAGAAGATGCCTACACAAAATGAAACTTCACATGATAAACCAATAACAATGTAATATTTTGCCATATAAAACTGATGCAATTCATAAAAAAACATTTCTTACGGCATGGTTCACAAATCAAACTATTTCAAGATGACTGAGGAAAGGTCTGCTAAAAGAAGGGTTACTTTCAGTGCTGCAAATAAGCGTACCGTTTATATGCATCAGCTTCTGGATGTAGCATGATGCAGAGCACAGTAACACAGGGAAAAGCAAAGGCAGCCCAGGTGGCTAACTTGCGAACACCAAATTACTTTCACAAATTTATAAAGAAAAATAACCACTGGAAGTGAGAAGGAAACCTGTCTTAGTCAGGGATGAAAGACTTATAACAGTGCCAAACCATACACAGCCAATCAATTGTCTATGCGCCATTGTATAAAGTGCCTGCAACTACAAGATTCCTGAAAAATGAGTTTAATCACAGGATTTTGTAAATACAGCCATTTTGTAATGTTTACATTAAAAAAGTAACCAACTCACAGTCTTCAGTATTTTTCACACCTATGGCCTGGCCTTAAATACAGGAGGCTAGCAACAAGCTAGCAAAAGTCAATGCAGTGTATCTAGCAGGTATTAAACTTTCAGAACCACTGTCAAAGATGGTGGCAGTATTAGCCTCTCCCAGGCCAAGTGACAGAAACATCCTATACTGCTGGTAGAGATGGCCTGCATGATTTCATGCTGCGACCAACAAGTCTAACGTCTGCTTCCAGCAGACCACTTGTGGTATGTTCCATGAAGTAAACGCACACAAATCCATTCCTCATGTTATTGGGCTAGGCACTGGCGCTCTTGCCAGCATTGGCGCCCATGCGCTGGGGGTCTTGGGAGGGGTAGTGAATAGGACCAGGTGCTCTCATGAAGGGAGGAGGTGGTCCCATGCGGTGGAACATATGCGGTCCAAAACCTGCAAGAGACAAGGTGACAATCATGAAATTCCACATACAAGCCTACCTTATAGTAACATTTACTTTGCCAATAACAGGATACATCATTTGCACAGCTACATCCCTAAGCTTCCCAACCCAGTCACACAACTTGTCCACCATCCATAATGTCAGCACCCAAATGGCTTAACAAATGAAGAAAGCTATGCACTGTCTGCTGCCTACATTCTCTTCCCTTGCCATGTGGGCAAGACGATTCTGACTGCTTGTTTCAAGACAATTATATTCTTTTGTCTTCTGTTTGCTCTCTCCATCACCACCCATTAGTGAAGACCTTGCAAACTGTCCAATCATGATGTGATTGTTTTGTAAGATGCCAAGATTTGAGGGTTCAAGCAGGTACTTTGTAATACGATGACAAAGTGTAGGACAGTCAACTAGTAATAGAGGTACCTGTAGATTTGTGTGTGTTTCTGTACTATAGACGTACTCAATAAATTGGTTTGAAACAATTTATTATACCCTTCTCTTCCAAACTAAGCACAACCAGCAATAAGTCATCACTAGAAGACGATACATTTGATATCCATTTGCTACATACTTCTGTTCAAAGATCCAAACCATTATTCAAATGCTTGCCTAACTTCTCAACTACAACCTCCATTCCCACTTTCACTGTATCCAATTGTATCTTGAACTTTCAAAAGCACAGATCACCTGTATCTATTGCACCACTAATTTTTCTTGTTCCTCTTCAGACACCTATCTCTGCAAATCATCAAAACCAGATTTCTTCTGCCACTAAAGCTTCTTCAATTAGTCCTTTCAAAACAGAGGCAGTGCTGTACAAATTCAAAAATTTCTGAGCTATTGTACGTGCCCCATCCAACATTTTTCCTCTCTGAATTTGGCTGCTAAGTCCTACTAAAAGAATCTCCCAGTATCTCACCACCACTCATTTCTGCATTCAACATCAAACAAAGTTTTAAATTTCGCTCTCAGTCCACAGTATAATTTTTAATTGTAATAGCCCAGATGATCTTGCAGGTCATTCCTACATGTTACGCTGCTTAACAACTCCCCCATTTAACATTACCACTTACGGTACTCCTACAATTGAACCCATGCTTAAAATTCACAGCATGCAATAGACACGGTCTAAGGAATAAGCAGACTGCAATATCCAACTTAAGTAGATCGACTGGGAAAACACCATAACCGTGCAATCCAGGAAGGCCAATGCAGTATACCCCCATAAAATTGCTAATGTAAGCATATACAAATGCTAATATATATTTTGCACTTTCCTATCACTCGAAGTGGGGTACAGATGGTTGGAAGTTGTTAAGCATGTGATTCTACAGTAAGTCTGTACTGAAAAAAAAGTTGGATGTAACTAACTTCTCATATGCAGCACAGCAATAAACATTTATAAAGTCACATGCTCTGCAAATTTGTATCTGTGTCCAATCACTGGACTGTATGATTATACACAGAATGTTAAATTACGGCAGTGCTGTGCCTTCCACTCAGTGTCTGCAACTTTGTATGATTAAACCCGATGTAGGAAATAGACCAACCAGGAGGAGGAGGGCCGATGCCCGGAGGTGGAGGCAAGGCAATGTTGACAACGGCAGGGGCACTGGGAGGGAGGTTGAAAAAGTTGGAGGGAGCTTCTTCTTCTTGCACTGCTGCTGGAGGAGGAGGAGGGAGAACTGTGGGAGAGAAGAATGCACTACATCAGAAATGTATAGGCAACATAAACATCAGACACCTATCCGCAGCACTAATAGAGAGGCAGAATGAGTCCCCCCCCACCTTCTTGTTATGCCCCACCCACCCCAAGATACTAAACAGTGCAATCCATCCCTCTCCGCTCAGGCAAAGCAAAGGATGGGAGCTCATGATCAATTTTGAAGAGAGACACGAAGGTTCTAAACTGAATCTAATCCCAAATTAGAATGTTCCCACTGACTTAACGGTGGAAGACTGTGCAGCTGATGCAAACACCATTTTGCAACGATTGTATAGACAAAGGCTTGCATAGTCCTGTAAAGTTCAATACTAAAATCCAACAGAACTCGCCAGTGTCCCAACTGGCTGCTTATCTGATCTTCAAATACGAGCCTACAAGCAAAGAGACATTAAAATAGAGTTTTCATGGGATGCTGTTGAAGCAACATCCCCAAAAAACTCAGTTGGTGTTGGACACCACAGAGTAATTGCCTATGATGCAGCAAAGCAGATTATGCTACACATTATGCTACACTGCAGCGTGATCCCATACACACACAACAGTCCCTGGTGCAACCTCGGCAACTTATATTCGTTACTACTCTAAAAGGTATCTGTTATTTTGGCAAATGTACCCTATCCAGTGCCAACAGATTTTGGTTCACTTCCGATATTTTTCAATATACAATTTGCACATTTCCTTTCAATAAGGGAGAAAACCCATTAGCGTGCACAAGTCGAGAGAGTGTCTCAGTTATAGAGATTAGAAACTTCTGTACAAATCCAGTACATTCAAATCATGAGCCACTTACCATATAGTGCAAAAACATTAAGACTAGAGGCCAAGTACAGCTTAAATTGAATAAGAAATAATTCAGATGCGTGGTAATGCAGAACACGTTATCAGTTAGCATAATCAGGACAGATTTTCAAGAAACTACAGCTACAATTAGTGAATTGCATGCTATATGGATAGCATTAACCATCTACACCACCCCCTTCTAATCAGACCTTCACAGATTTACCTGTGATCAGACCTCTAACGCAGCAACGTTTCTTACAGTTGACAATTCCCTCCTCCTTGGGGGGTAAAAACTAACCAGAGTTTCATAACTCATTAACCCAGTAGACAGTCTGTTTCTGGGCAATTAAGACTCTAGTATATAAAAGCATATAACAACGAGTGGAACAGTAAAATAGAACAAAGCGCCTTACTTATGATCCAGGTGGGCACGCCATACTGGTAAACTTGGACTATAGTTCTATATGCATATTTTGCGCCAGATATAAAAATGCACTGAATGATGCATATAAACCATGATGTATTAGAAATCTGCACAGTAAGGTATGTAAAAGCAGTGAGAAAATTAAAACATACAGTACTATCCCTAACATTGCACTGCAGTAGATAATTCCTAGTAAACTGACAAAACAATATACAACTACAGACTTTATAACATTGCCTGCTTGCAATGCACCTTATTTTTATTTCCCAGTGTCAAAATATATTTGGCACACAGATATCCAGCATATCACAATGAAAATGAAAAGCGCTTAGGTGAGAGTCGAGTTACGTGCCAAGCATAGGTCCAAAAGTGGTTTCCTTTCAAACTATGGATTTCACTTGGATTACTACATCACTAATAATCTCAAACGGGTGTCTCAGGATGGAGTAAATATATAGCCACAGCATAAGTCACAATTTAATTACTTGTTGAGTAGCAAAATTCAAATGCACCAGCAACTATGTTCATATCGTAACCTATGTTCCCTCCAAGGTGAGCGCCTGGGCGGCCACGCACACAGCAATCAGTCTCCGTGCAGGGGGCACACTGGAGCGCACATTTCAAAGGAGCGACCTTTAAGGTCTAAGTGGAAAAATCTTGCAGGTGAGAAATGAAAACAAAGGAGGCTAATTAAACCTGAAAAGCAAGTATTTGCATCTGCCGATGGGGTGATCTCAATCATATTTGGAAGCATTTAACTTTTATTGCAGTTCAGAACTCAAAGACAAACGCTGCCAAATACGATGGAGATCACCCCATTCACTGATGCAAATGATTGCTTTAAAATATTTTCAGGACTCTTGCAGGGGCGCTCCTCATTTAATTTTTTGCTTGCCCACCTATACAAAACTTTGGAGTTTAATGACATATCCCATGTTAAAAAACAAACCAGAAATCTATGTGCAAACTAAATCTCACTGTAGCGTGCAGCTGCCTTTTCCAAAAATGTCATTCTTTGTGTTCTAATCTGTTAGCGAAAAGAAGTTCAAGTATGACATTTTGGAAAAGGTGGCTGCAAGATTCCACACTGTATGCACAAAGAGGCCCGCCAAAATTTGCTGATTCCTTTCAACTTCACTGCACACTACAGTGAGATTTCCCTTTCCACAGTTTTTTTTTTTTTCTTAAACATGGGATCCCAAACTTTTGTACAAGAGGGCGAGCTAACAAATTAAAGGGGAGAGCCCGTGCAAGAGCCGGGGCTTGAAAATATTTAACAGGGAACTCTACACCAATTCTTTAACATGTGGAAGCCTTGACATTAATACATTAGCTCATAGCACCGCATTGAGAAGTACTTTATTTAAACATGAACCATGAGTAAACTAGGAGGCAAAGCAATTTCCATGTGAACCCTGTATATGTGACCCAGGTTATTATAGAACGATATTATAGTCTACTAAATCAAACATAGGTTTTTGTACAACTGATATTTTGAACACATACTTGAAAGTGCTTTTTACGCAATAATGAAGAAACATTAGTTTTGCTAAAATAAAATATTTGCCTAAGATAACACAATTTAAGTGGGGAAGCCACGATTTAGAGAGGTTTCTTGGTGTCTCTTTGTACAAATCAGGAAGTAAATGGGTATCTATTTGACTTTCCTTATGTTAAAGCTTTCTCTTTACCTCTTTGTGCACTTTTCCGCAGTTTTCATATAGCATGAACACTACCCAAAGGCATAGGAGCAATTTACATGTGCACCAGTTACATTACACAAGGTCACCATTTATTGATTAGAGGCATGGGGAGAGTAAGTGATTTGCCCAGAATCATAAAAGGTTAAGTTTACTCTGAGACTCCAATCCGATTTCGCTGCTCCAAAGTCAACAACACTGGTTATAACACAGCATCCAGGGTACATGAGGGGAAGCAGGCAGAAGCAATGTGAAAGCTTGCCTCGTTATGGGCATGAGGTTCCAAAAGCACCTTGAGCTAAGACAGAACCTTCAGGCTCGAGCTTTCAGTGGCTCGCCCACCTAGAATGTTTTGTAAACATTTCATTATACCACTAGAAGCTACTATTCTTAGTTTAACCACCCAATAATACATATATATAAATATATATAAAAAACTGAGAACAGGTAAACATTTGATTGTCAAGAGAAAGGAAAGAAAATGTATATAAATGTGTATATATACACCGACAGAGTATTTTCTTTCCCTTATCATGACGGTCGTTTACCTGTATTCAAATTGAAATATTGCTATTTATCTTGATGTTATTCTCCTTTTTGTCAGTATTGAATATTTGTGTTTGCTTTTTGTCAGTCTCTTTGTAAAGCGCTCTGATGCCTGTTGGGCCTTCTGTATGTTAGAAAGAACTACAAAAACAAAAACATGCACTTTTTCAGATCATTCACATTTTTTATACTAGTGGAGCATTGAATTCTACATTACTACATCAGCTGAAAGCTTTACTTAGCTGATCCGTTAGAAAGGTTCTGAATTTAAGATTGAGTTTTCAGTGATCTAATAGCATATTGTCATATGTGTTTAACAGTACCCCATCCTCTTCATTGACATGTTTTTGTCTAAAAACTTAAAGAGGGAGAGAATGTATAAGTACTTGTATGACATTGCAGCACAGTTGGGTATTTCATATTATGACACTCCGAACATCTCCACTGCGGATCAGAGTCTGATTTAGTTTTGGAGAGTTATGCTGTCAGTATCATGCAGGTGTAAGTTCTTCTACACTGTGACTTTTGGTGACTGGGTGAGACTGGAGTGCTATACCACATTCCTCATTTGATAAGGATGCCTGTTGCCCCGCAAATGATGGGTGTTGTAGATAGCCAATAACAGCAAGTGCTATTGGATTAAAGTATGACTGATTTTGTCTAAGCATCATAGTGAGTAAAATAAATATTAAGTTGGAAAGTGAAGACAAGTGAGTGCCTTATCACAATTTTGTGCTAATTCAGATGCAAATTTTAGAACCCATAATTACAATTTTCGTGGATTGTGGTGAGTAGGCAGTGTACAATTTGCACTCAGGAGTTGCAGTCCTCAGAATAAGGAATGAGTGCAAATAGCACAATTTTACAGAGACTGAGGTGTGCAAGGTATTATTTTGCACTCTAAGCCCCAAATTGTGCAACATTTTCCTTGGCATAAACTAAGGGTGCAAACCCATATTTCACAGAGTTTGCACCAAAGCTGTAAACCCAGTTCAGGAACAAATGAACATTTGCACATGAAACCGCATTAGCTGCACTCAGGTAATTAGGGCTTGAGTGAGCCACTGACTAAAAACCCCATAGGTATATGTGAACCCATTGTGGGGTTAATAATAAGACACAAATCAATGGGATTTATATTTCGGCAGACGGGATATCTTTCACCTTTGTGACACAGTAACACGTCCGCCAAGATCTAAATCGTGCACTATGTTTTCAAAATTTTCTTGGGGCTAATCTTTTGTTAAGAAAGGTAAGCTCACTGGCTTTGTTTCCCTGAAACCCAGCATTTGGCATTGTCCATGCAGGCAACAAGCAGTGGCAGTGGGATAAGCAGTCTGTGCAATGGGAGAAGTGGTCGAGGTACCCTAAAAATGTGGGCATCTGCGCACACACATATTTATATGTACACATACATATATATATATATACACTACATACACTTTTTTAAATTTTTTTTACACAAAATAAAGATGGCATCTAAGGTTGAGTTGACACCCTGAAGATGTTGCCCACAGTACTTGGACCGTGAGAAGTTGAGTCTGTGCTCTGGGGGTGTCGCAGAAAGAAGCCTGGGTAGGGGACGTGCTGCAGTGAATTAGGAAAGGACCATGTTAAATTTAACAAAACTCCTCTCTGGATCTTCTGTTGGACTGCAAAGATTGGATTATTGCATGAGCTGCATGACACTCTCTCTGAAGACATTATACTGTTCTTTCACCCGATTACCCAAGAGGTAGCAGGCTTGCTTGCATAATGACTAATGGTAAGTTCCATTTGCGCATACATCTCCGAATAATGTGCACAAAGCCACTGCACTGCCACTCACCAAACAAAGTAATTAGAGGGAACATTGATCGTAACCCACAGTAGAAGAATCAACCGGTGCTTCCTTGAAATCCCACATAATGAGACGAAAAGAAAATGTTTAGCTTTGTAAGCCAATGCATTACTGCAGGGACAGAGACCTAAAGCCTGGTTACAGTTTTTCCATTCCACAACGGACTCCCCAAGAGGAAGAGCTTCAAGCCTAAATCAGATACACAGAGACAGCATCTGTGGCAGATACATAAACTTAACATATGATCCACGTTTGATTTATAATTTACTGTCGCAGTAACTCTTGGTTATAAGTATGCGAAAGGGCAAAATCTAAACTGAAGTGCCGACTTAGTCATAGAATCTTGTACTTGTCAATTTGCTGTCACTATTATAGGCAGCATTGGGAGAATGCCTCAGACAGAGGAAGCCCATTCATGAATGCTACTGGGAGAGTGTGAGCGTTTCTAAGTACTGAGGCAAGTGAGATCCGTTCTGGAAGCCCCTGGTTTGACATGCCACAAAATGGAGGAAGAGAACAGCTTTCATAGGCAGTGGAAGTATACTGCCTGCATCCTGTGACCGGAGGGTGGAGATACAGACACTAACGTGAGGAGGATGGAGAAAGAGCTAACTTTTTTATAAGTTCCAGGCAGACTTTGTTAGCAAGGGATTGCTGAGTAGTTCTTCGTGAACACTACCGTTTGGTTTACGGCAGGGGTGAGGAGATGTTGTTCAAGGTGAGGACATTTCTAGGTAAGGCCTGCCCTATTGTCTGTCCCTGATTACTACTTCAGAAAGGAGGATTACAGGTGAGAGAACTCTCACTTCATCGTGCCCATGCTTTAGGAGCTCTTTCTTAGAGCCGCCCCAGTTGCTTTACTTTTTCACAAACACACTATACAAAAAGGCTTTCTGGAGAGCAGCCTTGACACATCTGAAAGCGAAAGAATCCAAAATGATGCAAAAACACAAGATCCACATCCACACCCCCTAACTCGAAACTGTGTATCAAAGTGTGACTCAAACTAGCCCACTTTGTTCCAGTCAGAAGTTCTTCATGAGCAAGCGAGTGCTCTGCAGAGTACTTCAAGGATTGTGCGATCAGGGCTGGTGTCTGCCTGACAGCCAATCTCCCTGAGGGGAGCGGACATTACCTGAAATCTGCACATTCTGCTGAGGGTTTGCCTACTGCCTGGAAGTCTTCCTGCTGAAATGCAAGGAGTCTGCCTGGCCCTTCAGGAGAGACTGTCCAGGAGGAGAAGCACAGCCCATTCCTAGCACAAGGAACACCCAGAGAATGTGGACTACTTAAGAGTAAAGGTAGAAATTACCTGTACTGTGGACGTGTCCCCCTATACTATTCCTGCTGGAAACAGCACCCAGAAGTGAAAAAAAAGTAAACAAACATAGGGAATGGCTGTGTAAACCGTATGAGGAAGATACACACTTGGTTTATAGAGCACAGCTGAGAGTTTACAATCACTTGCCAATGCCAAGACATCCAATTTGTGTAATGCTGTAACATCTGCCATCTGTCCTAAAATGTTATTTCACGTGGTTTTAAAATCCTCCAATACTGAATGCACAAATAAATCTATCTCAAAACACAGTTTGTGATAAGTTAGCTTCACCCTTCACTAGGAAAAGTAAGGGATATCCATGATAGAAGGACAGCAGATCTTTGAAAGAAAAAAAAAAAAGAAAAGAAGATTATGAACATGCTGTCCTTAATTTCCACAGCATTTATTAATCTTTTAGTATGATCACTATCTACGTTATCTGAGATAGATGTAGACAGCTAGTTAGTTTCTCAAACATCTTGATCCCCTGATTATATCTGCCTAAATAAGATAGTTAAGGCTAATTCAACTGCTATTATTCCTGCAATCCCCACTATTCTGAAATCTTTAATAAAATGCAAAATTGCCACTTTTGAAAAAAACTCAATAATGACCTGGTAAAGTTAGCTAATTACAGACTCTGGTCTCTACTTGCGGACAGTCTCCAAGATTGGAGAAAAATTACTTACCCCTTGTAAGGAAATGCCTCCTTGGCATGGTTACCCCCTGACTTTTTGCCTTTGCTGATGCTATGTTTTGAATTGAAAGTGTGCTGAGGCCTGCTAACCAGGCCCCAGCACCAGTGTTCTTTCCCTAACCTGTACTTTTGATTCCACAATTGGCACACTCTGGCATCCAGGTAAGTCCCTTGTAACTGGTACCCCTGGTACCAAGGGCCCTGATGCCAGGGAAGGTCTCTAAGGGCTGCAGCATATCTTATGCCACCCTGGGGACCCCTCACTCAGCACAGACACACTGCTTACCAGCTTGTGTGTGCTGGTGAGAACAAAACAAGTAAGTCGACATGGCACTCCCCTCAGGGTGCCATGCCAACCTCACACTGCCTATGCAGTATAGATAAGTCACCCCTCTAGTAGGCCTTACAGCCCTAAGGCAGGGTGCACTATACCATAGGTGAGGGCACCAGTACATGAGTACTGTGCCCCTACAGTGTCTAAGCCAAACCTTAGACATTGTAAGTGCAGGGTAGCCATAAGAGTATATGGTCTGGGAGTCTGTCAAACACGGACTCCACAGCACCATAATGGCTACACTGAAAACTGGGAAGTTTGGTATCAAACTTCTCAGCACAATAAATGCACACTGATGCCAGTGTACATTTTATTGTGAAATACACCCCAGAGGGCACCTTAGAGGTGCCCCCTGAAACCTTAACCGACTATCTGTGTAGGCTGACTAGTTCCAGCAGCCTGCCACAACCGAGACATGTTGCTGGCCCCATGGGGAGAGTGCCTTTGTCACTCTGAGGCCCGTAACAAAGCCTGCACTGGGTGGAGATGCTAACACCTCCCCCAGGCAGGAGCTGTCACACCTGGCGGTGAGCCTCAAAGGCTCACCCCTTTGTGCCAGCACCGCAGGACACTCCAGCTAGTGGAGTTGCCCGCCCCCTTCGGCCACAGCCCCCACTTTCGGTGGCAAGGCCGGAGAAAATAATGAGAACAACAAGGAGGAGTCACTGGCCAGTCAGGACAGCCCCTAAGGTGTCTTGAGCTGAAGTGACTCTAACTTTTAGAAATCCTCCATCTTGCAGATGGAGGATTCCCCAATAGGATTAGGGATGTGACCCCCTCCCCTTGGGAGGAGGCACAAAGAGGGTGTACCCACCCTCAGGGCTAGTAGCCATTGGCTACTAACCCCCCCCAGACCTAAACACGCCCTTAAATTTAGTATTTAAGGGCTCCCCTGAACCTAAGAATTGAGATTCCTGAAACTACAAGAAGAAGAAGACTGCTGAGCTGAAAAACCCCTGCAGAGGAAGAACAGAAGACACCAACTGCTTTGGCCCCAGTCCTACCGGCCTGTCTCCTGCCTTCCAAAGAACCCTGCTCCAGCGACACTTTCCAAGGGACCAGCGACCTCTGAAACCTCTGAGGACTGCCCGACTTCAAGAAAGACAAGAAACTCCCGAGGACAGCGGCACTGCTCCAAAAGAACTGCAACTTTGTTTCAAGGAGCAGACTTAAAGACCCCTGCAACTCCCCGCAAGAAGCGTGAGACTTGCAACACTGCACCCGGCGACCCCGACTCGACTGGTGGAGAACCAACACCTCAGGGAGGACCCTCTGGCGACTCAGAGACCGTGAGTAACCAAAGTTGTCCCCCCTGATCCCCCACAGCGACACCTGCAGAGGGAATCCCGAGGCTCCCCCTGACCACGACTGCCTGAACTCCATTTCCCGACGGCTGGAAAAGACCCTGCACCCGCAGCCCCCAGCACCTAAAGGAACGGAACTCCTGTGCAGGAGTGACCCCCAGGAGGCCCTCTCCCTTGCCCAGGTGGTGGCTACCCCGAGGAGCCCCCCCTTGCCTGCCTGCAACGCTGAAGAGATCCCTTGATCTCTCATTGATTTGCATTGAAAACCCGACGCTTGTTTCTACACTGCACCCGGCCGCCCCAGTGCCGCTGAGGGTGCACTTTTTGTGTGAACTTGTGTCCCCCCCGGTGCCCTACAAAACCCCCCTGGTCTGCCCTCCGAAGACGCGGGTACTTACCTGCTGGCAGACTGGAACCGGGGCACCCCCTTCTCTCCATTGAAGCCTATCCGTTTTGGGCACCGCTTTGAACTCTGCACCTGACCGGCCCTGAGCTACTGGTGTGGTAACTTTGGGGTTGCTCTGAACCCCCAACGGTGGGCTACCTTGGACCCAAACCCGAGACTTGCAAGTGATTTACTTACCTGACAAAACTAACAAAACTTACCTCCCCCAGGAACTGTGAAAATTGCACTGTGTCCACTTTTAAAACAGCTTATTGTGTTTTATGTAAAAAGTATACATGCTAATGTAATGATTTAAAGTTCCTGAAGTACTTACCTGCAATACCTTTCAAATGAGATATTACATATAGAATTTGAACCTGTGGTTCTTAAAATAAACTAAGAAAAGATATTTTTCTATAACAAAACCTATTGGCTGGATTTGTCTCTGAGTGTGTGTTCCTCATTTATTGCCTGTGTGTATGTACAACAAATGCTTAACACTACTCCTTTGATAAGCCTACTGCTCGACCACACTACCACAAAATAGAGCATTAGTATTATCTCTTTTTGCCACTATCTTACCTCTAAGGGGAACCCTTGGACTCTGTGCATACTATTCCTTACTTTGAAATAGTGCATACAGAGCCAACTTCCTACACCCCTTAATTGGCGGGATATCTGGAAGAATATAATTTCCTTGCTGATAGTCCAATGGAATTTAGAGCAGCACTGGGAACAGAAGCTGCTTTAATATCAGTGGTGCATTTTTTCTAAAGGAAATACAGATTGCAGTATCATGACCAGACTCATGCTATTTGATCGATCAGCCGCCTTTAAAGTACTGGATCACTTGATACGGCTAAGTGGTTAGAGGTAATGAGGTAAGAACAGCTAGAAAAAGCTTTGGCTCCTTTCTACAAAATAGAAAATGCTCTTTGACGTTACTTTCTTCTTGTTGTGACGTTGTTACATCTTCATGTGGTGTACCTTGAGGTTCTTCTGCATCGAGAATTATCGTTAAAATCCACATTTGACTGCTAGACAACATTACCAGAGATTTTTACTATAGACTAATTTCTTATGGGGATGACGTCCATTTTATTCGAAGATTTGACAAGGGATTCTGGACCTAACAGGATACCTTTCAGCAATCTTGAGTTGAATGAATTTCAATTTCTTGAGACTTACTGGGTCCAAGACCCAGGTTCTAGTACAAGACATAGGAAACCCATGGTCTTCTCATGGGTCTACTAACTTGAGTCCTCCCCAATGCCTGCTGAGAAAGTAAAGACCCTACAATTTCTGCTGGATAAGTCCTTGGTTCTAGCAAACAATTTCTGCAGTTTCCATATGTATCCTCTAACTTAGAATTTTAAAGTAAATTCTTTCTTTCACCCCTTGTCATCTCAGAGCCTTAGTGAATAATTCAAAACTAGATTGCACAGATGCCTGCTGTATGGACGTTTTGGCTTGGATTTTGCACAGGCTGCAGATGATACACAATCTTGCAGCAAGATTTGTTTTTAAACTTCACAAACATGATCAGGTCTCGGAGGCCCAGAGAATCCTACACTGGCTCCCAGCTGAAAATGGAATATAATATAACGCTATTCCTTTATAAAACATATCATAGGCAGGTGTCCTTGTTTTCCATAGGTTGCTTGTTCTTTTCAGTCCAGCAAGGTAACTACATTGACAGTTTAATGCTTGCTATGGCAAGATCAGGCAGGCAGCCTTCCAATTTGATGCTACTCCTATATGGAACCACTCTCTCTTCAACTACAACATTTTTCAATCATTAAGGAACCCTCTGAAGTTGTTTTTATTCTGTAAGGGATGCATAAGTTATTGATCTGTCCTCAGGTAGTTCTAGCATCGTGAATAATGTAAGCATCCATATGCATTTCATAGATAATCTCATCATTCATTCATTCATTATGGAGCTGCTTCTCACTTGTGACCTGACCATGAAACAGACCACTCACCTCCTGGCAACCCTGGGACAGGTTCCAGCCTTATCCCAGACTCTGTAATACCATCTCGTTCTTTCTCCTTTCCTCTGGCAGCCTGTGACCTAAAAAAAAATAAGGCAAGAGAAAACAGCTCACTGGAAGGAAATAAGAAAGCACTTCAGAATACATTTGCGCATTGATACGCCATGAGTCCCCTGTGCCTGTCTAGAATGCCCAGTTGTAGAAGCTGAGACAAATAAGGAAAAATGAGACTAGAAAGAAATATCTTTAAAGCATGTCTATCCATACTGATATATTATACTATTTGAAATTGGTTGGTCAGACAGAATCACAGGCATTCATTGCACCCCCCCCCACCCTCCTTGTTTAGTGTAAAAACGGTATGAGTGACTGAAATGCTCAAGCTGTCACAATGAGCTTGGGAGTGTGAGTGAGAAGACTCATGGGACATAGACCCAGAAATGGCATTGCTAAAATGAACTCAGTAACTGCACTCTGAAATCCTGCCTGTACATCTTTATTACTGGTCTTTCAAGCTTCCATCTGAAACCTGATTTCTTGATTCAGTATTCCTTTCGGAGGGGCAGTATCAATGACTCCCAACAACTACAGGTTCATGGGGAAGCAGAACATGGGCAACAGGACATAGATTTTTAATCACCTATAATTCACATATAAAAACTAATAAACTGGGTTGTCCACTATCCACGCCACTGCCTCCCTTTCCCAGCTTGATTTGCTCAACTCTCTTTGGTAATCCCACTTTACTGAGAATTGTCAACAGTTTCCTCAAAAGACTGTCATGCTCAAAACTGTTCCTTCCTCAAAATAATGTCATTTTGAAAATATATGACCTGACCTGCACCCTCAATCAAAATGCCTGGCCTTTCTACATATAAATATCTTCCTTCATTGCTGGACAGATAACCAAATGTCATAAAGTGTCTGATGCTATCCAATCTAAAACATCTGGCCCTATTAGAAAAAAAAACTTTCCGTTTATCCTTGCTACCTCACATATCTTGTCTTTTTTCCCCCAACCACCATGCTTACACTACTATGACTAGATTCTCTACTCTCACTCTTATTATGTTACACTCTCGCTTATTTGGTTGAGTATCAATTCTTTTAGTGCTCTGCACAGCTTTGCCTAATAAAGGTAAATGCACACTGAGAAGTTTCTCCTGAATTTTATAGCACATCTGCCCTATTAATTAATTGGTTTCTGATAATTTTATCAAGTTAATCTTTCAATCTACAAGTGGATGCCAAAAGACTGATACTTATTGTTCATCACACTCCCCTGATAACTGCTCTCTGGACAAGAAAGTAAGTCTCTTTAGTACCACATTTACGATGGCTCTAATGTTTTCCTTTAAATCCCTCATTGCCAGTAATTATTGACGATCTCCTTAATGTTCAAGGTGCATATTATCATCACTGAACATTTCTCTGTTAGATATTGGCAACTTCTTTAACACCTTTCTTCTCTAGACTACCAGACTGTCCGAACAACGCCAATTTACTTTAGGAAACAAACATTTTTAAACCTACTGCAAGCAAGTTTCAAAAGTGTCTTTCCAGCCCTTCCAACACATTGATGACTCACATGAGGTCTCAAGAAAAAAGACAGAAGGGGGTAGTGACTCCATTATGTACATATGGATAGACAAGACACAATAAGTACCAAAAATGTCCATGGTCCTTTCACTGTTAACCATTACTTAATTTTAAGTCTCGACTGCAGACACCTTTCAGTGGCTTGTTTTGAAAAGATTTCGTGTGGACCAGATCAATAATTTAAAATAAGCTTTGTGCCAGCCCACTGCTTACCCCTGGTCAGCTTTTTGTCACTCTTCTTTGCACGTTCATTACTCAATGACTTTCCTTCCTTGTCTTGCGTTTGTCCCTCCTCTAGAGCACAGCTTCTATACCACTTATGTATTTATATTTGTACATAGTGCAACATTTACGCACATGGTATCCTGGTGCTAAATAGAAATTACCATCATACTCATCTAAAAAATGTATGGGTTATTAAAAAAATACGTCTTCAGATGACATCTAAAGAATGTATGGGTTACTAAAAAGATCGGTCTTCAGATGTTTTCTAAAGTAAAGATTGGAGATTAATTTAAGTTGGGTGGTAGTGAATACCAACATTTTTCACAGTAATGGTAGAAAAAGCACAGCCACCAAAATGTGCTTTGGAGATGCGTGGGATCACAAAAAATGTTGGCAGACAGAGGTAAGAGTTCTAGCATTCTTTCGATCGGATGACTTTTATCCTACTGCTGCTCACACTCAGGACCAACCTTTTTCTTTTTCATTCAGCACTCCATGAGAGTGCATGTGTTTTATTGCTCTCTCCACCCCATATAAGATAATTAGATGTCCTGGATTTCCCCTGCCAGTCCCAGTTTTCAGAAAACTATCCCAGTGTCCCACATTTTTCTCAATTATACATACATGTTCTGTTTTTGGCACAAAGTTCAAGTCATTCTGCAAAGCAAACCTGAAACATGCTTGTTTCAAAATGAGTCTCTAAAGTCTGAAACAACTTAAATAATGTATCTTTTTCTTTGAAGATGCACAGGAGGAGGTCAGCTGATTGCTCCAAGCAGAAGGGAGACTTGGGTATCGGGGATTGGGACATGCAGGGGACAGCACTGGGTGGAGGTCATGCAATAGCTAAAGTTATGTAATAGTAGCCTTGTAAATTAAGTGTTCAAATGAACAAGGGAGTTAGAACGGTTATCAGTGTTTGAAAGCCACGGTCACATTCTGTGTGTTCTACTACTATGTCTGGATTGTCATGCCTGTCTCGGTTTTTGCTTCTCAAAATCATCCGGTCTTCGTTGCAACATGTAGTGGTATTTCAGTCACATCCCAAACACTTGCGCTCTCAGAGCTGAGCGACATGCTTTCCTTAGCAACAGGTATATTTTTGACAGGGTGTGATTACACAGCAGACTCTGAGATGGTTTTGTTTTCTTTCCTGCATTCAACATGCATGTATTAAATCTCAGACCTTAGCACACAAAAGTAGGATGTATGGCACTGTGGGATGGGCAGGCTGCTGCATTTACAGCAGTAGAGGTAGAAGGTGACTGAAAAGGAGAGGTCCCTCCTCCTGGAGCCACATAGACCTGCTCCCTGAGCTGCTGTTGAGCATCAAAGCTGTTGAGCTCTAGCAGTTGGCATTTTATCCAATTTCTAGTCCTGTGAAAAATAAATTAGGATTGGGAATATGTTCTCCTAAAATTCTGACACTTTCTAATTGTTTTTAAAGTCTGTTTAAAGTTCCCCGTGTGAAAAGTATTCGAAATATAAATTATGCCTTTTCTTAAGACTGAAAACATTCAAATGAATGTATAGTTTTGGTACACGTTAATGTACATTTGCTTTTCACCCAGTATTTTTAAATATTTTTTATTTTCCCTTTTTTGTGACAGTGTGTTATAAACAAGCATTGGAATAGCCAACGGCTTGGCACTCGCATTACAAACGCTTGACCTATTACTGTTGCCAATGATTGTTTTTTACTAGTTTTTCTTGTTGCTCTCATGGGTTCTACAGGCAGTTGGTGCTATGGACTCAGTTAATTGAATCTACATATATTCCTTCCTATCCAGTTAAGTTGCTAAAAACAGACTAATCCTGGAAAAATAAATATCTGCTATACCCCATACTGAGACTGCAAAGCCAAGAAAAGCGTCCGGACAATGCCTAACTTCAACTTCAGTAAATTCAGATATACCTGAAGTGCCGGTTAATATTTTAATTCATCCTGTAGATGGCGATATCATGCCATAAATTGGAGGGCACACACACTTGTCCTCACTATGCCTGTGATGATGTCCAAAGTGCTCACAACAAGCAGTAATTTTGCTGTAGGCCGCACCCCAAACATCCTGCTCCAACACTTTATTATAGGGGTTCTGACGGAGCAGAGTAACACAGGGTTTATTGCTCTTCAGTTTCAGAGGTTCTCTTACCACTTTAACCCTCCTCAGGTAAACTTCGCCAGGCAAAAGCTGTGTGAAGCGTTCCTTGTTCTATGTTGTTGCTGGAAACGCTGACAGATATTCGTAACTAGGCACTGGCAATGAGTAGATGTTCCATTTCCAGTCATAGTTTGATATAACATCTAACAGCACCACACCTCAGCAGCTACCAGCATCTAGCATATTTTCCACATTCTAGATTGTAGCCGAGAGCGGCATGCAAAATATATATACCACTATCATGTAACACAAGGAATCGTCTATTTTTTCAAATAGGTGGCACAAGTATCTCTAATCAAGTTCACTTCATTGAAGTAGAACTAAACTTTCATAAAACAGCATATAATTCAATATATTAACCATAGACTGACAAAGCTGAGGACACCAGTGTTGTTATATTTTCAAATATGCCCAACAGTATTTTTCATATCTGTCCTTCCATAGTTACTTTACTGGAAGCACAACAAAGACATTTCATGACTAGTATATTAAAGATCTCTGCTTTTGAGTCCCGGTAACCAATGCCTGGATTAGCTCCATGGGCTCAAGAAGCAAAACAACTAAGCGCCTGGATAAGATGGTGGCTCAATAGAAGAGCTCCTGCAGGAGCACAAGGAACATGTCCCCTCCTGCTGACATCAGGGTCGCGTGGGGGTGTCACACAGCAAGAGACGCACACACCCTTATGGAACCATCAACTCAGCTGAGCTGCCATACCGGGATCACCACGACCTAGACCCCAGCTAGCCGGCTCGCCTGCAAGGCCACACTGCCAACACCCCTGGTCGAGGGGCCCCATCACTGCCACGCCCGTGTCCCTAGGGAGGCTGTCACCACTGTTCAACCACTCAGACATCTCAAAGGGCTGGACAAGGATTGCACTGCCCAGGGCCTGCTCCTATCTGGTGCCCCGCAAATGGATGGTGCCCAGATAACAGAAGAGGCCGGAGATGGGCCCCACCGCCGCCCGCCGCCGCCCCCCCCCCCCCCCCCCCAATCGGATACTGCTTCTGAGGGCCGTGGAACCCTACGCTGCCACCTGCGGCTGCCCTAGTCATCAACAGCCTCTGGGGCACAAGGCCCCTGACAGACTACACGATCCCCCAAGGGGGCAGATACAGGCGCTTGCGGCTGGTGTCCTTCCTTTGCTCCTGAGACTGCGCAACGGCAGGAGGTGAGGGGACATAGACTATCTTCTGTGAGCCTGGGGGCTCTTTTGCAACGCTACCCTCCTCTGCTTTCCTGCCTGGTTCACCTGGATCACAGGGGCAGTGGCGGCCCTTACCTCTACACTACACCACACCACACTGACCTATAGTGTGGTGACTGCGGGCGACTGTCTCCACCTTCCTGCAAGTGGGCTTGGTCATGATGCACTGCCAGAGTACCAGGGGCCCATGAGGCCTGGGAGCTTAATGCCTAAAGAGGCGCCATCGCTATTCATGATCTAGGGGTGTGCCTGCCCCTTCTTTGAGACGCGCCCGAAAGCCCTCACCTGATCAACACACCTTGGCTTTTCCGAAGATCACTGGCACCTTCAGCGGAAACTGGTGGAGTTGGAGGACCACTCCCACAAGGATAACATTCGGATCGCCACGTTGCCAGAAAAATTATATGGGGGTTGGGGGTAACATCATGGGACTCCTGGCCGGCCTCTTCCCTTCCCTGCCCTGACTGGCCTGTCCTTCAGTCCTCCCTTTGAGTTCCAGATGGCCTACAGGGTCCATTTACACCGTCCGTTGCCCCAAGGAGGGCCTGAGGCAGATCATCACCAACAGTCCCACCAAGTGATCCAGGTGGCAAAAAAGTGGCTTCTTTCATATGACGGACACAAGATCTTCCTATCCTAAAACTTTCCCCTGAAACTTGGGTCACCCGTCAACGCTTTAACTACACCCTTGTCTTCAGCAAATGGCATTTGTTAAGGCCTTCTTGCCTCTGCAGTCATGCTGATCACCCATGATAACAGATCAACAGAATTAATTGATCCTGGACAGCTGGAAGGGTATTTGAAGGCGATTGTGCTTACTAACATGGACCAGGGACCCTCTGCAGACTCCACGGACGCACCACCACCAATCCAGTCACTTGTCTTCTCGGGGTCCCTCTCTGAAGAACAACAGTGCATGGAGGAGATCACCAGACAATGGTCGGGCCTCGAAGATCCGTTTCCCCACTGCAAGGACATGCAATCTCAGGACAAGTACCCCTTGAAGCCAGCAGCCCCTCCAGGCAAGACCTCATGCACCTGAGTCCCTGCGGGTCAGGTCAGTTTACTTTACACCAGGACACACCATCACCACTCCCAAGTCCCCTGATCTCCACGGTCACTCACCAACCGTCCACTACTTGCTGACTTTTGCTTTTTTCCAATATCCCACACCATGGCACCCCCTCCATCCCCAGGGAACTCGCAATATACACCTACTGCCCCCAGTGCCTTGGCCTTCCCCCTCCAGCCTGTTGAAAGTTAGTTTGCTCTCCTCGACAGGGGATCCCATATCCACTGCCTGTAGTCCCTCTTTCCTTCATCCAGTCCCTCTCGTTTCTCTCACCACCTTCTCCTTAGACGCTTTCCAGTAGGGTTTCATTTCCTCAAACCAACCCCAGACAGTGATTTCACTGAATGTGAATGGCCTCACTCATTACACGAAATATAGGAAGATCTTTAGTTATACCCAGCCCCTGCATGCCGATATTGCACTTCTGCAAGAGACACACATTTCAGATGAGGAGAGCCAGAAACTTCGCAGGGATAGGGTGGGATGCGAGCACCATGCTTGCAAAGTCCGGACGGGTGTAGGGGAGGTCCCCTCTGCCAAGCTTTACTTGTGCAGAGTGGACATTTTACTGGCTAAGCATCTGCCAGCTAGGACCCTACAACAGATGTGGCACGACCTGCACAGTCACTTTGTCCTTTGCAAGGTCTCCCTCTATGATCAGGTCCTTCTCATTGGCTCCATTTACACCCAGATTCAGCAACACCCCAGAACCAAGGTTCTCCTGGGAGGGAAGGGGGGGCCGGAACATGGTTCCAGACCATGTTCCTGGACAAATCTGACCAACCCCTGTACCACAATACTATGGGGAGAGGTCTCTCAGCGACCTGGTGACAGGTTTCTCCCTGACAGACCCATGGAGGCTGCTCCATCCCACTGAGAGGAACTACTCCTACACCTTCGGAGTGCATGGCACCAGTTCCTGAATAGTTTTCTTCCTTATTGTTGCGGTTCTGGTCGGCCACCTGGTGGATGCTGAGATAGTCCCCTCCCAGTACATAATACCCTTTATATCTCTTGTGTAGAAACGTCTCTTTTCCGCCTCTAACAGAACTGTTACGAGCGAGGTGAGAAGGCAGGCAGTCTTCTGGGGCTGGAGCAACAGGAGGCCTCCCGTACCATGACATTCGGTGGGAGGATGGCAAAATCCTCACCCACCCACTAAATATCTGAGAGTCCTTTCGGACCTGCCAACATTGAGGACTGTCACTTAATGTGATCCCCTCACCTCACGGTCGACCAGGGCCTAGCCTTGGAGGTGTAGTTCACCCTGGAAGAAATCCTGAAAGCGACTGATATGCACTACATCGAAGACATGGGAATGTCAACACAAACGTGTTTGCCAAGGTATTGGGCAATTGGCTCCTTAGTGCACAGGAACCAGGTTGGGTTTGTCCCCCACCGCACCTCGGCGTCTCACCTGGGGCTCCTATCACACATCCGTTGGATGTTTCAGCAGGACAAGGACAAGAAGCTGGCGGTGTCCTTAAGACGCCAAGAAGGCTTTTGACAGGGTTGAGTGGGATTACCTTTTCCAAAGTTGTGGGCTGGGCGCAGTGTTAGTCTTGTGTCCAGAGGAAATATTACCACCCCACAGCTGTTGTCACCTGTAATGGCCAATCTTCTACCCTCTTTGAAATCCGTCAGGTTACTAGCCAGGGTTGCCCTTTGTTCCCCCTTCTTTTTATTCTGGCACTGGAGCCTCTGGCTACCGCAATCCGCAATTCCCCTGGTATAGATGGCATCTCCCTTCTCAGCAGGGAACACAAATGAACTGCATGCTAGTTATATTCTGGTTACACTCACCCACCCACCCAGATGCCTCCCTGTGAGCCCACGTTCCTCTGATTAAACACTTCTCTTCTATCTGAGGGTAGAAGATAAACAGGAGTCAGATTGAGGCTCTCCCACTAAAAGATTCCACCCTCCCAACAATCCTTGCAGTGCTCCTTTTTCAATGCTCCCCTTCCTCTATTTTTTTATCTCGAAATAGACCACGTGGGAGGCAATCTGGACTCCCTCCACTTCTGCATTCCGGAAGCTATTGCATGCTGGTCGCAACTGGGTCTCTCTCTCTCTCGCTCTCTCAGTCTATCGGGGGGTGGGCGGGCTCCTAAAAGTTATTGTGATGCCATGACAGAACTATGTGTTTTATATTCTTCTTCTACGCATCCCAGTTTACCTGATGGCTGCTTTAGAGAAGACTCTAAAAACCTTTCTGTGGGGCGGCTGAAAGCCAGGGCTGAAGTTGGACAAGCTATATGCAGCCACTTGAATAGTGGGGCCTTCGTCTGCCAAACATTTGGCGCTGCTGGATGGCATCCCAGCTGGCGCCACTCACATACATTATCCATACCACCCAGGACATGCCCAGCTAGGTGCCACTGGAATACTCTCTCCTCTGCAGTCTCTGGAGCCTTTGTCTATTGCACATGGAGACTGCCCCCAAGTCTATACTGTCATACCATGCCTGGAGCGTGGTCGCCAGAATGGGGTGTAAGCCACACCACCTGCTGGGGATCCACTCCACCATTTACGCCCAAGCCCCGTTGTGGTTCAACGCCTCTTTACTGATTGGGGGAAAATCAGAGCCTCACCGGCTGGAGTTTGCATCTAGGGGGATAAATCACTCAGGGAGCAGCACGATTTTCAGATGATACATTTTTGGGACTACTAATGCCTGCAAAGCTGCCTCCACCAGGCTCTGGGTCCCTCCCCCACTGGAACTGCACCCTCCCCCTGAATGACTACCTACAGAAAAATGGTATCTAAAAGGGGCTAAAGGTGAGCAGCTTCTGGACTTTACCAGGTCCTGGTGGACAGAGTCTACTCCACTCCTCTGGCCTGATCTGTCTGGGAGTGGAGAACAGATCGGTTACAGCTCGAAAACTCAAAGGTGGACTGAGATGACTTGCTTGAGGATCATGATTGCTACCTCAAAAAGGCCCACCTCAAATTGAATTACTTTAAGGTGCTACATCGCGGACACTGGTCACCATTCCAGCTTCATAGGTCCTCTCTTGTTCTGTCTGTCACATGCTGGAGGTGTTGCTCTCTGGATGGCAACATCATTCATCTCCTTTTGGACTGCCGTGCTATGGCAGCCTACTTATCCTTTATCACCACCACCACCACCACCACCACCACCACCACCATCACCAAGCAAACTGTGGCTCTCTCCAAAGATCTGAAAGCTCAGACTGCTCTCTCGCATGACTGCCAAATGCCCGGCCATCACGCATCAACACTTCAGATGGCTGGCCTCTGCACTGGCTACTGCCAAGATCTGTATCATGAGGCTCTGGAGAACACCCACCTGTCCGACCCCGGGTGACTGGTTGTGCATGTTGTTTCAAGGGGCCTCTTATGACCAGATAATTGCCAGACTCACTGACCATTACGATAGATTCCCAGAAGCGTGGGGACCTTTTCTTCACAACCCCTGGCTGTCGAGACGCCAACCCCTCCCTGGCTAGTTCCCTCCCCACCACCCCCAGTCTGGCTCACTCTGCTCGGCCTCCCATGTCCTTACGCCATTACCTTGTATCCTAGTGCCCGACCTGGCCAACTCCCCAGTCCTTGTCCTTACCCTTCCCTTGCTTCACTCATTCGCCCTGACACCCTTGCACCCCTTCCCCCCCAGGGCTTTCAGGCTGCCGACCCTGTTTGACTGCTGCAGGATTGGAATTCCCTGTCCTGTTTGTCTGCCCCTTACCCTCTAACCCAGTATCGATGGAAGTTGATCGTGACACCACGCTCACATAATCTCCCACATCCTTCCCCCACACACACTCTGAAGAATTGAATTCTGGAGCCCCGTCTACCACTCAACCCTCCCCTCACCCCCTTTCTTTCCTACGCCTCCTTACAGTCTGCCCCTTTGAACGGCTTTTCCCTTACTTCCGCCCCTCCTCCTTTCCTTCCTTATCCCTCCCACTGCACTTGACATGGGGCCTGGCAGATCCTTCTTGTTTTCTCTTGACCCTTGGCACATATCCCCGGCAATGGATTAGGCCCTTCGGTTGCCCTCTGCCCAGCCCACAGCCCTTCCAGCAGTTTTCCTATTGTTCTATTGTATCTTGCTGTATTTTGGTTGTACTTTCATTTTTAGGTACGGAGGTTACCTGTGCTCATACTATGTGTCATTCCTGTTTCTTTCAATAAAGAAAGTTTTTTTTTTAAAAGAGCAAAACACTGAAACATTATCTAAAGAAGAAGAAGATACACAAACAGCACTACCAGGAAGCACTGGTGACACAGACAGGAATATAAATAAGGATCCGTGGTTCTTGATATTTGGGGCTTATAGGGAAATATTGAGGCATGCAGGAGATCACATGATAACATCTCATTATTGGTATGTTTTAGGAGACGTAATAATGCTTTAAAACTCTCCCTTACCCAAAGCAACTGTTTTTTTTTCTTCAAACTGTGTAATACAATTATGAAAGTAGCCAATAAAGGTATAATTTTCATGAAGCTGTTGAAACACTATTTTTAGATATGCTTTGAAAGAAAATGCATGGCTAATAAATATTTCTCTCTGTTCCTTCAAGTGGCAAGTGCAGAAATGGGCAATTTCATGATGTAGTACTGGACAAGTAGGTTGGATGTCCAGAGCTTGTTCCTGTAAGACCCTGAATAGGCCTGCAGTTATGCAGAAAATGTATGGCAAATTTTTTAAAGGGCATAAGGTGTAATACCTGGCATGTTCTAGCTCATATGGCTCCCGAAACTGCAAATGTTTTGGTACACACAGGCTAATTTGAGCTCCTGCTACACAAACTCTTATTACAATCTCTGTGTCAGCTTCTGCTGTACTAGCAGGCAACAGCACCTTGTCTGAGCCTTCTCAAACCCACATCAAAGACTAACCCTGATACAGAGGATTTCGTTTGTGACTACAGATATGAACATTTTCGTACAAAAATAAACATTCTGCACCTTTTTTAAATGGTATTTTCCTATCCATGGCTAAACTAGGCCTAAACTCCACCTCGAGTTCTACTGCAACCATGATGTGGCTTAATTTCTCCTCATCAGACGTAGCACAGTGTTACTGTTTTAATGCTCTTTGTTGTTCTCGAAGAACTCCGGAAGAAGCCTTTTGCTATATTCAAGGCTCTTCCTCTCTGTACTACTGTAGGCCTTTTCATAAATTGAGACCATCATTGTTTTGAGTGTGACTAGATTTGTTCGGACACATCCAATGACATCAGGTCACGAGGGGTTGTTGAATATTGTTGTTTTAGGATGGTGCTTGATGATGCTCTTTTATATTTTGCTTTTCATTTGTCAATTTGTGAAATTACATATGATCCTGTTATGCTGACACTGCAATTTTCCCTGTTTATGTTCAATACTAGGGTCCTTTTTGGAGGTGAGCTATGAGTCTGGTTTACCAGACTTTAGAGAGGAAACCTGCAACAGTTTATTTCTTGCTTAGGACTTAGAAATATTTTACTCTGAGATTTGATTTTTGCTGCATCTGAGCGTTAGCCTAATAATGATTTACCCTGCACTTGACTATTATTTCTGCCTTCTGTAATGGTCTTTACTTAATAACCCTACATGGTATTGAACTTAAGGAGAAGGGGTCAATAATTATTTTCTTGTTTTGGGGCTTTTTTTTAATTGACCATGATGATTAATTTGGTACGATTTGGTATTTGCAGGGGCACACTGCCTCATATTGTTTGAGGTTACTACAGTCTCTGATCCTGTGTAAATCCTAGATTTTCAGATTCGATACTGTCAACAACCCAATGAGGAGAACATTTAATCAAGTGGCTAAATTGTGAACTGTGGAACTAGAATATCACAGTTCCAACTCGAGTTTAAAAAATAAATAAATGATAAAGCGGTTTAGTTAAGGGTAAATTACTTTTCCCCCTCTTCACAGCTGATCTGCAAAATATGGGAGTGTTTAGGAAAAAATTAAACCCCTCCCTTTCCCCCCCAAAAAAGTATTTAGTGCTAGATCTGAAACTGCGTCTTTCCAGCTTCACCGCATATATATCCCTTAGCAATCCTTACACTCCATTCCATAGTTCTTAGGCTTCTAATGTTCGCAGGCGAGGTCCAAAAAGCCAAGGTTTTTTCCAACTGCCCCATAACCTTTAAATCATGAAGTTTGCACGCTATCTGTACAACCTCATGTCCACATAATACAGCAATGTTACAATCAAAGAACATGCATAGCACACCCAAGACTCTGCTAACATATAGGGCCTCATTACGAGTCTGGCGGTCAGTAGACTTGTTGATGGCGGTCGGACCACCGCCAACGCAGCGGTCTGACCACCACATTACGGCCCGACCGCCAGGGAATCACAAATCTCTGCCAGGATTGGAGATCCCGGTGGTCTGGAGGTGGTGAAGGTCCTAATCCACCAGGGTTTCATGGCAGTATCACTGTCATGAAAAGGATAGTGAAGAAAAGGATGCAGGGGAGCCCCTGCACTACCATGCACTTGGCTTGTTCAGTTCAGGCCCCCCCCCGGCCAGCACCCTCGCAATGTTGACTGTCTGGTTTGCAGACAGTGAACACTGCGAGGGTGTTAGTGCAGACGGGGGGGGTAGCCTGTGTGGTGGCAACCTCCACATCGTAAGTTCAGCAGATGGTAAAAACCACCCAAACTCATAATGACCCCCATAATCTTCTGAATAAACAAAGAGGTATAATGAGCAGCCAGAACAACACTCACCTGCCCCACTTGACATTGAGCCGGCGGCCATTTACAATCAGCTTGTTGAAGGATTTCTCTGCTGCCAACTCTGCTGCCTGTCGTGTTGCAAACTGGATGAAGGCACACTGCTGCCGCTGTACCACAGTGATAGTGCGTATCTCACCGAATTGGTAGAAGTGATTCCTGAGCAGAAACAACAACAGAAGAACATTCTGGTAACATTATTTTAATTCCAAGGGCATTAGACACCACACAATTAAGTCATGCTGAATCTTGGAAGTCACTTTGACAATAAAGACAACTCAAATTGCTAGCTATTTATCTGCTTAAAAATGTTTGGGGGGGGTTTCGAGAAAAGCTAGACTATTATTGCCAGTTAACCATGAAAGCATTCTCTCCAGGAAAGACCGGTATCTGCTTGAATCCACCAACAGAAACTGTGATTCAAGAACTGGACAGCTATCTTGCATCAAAAGGTGAAGAATATAGGCCTATTTAATTGACCACAAGCTCTCTCTTGCTGTTGCTGCAATGGTCAACTTCCAATAAAGGTTTAGGGGCACCAAATGCCCAAAACACAGTTCATTTGAAACACATCTGCGTAAAAAAGTTTACATGATTCATTAGGCCCATGAACGTATTTTCCCTATAGTCCATTCACTGCTCTTTTGGCCTTTTCAGAGAACACTGAATCGCAGAGCATTCAAATCCGATTCATTTGCATCAAATTCTAGATGAAATTCAAGCGGTTGTCTTTAACTTAAAGTCTAAGAAGCCGGCACCACTCTTTGTTGTTTTTTCAAATCACGGGAAGTCTGATTCATACAATAAAGAATTACAGAAGAAACCCAAATGTCCATGTAAACATGGGTATCAAACTTAAAGTTGAAAAAGGCATTCATTATGGAAGTCCTGTTAAAAGAAAATGTAAAGACAACAGAAGTTTTCTGTCTGGAATTAATCTGAAACACAATTTTGAACATGAGACAGAAGAGATCGGTCACGAAACACTATTTAGAAAGCAGAGTAATGAGTATAATATAGTTAGGTTCCACCCAACTGGACAGAGATTTAATTTAAGATTTTAAACAGTAGCAAAAACCATAAGCAAAATGAAGTGAGTAGGGAAGAAGTTTCACATGAAGTCCCCAGTGAAAAACCATAACCATAGAAGTAAACAGTGACAAAAATAGTGCGAATCAATGGTACATTGGTATATGCAAGACAGCCTTATTAGCATAAAACGTAAGACAACACTGGACAGTTCCCACAGTGTGAGGAATAAGGTACAAGGTTTATGTTGGTGCTAACAGCGTTTTGACCCTATGCCAGATGAGAGGGTCTCTTCAGGACAGATGATGGGGAGTTATAATCTTCTTTGACAGAGCCTGCCTGCAGTGTGTAGCTACTTGGCTTGCTGCTGCCGGAAATTCAAGAGAGAACCCGGTCTTCGGGATGGCAGGAACATAAATCACAAGGCACAACAGCACCCAAAAACAGCCCCCACATCAGACTGAGAAGAGCCCAAAAGGGAGAGAGTTGCGACCCCCATACAAAAAAGTCCATCTCTGGTTGACAACAATAGGTGGGCAGCTCTTGAGGGGTGGGGAAGACTGATGTCTCATGACGAGGATGTGGACCAGGGGGGAGACCGAGAGGATTGATCCCCACCCCGATGGTCACACAGATGGCATCTGACATGGATATAGTGCTCCTGCATACCCCAGATTTCTTTTGCTAGGATTATTTTGAGGAGCAATGCTGTGCGACACACACAGGTGACTTGGACATTCCTCCGTGGGCTGAGCTCAGCTAACGGTCACACTTGAGCTATAGCTGTTTATTGTTCACATATCGATTGTTAGATGTAAAGGAGATACAGACACGTAGGCACTGGGGAGGCGGGCAGTTTTAGGCCTGCAGAGAAAGGATTTAAGGAAGGGGGTGAGAGGTAGTTGGAGGTTTGCGGATACATGTATCCATTGCCTGTTACACAGCAAAATACGCACAATGAAATACAACCAAGATCCATATGGTGGGTACCTTAACACAAAAGTGCACAGGCAGGCTGGACCTCAAGATACTCTCCTGGAATGTCAACGGCCTGAGAAACGGACTAAAACAGGGGATTGTGGCCAAGTATCTGAACCAACATGACCTGGACTTGATTCTGCTGTAGGAAACGCGTCTGGTAGGCAGTAAAAGTTGGCTTCTCAATTGGTTTTGATACATACTGCTGGCACATGCTAGGTTTTTTGCGAGATCATGGGTGGGGGTCCTTGCATGTAAATCCCTGCCACTGCACATTACAAAAGGCTGGGTGGATGCATTAGGCTGTTAGGCAGAAGTGGTTCTTGGAACGGTATGGGCATAATCAAACTGGCATCCTGGTATTCCCCCCCCAATACGTCTGGAAACAAATGGGTTGGATAAGCTGGGAGAATGGATAGCAAAGGTTCCCAAGGCCCTTGTAATACTGGGAGGTGACCTAAACCTAACAGTACAGAGAGAACTATACAGTGTATCTGTGCTAGAAACGCATTCCAGACCTTATGCGCGTTAACAAGAGCTCTTGGATGTGATGGGGATGGCCGATCAATTGAGGAAGAAACATCCCTGGAGACTGCAGTACTCAAATGCATCCAATTCAATGCACTCCAAGTCACGAGTGGACTATCTGCTGGTGCTGCATCAGAGTGGGGGAAAGGCGGAAAATTCACCCAGAGGTATATCTGATCAGCCCCTCTTTGTCACGACCCTGCAACCAGCAGAGGTTCAGCCACAGGTGCATGAGGAAAGACCCTTGGGAGCTGATAGACTGGAATATGCAACTCAGTGGAAGTCAAAAATATAATCTCTCAGGAAAACACTGGGTCGGTGGACTCTAGAACTAACCTGTGGGAAGCTTATAAAGCATTTGTGCAGGGACACTAGATTGCTCATGTGACTGGGAAAAGGATGGAGAGGAAGAAAGAAGTCAGGAAGAATAGGTTGGTGCGGGGAGAGGCAGAGAATGTGGCTATTCCCACAGTGGAGCTGGCACAAAGTATAGGAAAAAGTTTAGTTATTTGGCCTAACACCAAGCAAGAGCATAGTACAGAAATAAACAGGGCATGCTTTAGGAAGTAGATAACAAGGCAGGAAGTTGTGGCCTTGGCTAGTTTGGAGACAACGACAAAGATAGATACAAAGGTGATCAAAGGGAGAGGGACCCCGGAGGAGATGAGGAGATGTCAGGTGACATTGAGCAGTCTTTCATAGTCTTCCTGAGCTGCCTGAATTGCTCAAGACCCGTGGGGAGCTGGGAGATTTAGAAGGGTTTATTACAGATGTCCCAGTCCAGGGAGGGGGCCTGAAGATCCCTCAAAGAGAATATAACATACACAAAAATCTCGGAGGCTCTGATCCAGTTGAAAAGCAAGAAATCCCTAGGATTCTCCTCCAATTTTTGTAAAAATATTTGAAGTCCTGCATCGTTGGCCCCCTAAGGTCAAGCTTAATGAAACCAAGAACAGGGCATACTATCCAGAGACCTGCGGCAAGCCAACATCATTCTCATCCACAAGGAGGGGAACCCTCCTAAGGATTGTGCCTCTTCTAGGCCGGTAGTGCTTCTTAACACAGAAATCAAAGTTTTAGCAAAAGTACTAGCGAATTGCTTAGTCCAGGAGGTAGGGATTTTAATCACCCTGGAACTGTTTGGATGCTTGGCCCTTCGAGATCTAATGGGGGAGCTGGTAATATTGTTTGCTCTGGATGCTAAAAAAAAAAAAAAAAGCATTTGATTTGGTATAATAGCCATATCTTATGGCAGTTCAATCCTTTCTGGCGTGGGTTGGGCTGCTCTATATGGATTCACTGTCCCGGGTTAGGGTTAACAGCACTGTCTAGAAATAATTTATACTAGGCAGAATGTCCTCTGTCCCGCTTGACTGCACTGGTGACATGGATATGGGGGAGAAACAATGGTTAGCAGCCAGAGATGGGAACCAATCAGGAAGGTGTAATTTCACTATATGATAGTAACATTCTTTTAAATTTGACAGATGGAGGTTCAGAGAATCCTGGAAATTTTCAGGCTGTTTGGCACCTACAAAGCACCTAACTGGAGTAAATCCGCAGCATTTTCCCTGACTGGGAGGGGTTTGCTGCGATCTCCCAACCTGCGGCTATACTACTGGGCAGTTCAGTAATTGGTTGCTAATAACGCTGCCTTAGCGATAAAACAGGCGCAGATAACCTTGCACGTGTGTCCTCTTGGGTCCATATCCAGCCTTATGGGACTGGCAAAAAGATCCCACTACAGTGGTGAAGATAGTTTACTCTTCCAGCCCGGCGTACACAAACACACAGTAAGCATTAAAGGGGCTACCGGGAGTGGAAGGCTTCAGGAAATGGGACTTTCGGGGTATCTCCAAGATAGGAGATGTTTGGCAAGAAAGTGATATATTACCGTTTCTGAACTGCAGGAACAGGCTAAAGTGACAGAAAATCAATTCCTCAGGTACATGCAAGTGAAACATATCATACTATAGGGCTCAACTGTGCGATATTGCAGAGGAGACACTGCTGGAATACAGAGTCCTGGGAGCCCCTCAACACAAACAGGCTTTCACATAGATTCACAACACACTGATTACCAATAGACTACTACCCCTTGTTGCACTGAGGAACAAACTGGAGCAGGACTTGTGGAAACTGGAGGACAATGTGAAAAAGGAGGCTTGTCTGGATCCCAGGGAGGTGCCTATAAAAGCAGGATTTTGGTTAGTTCAGCTCCTAATACGTTATTGGGCATACTTTACAAGAAACAGGTTATTCAACATGGGCAAATCTGAAGCTGACTGATGCCTTAGAGGTGGTTAGCAAAGGGGCAAACCACTTCAGTCTGTGTGGGGTTGTTCATGGGCGCAGGGGCACTGGGAGAAGGTTTGCTGTAAAATATCCTCTATCATAGACAGTACTGCTCAACTGCTACTGCTGCTTATTTGGGGAGAACGAACATTGGAAAGATACACACTTCTGTTTAGTACTGTGGCACCAATGGTGCCAAGGTGGGTTATGCTCTGCTACTGAGGGGGGTGAGGTGGGTAGGGGTGGAGGGGGTTGTTGGGGAGGGGAGAGTGGGGGTTGTTGGGGAGGGGAGAGTGGGGGTTGGATCAGTCCCAGAGGTGACAGAACAGGAATTAAACTTAAAATGGTGCAGGAGAGCTGAGGAGTTGATCTATAGGACCCATGGATGCCACACGAGTCCGAAAAAGGTTTGGGCTCTAGGAGAAGTGCAGAAGAGCTGAAGTGAGATGAGAAAAGAGGTCTGGTGGAGATAATGCTGCACTGGTGGTAATGCAACCACCAGGGTTGAGTGGGAAGCCAGATACAAGTAAACAAGTGGAGGGAGGTTGTGTAGATCTACCTAGGTTCCTTTTAGAGGTCATATGGATGCAGAAAGAAACAGAACTTTGATTGTGGGCCTCGTCGTTACAGTTTGCTCTTCTTACATTTGTCTATTGTTTACACAAGAGTAATAAACTTAGCAAAAAAATTATTCTGTTACTTCTGAAACTGCATTTAACTACTTGTGAACAGAACGTTCTCAACATACTTTCTAAAACACACAAACATATGACTGAAATAATCACAGTTAAAATGTATAGAAACAGATTGCATGTATCACAGGGAAATGAGTAGGCTTGAAGGCTGAAAAGGTCTTCAAGGCAAGTAACAGGCCTTTGCAGACCTGTAAGATAACATGCTAATATATTGGAAAATGTAGTTCTCCAAAGCACTGGTGCTGTATAATATGACTCTGAACAACGTGTACAATACTAACATGGACAAAGGTACAGGGCTAGAACTAGCCATGTCTGAAAGGGCACACTAAAAATCAAGGCTCTGTAAAACATATAGTGCCACTGAGGAGCCTTATGCTGCCAATACAGAGATAACAGCATACCCTGGGTGGGGAATACCTACCTAGTTTTACTGGATAGGCATGCAAAGAGCTGAATCTCATCACTATAGTAATGACTGAATGTAATAATGCCTCCTCCCTTACACAAGCACCAAGATGTACATGTCGTGATGTTAACTGAATCTCAGTTAAATTCGGTTTGAGGGCTGACCGGGAGTTGGAGGACAGTATATTACACCCATTGAGAGGAACAGCACGGCGAGCTATTAAATAACTTCTGCCCCCAACCCCTAGTGGAAGGGATATATGGTATTCCAAGAAGTGGGGTGTGTACTTTGAGGCCCAATAGATACATCCTGTGTACTCCAGGTAAGTATGTGTTTATCATGTGGAAACCTATGGGATTGGGTACAGTAAAAAAAAAATAATAAAAAAAAGGTATAAAAATCAATAACCAACTGAAATGACAAGGAACCAAGGTAGCTTTGACAGAAGCTATGGGGAGTAGTTCGAAGTCAAATTGGAGAGGGCATATACAGCACACACACATTTTCAATATATGAAAGGGGGGGGGGTGGAGACAGCAATTTGGCTCAGAGCTGGATTGACGTTCAAACTGGAAGAGACAAGGCTGGACACTGAGTGACACTAGGCACTGATCACAGGGAAACTAAATGGGAGACCAATAATATTGGGTTGAGTGCATTCCCCTAATATAGGCCAGGCTTGCTTCCTAGGCGAGTTATTACAAAAGCTGGCAACCTGCATATATATCCTGTGGGTTATCGGAGGTAACGTTAATTGAGCCTTAAACATGGATATGTGGGTTATCGGAGGTAACGTTAATTGAGCCTTAAACATGGATATGGATCGCACAAACAGTCCGCTGCCAGGCACGCCAGAGGTCCACGATGTAAAGGCATTGGAAAGGTGGTTAGTGAACTGGGGCCTTATTGATGCCTGGCACAGCAGAAACAAAAGCATGTAGGAATAATCCTTTTTATCCATTGCACACAAACATAATATTAGGTTGGATTGCTCTGAGGTTCCCCAAACAGTAGTCTATCATACAACCTATAAAAATAAAACCCTATCTGACCATGATCCATAGGAGGTGGCCTTGAAGTGGGGCAGGGAACCTACTTCAATACCTACATGGAAATTACAACTAGCATGGCTGGAAGACACAGCGTTTAAGAGTGAGTTGTGGAAACTACTTCCAAGGCAATGAGGATACAGCTTCTTTTCTGACCACTGGCAGGGAAGCTTTTAAAGTTGTTATACGGGGAGTGTATATACAGACTATAATTGGGGCAGGAGAGACAGTGGAGACAAGCCTTACACAGATTGAACACAGATAAAAGCATTGATCTCAGACCCTGCATTAAGTGGGGAGATCAGCAGAGAAAGAGAAAAACAAACAGGCATGTTAGATGGCCGCCAGTGCATAAATCGGGTAAGCCCCATTGCTGAACAAGAGATAAGACAGGAAATTTGTTCTTTAGCGCATGCAAAGACACCAGGGACGGATGGGCTACACATCGAGTTTTATGCTACCAGTGAATCGATGTTGGTGCCCAAATTACTCAAATTGTGTGAAACAGCAAAGAAAATGGGCTGCCTCCTGCCTGCAACCAGAGAACCGTTGGTTAAGTCTATATGTAAGCCAGGCTGAGAGTTGTCAGAAATGGCCTTCTCTTGACCATTGTTCATACTAAAACACAAAACATAACATTTTAAGCTAAATACTTGCAGAGAGACTCCTCTCGTTACTACCTGAACTAATTCACACTCATATCCCATGTAGGAGTACTTCCCTCATTTGCAAAGGTTCTATCTAATCCAAGAAAAATCCTGCACAGATTGGCCTATTTCAGTGTGCATGGCAATACACAGAGGAGGCGTATGATACTGTCAGGTATGAATAACTGGATAAGTGTTATATAATTTTGATATTGGTGAATTAATGATTTCATGGATCAAACTCCTATATGTTGGACCCACAGCCAGATCATAAACAAGGTGGCATATATCGGAGTTACATGAAATTGAAAGGGGAACAAGATACGGATGTCCGCTTTCCCCAGTACTGTTTGAGCTGGCTGTAGAGCCTATGGTGTCCAAACTAAAACAAAGTGGTCCAAACTGCAGGATACCACTAAAGGACACAATACACACCATGTCCCTCTACAGAGATTACATAGTATTATATATGTGAGATATGCAAGGACAGACCAGACACCAATAGCTAAAACAATGTAGGAACTTGGGGAGGTTTTGGGGCTGTTAGCATACTATAAGTAGTTCTGTGGTGTTTCCACTGAGACAGTCACAACCATGGTGTCCGGTTGACCTGAGTGGCCAAACACAATGTTGGGAGCCTCACACCTTTCGATATTTAGGTATACACATATATTACAGGGAAGTAGGTGTGAGAGAGAGCAATGTAAGTAAACCAAAAAGATCACTAAAATCACAGGTGGCATTTTGAGCCATGTTCCCACTTTCAGTGGCGGGGCGAATAGCAGTGGCCAAAATGGTAGCGCTCCTGCAATTGTTATGCTATTTCATAAATATACAATACACACTTCCAGCACATATTTTCAGGGAACTGGAAACACTATTAGGATCCTTGAAATGTGGAGCAGGAAGGTGAAGGCGAAGAGTGGCCCTGCACAAGTCTAGTTCACAACCACGCTGGGCTCTCTCACCTTTAAGAGAGCAGTGGGAAACTGCAGGGAATGACACAAGAGACACTTATATTTTTTTATGTTGTAGATGGTTACTGTCATGGAATATCAGTACTGGGAGGTGCTGTGGGGTGGGGCATACACAATTTTACTGATCCCTCCAACTCGAGCATGCTGTAACATCATACCTAAGCAACATCGGGGAAATACCAGATTTCAGCCCAGTGGAGGCCAAACTGACCACGACTCAGATTCACATACAGAAAGAGATTACGCAAACCTACTGAACCTTTACGATTAATTCCACAGATATTTTTGCTCTACTTTGAAAGACTTGAGAGGGCGGCATGGGTAATTTATAAGAGGAGGAATAGACGTTTGCATTAACCACCCCACGTGAGGTAGCAATCAAACAGATTCAACTTTGTTCTATTTGAATATCTGAACAGAATATACCTGAGCCCCAAATGACTCTGGTGCTCTGGACATGGGCCTAGGCCAGAGTGCCTACACTGCAGTAATGCAGTAGCAGATTCCTTACATACCATTTGGGAATGCATGATCCGTAAACTGTTTTGGGAGAGAATATTTAAAACCCTGCAGAGGGTACATAAGAGACCAACAGAACCTAATGCAATGATCGTCCTACTAAACATGCTGGAAGATGAGGGCTTCACAAGGGCTTTAATAACCCTGTTGAGACTGGGGCTAACAATGGGGAAGAGAGACATAGCACTGAACTGGAGATAGATGACACCACTCAGTGTGATCCACTAGAGATGTGGTATGGACTAATGTTGAATACTTGAGCTTCCTGTATTCAAGGCCAAGGGATGCCCCCATAAGCATGGCAAAATCTAGGACAACTGGGAGGAACTGCTGACAAAGGAAGGAAGATTCACCACCTTTCTCTAATTTCCAGGGTTATGCCTTGGGTCGAGATCAGGTACAATGTTTATGCATACTGAACATTTATCCAAGCGCTACATGGTTGATGCGCGTTATCGACATTAAGGCATCTTACATGTAATATCTCTATAGTGTTCATGTAGCATGGGGATAAATGCCTCTTACGTGATTTTACTGCATCAGATAAAAACTCAAATATAATTAAAAAATTAATTAAATCGAAAGCTGAGTAAAGGGTAAAGGAAGACAAATGGAAGGAATGTTTATGCTTCTAAGGGAATATAAATTTGGTAAATCGCTTAGACACCAGTCTACCTTAGTGCAACAACGTTTGTTTATTAAAAAATAAGACATTTACCACATGTTTATTCCTGGTTAGTATTGCAAGTCGGTGTTGACTTTAACCAACTTATGTGAAATTACAGCCTCTCTGCTTTGTCATACAAAGAATGGTAATCAGAAAGAAGATTTCTAGAGCTTTGCTGTATGTGACAGGTAGCATTCAAAAGTTATGAAGATATTTTTAGTCAAAGTTGACAAGGTAAGAGTTCTTACCAGCAATAACAGCTGCTCAATTTCAAGAGAAGTTGAAGCAACTAAGGTGAGGAAAATAAGACTACTGCAAAATACTTTCATTTGTAGTAACATTCTAGACATTCCTGCATTTAGGATTTAACATTATTTTTTGACTAGCAAATTATCATTTAGCTTTTGATAGGATTATTCCAGGTCCGCTGTGAGGAGGGGAAAACAGTTAAAATGGCAACCTCTTTTTGGCAAACACTAATCCAGACAGGAGGGTTAGGTTCTACCGAACAGAAAGAGATACTTTAAATAAATTATTTTTCAACGGTCTAGCTGGATGTCAGCAGCTAGATAGGAAAATGAAGAGTTGGAAAGTTTTCATATAATATTAGGTGAAAACAATGACGTCTTAACAATGTATCCAGTGTTTCACTACATGGTCCCCTAATGAACTATGGGTTTTGAAAGCTTTTATGACAGTGACTAAGATGATTCTTTGTAAACAGAAAGTTACTAGTTATGCTATTGTTGTTTGGGTTAATAAACTCTCTAAACTTGCTAGACTTACAAGAGGGAATTTGATGACTATACACACACACTTCACCGCTTTCTAGGATTTAAGAAAACATTTTAATATTCTATAACTGAAGTCTTACTTAACAAATCCACACATAATGAAGACATAAGAAGTTGCCGAAACACTGTTCCGTATTAGTTTAAATTCGGTTTAGATATGGTTTTCTGATCACTAATGTTAGGGATATATACCAAGTGTTAATGTATGATATAGTATATGAAACATTAAGTACAGAAAAATCCAGAACATTTTTTTATTAAAAAAATCTGACCATGTTGCCAGGCCAACATTATGGCTTCTCAATGTAAACATGGCTTACATCAACAACTCCAAGCATAAGCCTACAAGCCAGAATTAACTAACACTCAAATTGTAATGGCGATTCTTTTGCATCAAAAACAGAATAGTTAATCTAACAAAATTACAAGTGCACCTCGACAGAGAAGGAACATCTTTAATAGCACATGAAAGGCAGAAATGTTTTTTGTAGTAAAGTGCACCTTTTTAACATGGCACCCCCACTTTTTGCCTGGTATTTAATGCTATTTTGACTGAAGTGCACTGGGTTCCAACTAACTAGGTCCCCAGTGTCAGATCTCTTTCCCTAAAAAAGCAATTGTTCCCCAACCTGCAATACCTTTAGCACTCCTGTAAGTCCCTAGTAAATGATAGCCCTGGTACCTAGGCAATGGGTACTAAGGAGAGTCCGTAAGGGTTGCAGCATATATTGTGCTACCTTAGGGGACCCCTCACCATACTCAAGCAGACTGCCACTGCAGGCTGGATGACATGGTGCAGACAAAAGTGAAAACCTGACATGGCACACATGCAATATATGTAAGCCACTACTACAGCAGCCCTTACTGCCCTAAGGCAGGGTGCATTATACTACATGTGAGGATATATCTGGATGAGTACATATTCCCCTTAGATGTCTAAATCAATTCTTAGACATTACAAAGTGAAGAGGGAAGCCTCCTTAAGGTACGTACTGGTCAAAACGAGTTTCCCAGTTACATAATGGTTTCGTACCAAACATATCGTATTAATAAACCCACACTGATTACAGTGACGGATTTATTAATACATGCACCCAGGTATCTTAGAGGTACCCCCTAAAACCTAGTAGTTCTTTAGTGTGCTGGTTGACTGGTACAGTCCAGCCTGCCACCTGTAGGTGAGAGTCTTCGCTCTTGGAGGCCAGAAACAACACCTGCACCGGAGGAAGATGTTCACACCTCCTCCAGCAGGATGGCTAGGGATTCAGCATACCAAGGCCACAGGCTTCAAAGTCCCTGCCGCCTTCGATATGCGACCCAGCATACCTAAGACCTACAGGATGCCACCCCCTGCCCTGAGGCCCATTAGGAACCAGGACACATGTGAAATGAAGTAAACTAGGAGGTGTGCAGTACACTCGGGTCAGACACACTCCTAGTAGAGCTGTCCGACGTGCTCCACTCTAGGAAAATGCAGCCTTCTTGGTGATGGCTGAATTAGGAACTCTGGGACATGGTTATGTCCAGTTCCCACAGGAAGTGACTGTATAGGGGGTGTAGTGACCACAAGGGTAAGTAGCCCATCGGCTACTATCCTTAACTCCTCTTAACGCCCCTAAATTTAGTATTTATGTGGCCCCCTGAAACCAGACACTCAGATTCTACCGACCTAAGAAGGACACAGAAGAACCATGAAAGGCATGAACTGAGGAGCAGCAACTGACTTGGCCCCAACCCTGCCCGCCTGCCTGCTGTCTTCAACAACTGTACCAAAATCGACTTATTCTGCAGCTACTCTGGCTCCAAAAGCCTGGGAGGACTGCATACACGTCAATGGACCACCAGTATCTCACATGGAGTTGCAGAGCTACTGCTCCCTGTCCCAGGCACCCAAGAAGAACCGTGAGAGACCTGGATGGTGGAAACCCCAATCCCAAGAAGACCCCTTCACCCCAGCCCCCCAGCCAGCGTTAAAGTGGGTCAATGGTACCAAAAGGTCCTGAGACCCTCCAAAGCTGAACCCCACCATGGGATTGGCAAGATTTGTTTCCCTTTCGCTGTCTGCAGCCTCCTTTGTGCAGGAACAAGAACCGGGAGGAGTCTTTATGACACGACCCCGCCGGACAAAGCACAAATGCATACAAGCACCCCAGCTCGAGTTGCTGTGGACTGCCGGGGGCCCTGTGTGCCCAAGACCCTTGAGACCTGAGCCACCCTTTGGGTTCAGCCAGACTGATCACCCAGACCCATTTGCAGCCTCTTTTCCCCAGACCCATTTCCCATTGAAGTGAATGGGACACCCTATGCCAGTGGTCTTCAAACTTTTAATGCAGCGCCCCCCCAGTTGAAAAATAAAAATCATTGGACCCCCCTCTCAGAATTGTTCACAATTATTTTATAAAGATGGCAATGTTTAAATAGGTCTAAACCTATTTAGTTAAGTACTGTTACCTTTCTAAAACTACAATAACATGCTTCTGCTTAAAACACAGGCATGTTAGCTGTATAATATTTCTTTTTCCCAGAGTTTGGCACCCCCCCCCTGGGATCACTTGAGGCCCCCCAAGAGGGGCCCGCCCCCCAGTTTGAAGACCTCTGCCCTATGCTGTAAAGCACCTTTGCACCCAGGCACCCCAGTGCCTCCCAAAGTGACCTATGGGTGCTGCCCTGGACCTTGCCCCATACTTACGTTAACTCCAGAAGAACAGTCCTGTAAATCACCTCCAAGTGCACATATATAGTATACGTTTTCTTTCCCACAGGATAAGATTAGGGCATCCAAACACTGAAAAACACCTCTGCACCAGAATGTCCCAGTGCCTCCCAAAGTGACCTGCCTTGGTATTACTTTGCTCATGTATCATCACTTATAGCGTTCAAATCCCAGGGTCTTTTACCCAACCTGCCTCGGAGGCGCCATTAAAAATGAGTCATCTCTTACCTAAGCTCGTTCTCCAAGATCGTATCACCTAGCCCACCAACGTAGAGAGTGGTGATAGTCTTATCATCTGGTGGGTCCAGGCGTGGCATGGTAGATGCTCGCTTCAGAAGTTTGTCTGCCACAGGGTCATTGATTCCATAGTAACGATCTTTAATGTTCTGGTCTGCCAAGGGGTCATCAGGATCCGTGGGCTTCTCGTGCCTGAAAAGTAAGTCAGGGTAAAGTCAAACAGGGGATATCTACTATTGGAATAAAAGTAAATGTGCATGGATGTTGGGGATTTATTTATAAAAGGATTTCTTTGACAGCTTTAGGCCGCCTACTCTCAGTTGTCGGGATGTACATATCATTATTTAACACTCCATCACCTCACAATACCACTAACCAAATATCTGCCCAACCTCTTCCTTCCTATGACCAACTCAAGCTTCAGAACCTTTTTTCATGTATAGAATTCAGATTGACACACCTAAAATCTCTTCCTTATTTTTATTCCCAGGTTGTACCTGTGACACAGGCTGTACACCACTACCATATAAATATAACTACAACTGAACAACACCTACCTCATATTTCTAAACTGTGCTCTAAACACCCTCCTCCATTCGTGCAAGTATCATCTACCCACCACTCCCACTTTGTCATATGCATATTTCTGCTGCCACACTAGATCTACTTCTCTCATAAGCTTAATGCTTGCTCTATTAATCCACAGAAACCCTTCTCCTACTGATCCTTATGAGCTCAAGTGTATTGAACCATTTCCATTTCAGTCCTACTCAACACAGTTCACCTTCCCTTAATTTTAAACTTTCTTCACCCAGTCCCTCTATAACCTCATGACTACAATGGTTATCACACACTATAAACTGGCTCTACATTGCATCAGCATGCAATCCTTTATCTAACAACCACATCTCTAGCAGAAACCTACTAGTGCCAAATAAGAAGGAACATTAAGGGTATTTGCATTCCATGTCTCTTGGTGTATCCTCATCTTAGATGCACTATTTTTAAAATCTTGGAAATACTGTGTGTGCGCATGGGTGCCTTTCAACCACAAAAAGCCACCAATGGGCAGACAAGTAATGATGCATGGCAAATGAGGGGCACTGGATGGCCCTTCCTAAACAATATCTACAAGAGCAGGACCTCAATTGGTAGAGAAGGAGAAGGGGTGTTTCTCAAGGTGTAGAAAGTAGATACTACACCACTTAAATAGCCAGGTTGCAAACATGATGGGGCTGGGAACAATGCAGACTGGCACAACAAATGCCCTTCCAACTGCTCCAAAATCCTGTGACAAGTAGGAAGACCACAGTTATTCTGTCACATTTCACAAAGTAGAGAATACACCGGTGACAGAAATCTTCTCAAAGACCACCTCGATTTAAGAAAAACTAGGTTTATTTACAGCAGCCCTACAACTTCATGTTTCTTAAGGAAGTGGATTGCCCATTGCACAAACTACTTAAGGGAAAGAGTCAGAGAGGAATTCAAATAGGAAGGGTATCATCTGTTGAATCTAATAGGGTCTAGTGAAGTGAAGAACTGAAACCGAAGACTATCAATTTCAGGTTTGGTGATTTTGGTCATTGCCACGTTTCAATAGCGTTAACTCCCTTCAATCGTGTGTACAGAGTAGATGAAGACTTCATCACCCGACCCATCACCCGCATTCACCTCCCTCAATGAAAATACAAGTAAGGAAACCCCACTCACAAGGCTCACCCTAAAACATGGAAGGGAAATCAAGTACAAGAAAATACCATTTACTGCATGCTGAACATGTGAACCAGAGAAACATATATGCAAATGATTCTCCTCATCTCTAATTGTGCAGAAACCATCTTTAAAGGACTATTCTCTTCTTGTTCTCTAATGACCTTTCTATACTTCACCTGAAAAGATGCTCCTTACATGACAGGACAATCCTTCACTCTCAACTGCTGTCAAGGTGGTGAACTTCCAAAAAATGGCACAAACCTGTTCTCATATGCTGCAGACGCAGAGGTCATGCCTCTCCTCTCACCCGACCTAAAAATTAACTTACCGATATGGACACTCCTCTCCTCGCTTGCATTCACCCTTCACCCAGAAAGAGCAAATGTGCGGCCGGTTGCGTTTGTAGTATGGAGTAGTGCGGGCCAGCTTCAGAAGCATGTCACTGGTCGTTGTTGCCTTTCCCCCAAGGCCTCCTATGGGCCTTGTACCATCAGAGTTCAAAATCTGCATAAAGTATCAAGAAATTCAAGTAAATCGCACAGAAGAACCAGAGGGCAAGTAAGGAAATAGGCTCCTCTCCTCCTCAACACGACCTTATCTCACCCCACCCATCAGATTAAACCAAGAACAGATTCAGCCATTTAACCTCACCCTCTTAGCAGCTTTATAAAATACAGTCAGAAAACATCTTCATACTGTACCTCGCGTTCCATGTTTTGTGTGTAAAATTCTTTATTTACATCCGATTTGGGCATATCATCTTTAAAGGAGATGCCAGCATCACGGACCTGAATAGGTAATCCTACAAATCAGGAGAGATCAAAGGATAATTTCAGAACAAGCCTTGAAAATTCTTCATTTCCCATTGTACTTTTTTGTCCCTGCAACGTCAAAACGGAATCAGCAGTGCCAGTGTCAACACTTCCATCTTCACTACTGTTATTTAAGACCAGAAGTGTGCAAAAATGATACAGGATTGGAGGTAATCACTGATAATTAAATTACCGATTTCACTTAGATTAACTGTTTGCAAATGAACCTAAGGATAATGTGGAAATCTAGCATGGATCTGGTGTACCGTCCTTCGACAACAGTGTTTAGACAAACCCACATGATAAAACCTTGGGGCACCATGAAGGTGAGGATACAGCCTAGCACATACCGTATTCCAGGTCCAACAGGCAAGTCTGACACACATTCTTCAGCTTACTGCATGTCTGGCACACTTCTGTTTTCTTGAAGCGCATGCGCACACCGGGGCACCATCGGAAGACAGTAAATGGGCGGGCACAAATCTGCAGGACAGGTAGATGCCAAGTATTACACATTTATCCACCAAGCTGAATATTAAGCATCAGATTTCACTGTGGAATACAGGCACATTCCTTACAATGCAACATTTAACCACAAATAAACAATTTTCTTTGTTGCAGAGACAGAACGTACCTTGCATTCTTTGCCGTATTTCTCTTTAGTCTGCAATAAGAAAACAGATTAATGAAAAAGAGACCGAAATAAGTAGTTTAATGCCATCATTCCAAGACGTTCCTTCTATGCAATAAGAACATTCTGTGGGGCATCCACATAAACATTTCTCACAGAAAATGCCTAACTGAAAGCAGACAGTGATTCCGGACTACTGTGGTTCAGAGCACATTGCAGAAAATAAATAACAGGAGTTCATGTGTTGCAGTTGGAAGGAAAATGGGTAAGATTTATTGGGTCTGGCTGTGCTTACCAGGCATCAATATTTATGTATAAATGTGCTAAGTATGAGAGAAGTGGTTGGACATGGTGGCTTAGTGGCAAAAGGTTTCTGCACAAACACATATTCACTTTCTAAATAAGAAAAGCATATACATTCAAGTTAATCCAACAAACGTGCCTATCCGTCAGCCTACATAGCAACATTTTTAAAGCAAACCTTCAGTGAGAGTCTGTTTCAGGAGTGCAGAGCAGGTTGTCACCTCTCATTTGTACATCCAGCCTGACATGTTCTATAATTGGTCACAAAGCAGATCTCACCAACAATAAGAAAACAATAGACAATCAAACATTCACGAGAGCTCAATATATAGACCCCACCTACCATACGAATGTATGGGTTTTCACCAAGGCATGTCTGGCACAGGATTGGAAAGTCCTGAGTGAAAAAAAAAAACAAGCAAAAATAGGGTTAAGACTTGTCTCTTTACCAGTCAACCAACAATTAATTCAATCACCTGACTATTAAAGACATTTTTATCTCCAGACTTGCAGAGAACTCTTAAGCAGTCAGCTGTTGATGAGTTGCGACCCTGCAGTATGGGACAATGGCAATAGTATTGCTGAGGTCTTCGTGACGTAAAGGATTAATTAAGGAAAGTGCATTCTGGCTTCATCAACCTACAATCATCATTGCGGAGTAGAATAATTGCAGTAAACCCACAGAAAGCAACATCTCAGTGAAGTGCAATTAGGAACAAGAGAAATCTGAATTTTGGAAGCTACTGCAAATGCTATACCCTCATCAGGGCTGAGATATTCTTTTTGTGAAAAAAGTCCTTAAGATATCATATTATTTATTGGATCTGTTATATCTGTTGATAGATTTAGATTTCTCTTTTCACTAATATAAGTTTTTTTTTTTTTATTGCAGTTGAAGAAAAACAGTCTGTACAATTAAGGACACCAAGTGAACGGATGGATTATCTAAAGTCAGTCTTTTTGACAGTGGTATGAGGCTGCTATAAGCAATAAATTTTAGAAGCTTTCATTTACGTCAATGTAGATTGATGATAGTTGGAGAGAAATATGTATCCTTTATGTCAACAGCCCCACCTTCAGCGACACCGTTCGGGCTAGACCACCATTGTTTTTGTGTCCTTGTTGAAAAGGCTGAAGACAAAGATGCAGGTTTTTTTTGCTAGCTGGAGTACTTTATTCACATCTATTTTCAAAACTTGATTCTAAGCTGAAGAAACTATTCATTAGGTTAAGATTGTGTTTTATTCTTACTCCATTTTTAAAAGGGGAGTGGAGTATATGAGAATCATCAGAGAGAAACAAACATTGTTCTAAGGGAGAAGATTCTTGAGGCACGTAGCCCTTTACTGTCCTGTGTATTTATTTTTAAGAATGAAACACTTATTACGTTTCACACAAAAATTAGGAACACACACTTGTTCAGAGTATGCTTATAAATCAAATGTTAAACTTAAGAAAAGACTAATGAAGATTCGACACAGTCCGAACTCAATCTCCAAAGATCTATCATGATTCCAGTGATATGCTTCTCTACATAAACATGTGGAAAGGAACGACTTATCATGTAAGATCTTTTCCAATAAAATAGTGCAGTTCAACCACTGGAAACACCTTTGGCACCCCTGCAAGTCCCTGGTAGATGGTACATCTGGAACCTAGTGCATGGGTACTAAAGAGGGCCCCCCGAAGGGCTGCAGCATGTATTGTGCCACCCTCAGGGACCCCTCACCTAGCACATGCTGACTTCCATTGCAGGCTGTGTGTCTTGGTGCAACTATAAGGGAAAACATGGTATGGCACACAGCCTGTGTGCCATGTCCCCTTTCACTGCATGCAATATATGTAAGTCCCCCCTACAGCAGGCATTACAGCACTAAGGCAGGCTGCATTAGATTACATGTGAGGACATATCTGCAACATGCTTTGTTGATTCTTAGATATCGTGAGTGAACAGGGAAGCCACGTTTGAGTACATGTGCTGGACTCTGGTCAGTAGGAGTTCCCCAGCTACATGATGGCTTCACTGAAAAGAGGGGTGTTTGGTATTGAACATCTCATATTAATAAACCCTCACTGATGCCAATGATGGATTTATTCGTACATGCACCCAGAGGGCAACTTAGAGGTGCCCCCTGAAAAACCTACTATCTACATTCAAAAAAGAAACCTCTGATCAAGATTGGCATCCCACCTCAAAACACTACCATACAAGAAAAAGACAATAGGTGGTACATCTTTCTCTGTTCAAGAGGCCAAACTGTGGAATACATTACCCCCAAATATAAGATCTATGGATAATTATCATCTTCAGAAGACTACTCAAGAGCTGGCTCTTTCCTGCATAACAACCATGCTCAAACAGAAATCATTATAAACATGTATTATTTCATTATATGTATATATATATCTAGATATATGTATTTCACCATTTAAATACTGAGGAAAGATTAAAAATAATGAGATAAAAGTGCACAAATAAACTAGCTTCAAATACTGCAACTCATAAGTCTGTTTATAATATACAACAGAAATCGCAATAGATTATATTCCTTACTATGTACTCATGTATCTTTATATGTATTACTTTAGTCGTACTGTACAAGAGGAAAAGAAAAAAAGAAAAAAAATAATCTCAAAAGCTTTACTTTGTCTCACCATCACCTTATACCTCTATCAATCTATCCTCCATCTCCACTTTCTGACTCATACCAAACCCATTCTACTACTATGATCTCTAAGATAACCCTTCCTAGACTCTTACCTTCTCTAACCCTCCTGGCTCACTCCAAACCTCAGTTTACTACTATGATCTCCCCAATCCCTTTCTACATACTCTTCCCTCCTCCACTCATCCCAAACATCAACTTGCCACTACAGTCTCCCAATTAACATTTCTGGATTCTTCCCTCCACTATACCACCATTATTCTAGTCGATCCAACTAACAGATTCACGTCCTTTGCTCAAATTAAATGATACCTCCCTATACGAATACTGTATGCATATTCCCCTATACTAATCCACCACTAATCCTTCTGGGTTACGGAGTGGTGTTCTACTCGCCAAAAAGCGCTGCAACGCCTTGTTAGGGGTAGTAGGTGCTATATAAATACAATTACAATATGTAATTTACTGTCAATTGTTAGCAAGCTTTGGGAAAGCTAATTGGCCTGGGTTTAATGAGCCAGAGTATGTAGCATTAGTTCATTAGAGCATGACACAAAGGAGGGAGCAAGCAGAAGTCGACTCAGGGCTATCCGTGTTAGGACTTACTGCATGTTAAATGCAAGCACTCAAGGCGACATGGAAGGCTATACCCAAAATGTCAACAGCATTAGGAGAGGGATGGATACTTCACTGCACTGAGCCAACATATGACTGACGAAGTCTCAAGCCAGTGGCTGAAAAAGGCTGTTCGAAAAAAAGACAATGGATGTAAGGGGAAAACCAAAAGTCCACCTGGGGACAAAAAGGTCTGGCCGACAACTGGCCAGACAAACCACCGATCTAAAATATCAGAACTATACAGGATCATACAACATATCCCCTGAAACAGTCAAGCTAAATTATTACAGTTCTCTGGAATCCTGTTAAAACTGATAAAAAGATTTGATAGCCTACCTACCAATTCTAGATGAGGGAATTAAAACACATAAAAATTGCATCTTTCCGAGTTCTTGCATCACTTTTGTTAAAACTCGGTTTCAGATTATGAACATGCAATGTAGAATACTGAAAATATACAGATTATATGGCTCAGATCTCTTTTGTGCATGCCACACTCTCGACAGACATCCGACTTCTCTGGCTGAGGAGTCCAAAATGGTTTGAATTCCAATAAATCCATCTGCTACAATCTCAGTTTTAGGAATTGATGAGAAATAGATGTACATATAAATCCTAGATATGTCTGTGGTTTCCGACTTGAATAAGATGATGACAAACTGTGTTTCCTCCATAAAAATTCCTCATCTTCTAAACATGAATGTTTCCGTAGAATTTTTAAATAATACCTGAATGAAGAATAGGACACTGGTCTATCTAAATAGAGTAATGCCTCCAGCGAGGCTTAATATAGCTGAAACAAAATAACTGATCACAAAATGGCCACAACGGGCTGTTGGTTGCAAATGTATAGCCATACAATGTTTTTTTATTGATGCCAGGTTCGGCACATCTCACTCTCTGGCAGCATTTTAAGAATTTAGTTTTAGCCACCAATAACTGTTTCAACCCACCAAATTCAAGACAAATGTGATTATTTTATATTGTGCAAATGAAAATCATTATACAATTCATTTTGCATCAGTTATTGTGCAAAAATCAAGAATAGCTAATATTTTCACTAGATCACTTATAGTATCAAATGTAGAGGTTGGCTGTCCAGTTTGTAAACAAGCCTCCCCAGTGTAAAAATAAGACTGCTGGCTCTAATTTATAACACTGCTTCAATTTCTGCTCTGATGTTCAAACCACATAATTCCAAGCTATGACTCTTTTAATCTTACTACTTCTAATGTCCCAGCTCAATTTCTTAACCTCATTGTCACCAAAAACTATAATCTTGGTTTAGATACGATTCATTTTTTATCCTAGTTAAATTTGTTTGAAGCATTTGTAGCTCACTGTAATCCCATCCCTGTATACGAGAAGATAACAGTATCATTCGCATATTGCAACAAGCCCTGGCAATGCTAATTGGACGGGTATTCATTGAGAGTACAAAGCTGTTGGCTTTACCAGTGCTTGTTTATAAAGCATTGTTTAGAAGGTTTTTAAAAAAGCATTTCAAAATAATGGAGGAAAGCAAATACATATATTAAGATCTCACAAATTTACCCCGATTTTCAATCTTTATAAATAGCATGGCTTATTTGTCAAATACTTTTCACTCTGGAATCTCTGAAATAAAAAGAATACAGAAGTTTAAAGGAAAGCGCTTGTCAAGGCCTGATTTACTTTCCATATTTTTTTTTTTTTTTTTTAAATCAGAAGTAAATCATGTGTCAGCCACTTAGTCCCTGCTGTAGCCCAGGGAGCCAACTGAAGGGATTCCAGGGAAAAAGGCATCTCCTTATCAGAAATGCTAATTGCACCTTCTGTTTTAAACACCAGCTGATCAGCAATAAGCCCTTCCCCAGCACCCTAAGAGCATGTGTGCATCAAGCCTTGAGCGCTTGTGCAATATGTGGGAACGTAGGAAATAAAACAATCTCAACCCTTCCAAACTGCTCTTTTGTTGCACCCTGGAAAAAATACATACTTGTTTCTGTGCTTTACAGACTAGGTGGATGGGGAGAAACACAGGATGTGGGGCGGGTATCTGAGGGAGGGAAGCATCACAGTAGGAAGAGACCAAGAAAACACATGCTGCATGGAAAAGAAAAAAGTAGCTCCCTAAATGTAAGCAGTGGGAGGATACAAATCATCCAATCAAAAGGATGGAAAAGAAACTATGCTCCAAGGAAGGGTCAAACACAAGAAGGAGAAGAAATCCCCCTGAATGAGAAACAAGCAAATGAAAATATAGCCAACCATTGGTAAATAATAGGCAGGTTGCAAGTAAACTGTACATTTTTGGCATGGTCCACAAGAGGTTTTGACATACAGATGGGTAAAATCTGTCCTGATAGGCAAGTCCTAAAATTGGTAAAATATGAGTACCGTGAGCAAGGGGTTAAGTGGTGAACAAACTAAAGAGCAATGGTGCATGGACACATCCTTGATTTAGAACAAAATCTCAACTTCTAACTTCACCTGTATCCATGTAATGTGATATAACAGCTTAATTGACCACAGCAGGGGGATCACTTATTCTCCATTTTGTCAGTTTTTAGCACAAACAAGTTCAATCAACACAGTTAAATGCTGATTGGTAAACCATGAACCGTAGAAAAATTAACTTTTTTACTTTTGAATAGTGTAAATTATTAAAGCACTAGCCACTGTATTATCAATATTACTGCATGCTTATCAGAATTTTGTTTACAATTATGTATGATTTATTTTTCAGTGATAAAAGCCTACAATTCATCCCACAGACCTTTGGCAAACTATTTGGCCTCTACATTCAATAAAGCTATCATTCTGTAGTTCTCTGGCTTTGCAGATTCACATCCTGTATTCACCGTTGTTAAAAATCTCTGTCAATTGTGTGGCCCAAGGGGGATTTATGTGATTTAAATACATTTGTAAGCATACCATCTGAGGAACCAGGGGGGCACAATATAAATTGCTATATTTAATTATTTTTTTCACTTTCTCTACTGACCACACGCTATTCAGTGGCTTTCGATAGACTTCATTATTCTGTATTTTGACAACATTATATAAATGAACATTTAATGTGTTTCATTTGATCCACTTCTTCTGGAAGTCAATTATATATGTTTTGTCTGTTTACCTTTAAATGTAGAGGGAAATAACTGCCAAGACACACAAAGATAATAAAGTGATGTCTGTATGCAGGGATATAGTGCACAATTAGCTGGTAGATCAGGATGGACCCATTCACTGACGGCATAAAGTTCAAACCATGAACCTCAGCTATAAAGGCTTCACTTCCACAGTCCCTTCTACGATTCTGAACAATAGCCTTGGGAAATTCCAAGATTTCAGCAACCTGCTCATCATCGTTATTCTTAGTAGCCACATTACAATTGTATTCCCCCGGAACACAAAAAAAGCAGCTAGATATTGATAAAACAGTTATTCAGCACAGTTACTATGTTCTTAAACATTTTAAAATCATTTGTATGAATTATATATCTATTGATAATTAAAATTTCAACCTGATATTTTCAAACCTTGCACCAACATTACTGCCTGCAAAATGGATATTCCAAGGCAAAATAGAGTTTTAAATTCAGCCTTTCAGAGACCCATGTCTCCTGTAGGCAGGTGAGATTACATTATATTCAGGGAGAACATTTTTTAGAGACAGCGCTACAGTGAACAGTTAGCATTTTGACTTAACATAAAGCAGACAGACCAAACCAGCCCCGGCCATTAACTGCCAGCTTAAGCCAGCTCATGGTCTAAAACAATCCTACTAAATACATTTCTCACTTCAGAGGAATCATTTCACTAGTAGTACATTTGATTCAAATCAATTTCATCTAGCAGTACAGTCGTGTGCAGAACAAGCTGCTGTCTTAGGATTTCAACTACTCAGGGTGTGGACCTTATTTGATTTTTGTCATTTATATCATTATTGCTATTAGGCCTGACCCACGCAGTGAGTAGTACATTTGGATATTTTGGCATTCTAGTTTTATAATGGTGTAGGAGGCTGACCTGGTTTGTAGTGGGTACCTAAGGTACTTACACCTTATACCAGGTCCAGTTATCCCTTATAAGTGAAATGTAGTCAGTGTCTAGAAGCCAGGCTGTCTAGAGGTTGCTATAGGCAGAGCAGCCAAGGCTGAACTAGGAGACATGCAAAGCTCTTGCAATACCACTGAAGTCACACAGTACTTACACACATGAAAGACAGTACTCAGTGTTACAAAAATAAAGGTACTTTAGTCACAACATGTCAAAAATACTTTGGGTACTATATTCCCTTAGGAGGTAAGTAAATTACACAATATATACACTAGTAACCAAAAAGAGGTAAGTAAAAAGTCAGCAAATGTGTAAACAGTGAAAATCACAATAGGTTGCAATGGGCCTAGGGGGAACACAAACCATATACTAAAATAGTGGAATGCGAAAGTTGGTTTCCCACCTAGGCAAGTGTAGAGGGGTGCTGGGAGTGTAAGAAAACACCAAAGGTAAGTAAAATACCCCACCCCAGAGCCCAGGAAAGCAGGGGTAAAGTACAGCAAGTTTCCTAAAAAAAACAAAAAAAACAAAAAAAAACACACACACACTAGAAGTCGTGATAGAAGATAATGCAAGAAGCAGAACAGACTGCAAGACACCAACCATTCCTGGACCTGAAAACCTGTGGAAGAAGGGGCCAAGTCAAAGAAGCACTGAAGAGTCCAGGGAGAACAGGAGCCCCGGCTAACCCGGATGAAGTGGAACCACTGGTGGGAAGACAAAGTCAGTATTCCACCAAAGAAGACAGATGCAGAAGATGTCCCACGCCGGGTGGATGAATGCAGTTTTGTTTGCGTCTTTGGATTCCGCCAACAAGCCTTGGCCCCTCCATAGCTTGCGCTTAGCGTAAAATGGTGCTTCCGGGACCAGGCGGGACCTGGTGGCCTCTACCCGGGAGAGGGAGACAGAGGGGTCTCTGTGCAACTCAGATAGCCCTCAGATGACCAGGCAGTGCACACAGGAGTCCCACAGCACAGGGACAAAGGAGGTGCAATGGAGGCCCACGCAGCACGACACAAGGGACTCCCACGCCGCCGGAGAACCCCTCAGGAAGCTGTGCGTCACAGGATGGAGTGCTGGGGGCCTAAGCTGTGCTGTGCACGAATAACTTCTTGGAAGGTCGCACACGGGCCTTAGTAACTGCAAGTCACACGGTGCACGGGGGTACTGTCCTGCATGAGGAGCCATGCTCTCACCTCCACCAACGTTGGACAGCTGGACGGTGGGACTCCCGAAGTCACTTTAGTCCACCACTCATGTTGCTGGATCCACGCCTGTCGTCTGGAGTGGGGACCCAAGCCACCGGTCATCGCTGCAGAGAGGTGCCTGCTGAAACAGGGAAGTAACTGTCACTCCACGGGAGATTTCTTCTGTTCTTCTGGTGCAGGCAGTCCTCGGAGGCTGAACGACCTGGAAACTGTTGCAGTTGCTGGCAGGCACGGAAGATAAAATGTTGCAGAAGTCATCTTAGCTTCTTTGTTACAGTTTTGTAGCGTTCCTGGAGGAGTCAGCCGTTGCTCCGTCGGTAGAAGAGGAAGTAAAGGATAAAGAGGAATCCTGCTGGAGTCTTGCAATCCGAATCTGAAGAAACACCCAGAGGAGAGAACCTAAATAGCCCTGAGAGGGGGATTGGTCATCTAATCAGGTAAGTACCTAAATCAGGTAAGTACCTATCAGGCGGGGCTTTGACGGCACCTGCTGGCAGTGGCCACTCAGATGCTCCCAGAGTGCCCCACCACCTTGGAATCCAAGATGGCAAAACCCAGAGTCACTCTGGAGGAGCTCTGGGCACCACCCCTGGGGTGGTGGTGGACTGGTCACTCCCCTTTCCTTTGTCCAGTTTCGCGCCAGAGCAGGGACTGGGTGTCCCTGAACCAGCATAGACTGGATTATGCAAGGAAGGCAACCTCTGTGCCCTTCAAAGCACTTCCAGAGGCTCTGGGAGGATATACCTCCATTGCCTGTAACACCTATTCCCAAAGGGACTGGGTGTAATACCCCTCTCTCAAAGTAAATGCTTTATTCAGCCTTCCTGGGAATGCGCTGCTCAAGCCCTAGGAGGCCAGAAGCCTGTCTGAGGTGGCAGCAACTGGGAGGCTGCAGTGAAAACCTCAGAAGGCTGGTATGCCAGTACTGGGGGCCATAGTGGAGCCCCCAGAGTGCATGGGATTGTGCAAACAATACTGGAATAGGTACTGGGGTACAATTCCCAGTTGTTAGACACCTTACATGGCCATATTCGGGGTTACCACCATCAAGCTGTACATAGGTATTGACCTATGTGTAGTGCACACTTATAATTGCGCCCCAGCACTCATAAAGCCTGGGGAAATGGGCCTGGACACCGTGGAGACACCTCTGCTAGTGCAGGGGTGCCCTCACACAGAGGTACTTTGCAACCAGCATTCAGGGTTTGAAGGCCTGACATATAGGTGACCCGGTGCAGTGAAAATGGCTGTGAAATAGTGCATGCACTATTTCACACAGGCTGCAATGGCAGTCCTGTGGGAGCCTTTTTATGGGCTCCTTATGGATGGCAAAAGAAGTGCTGCAGCCCATAAGGATCCCCTGGACCCCCAATGCCCTGGGTACCTTGGCACCATATACTAGGGACTTATAATGTGGGGCCAGTATGCCAATTTGAAGTGAAATACTGAGTTACTAGTATGCAAGTACAAATTTGGAACCAGAAAGAGCTTAGGCACTGGAGTTCTGATTAGCAGGTCTCCAGTGACACAGTCAAGCATACTGACAAAACCAGTGAAACTTACTGACAAGTAGGTCACAAACCATAAGCAACGGGGTCCTGACTAGCAGGACCCCAGTGACACAGTCAAAACACGCTGACAAACAGGGCAAAAACGGGGGTAACCAAGCTAGAAAGAGGCTACTTTCTCACAAATGGTCATTCCCAATTCTCAAATAAACACTTTTTGGAGAAGACAAGTAACAGGGACACAGAATGTTATCTTAGTATCTTCTTTATCTTCAATCCCATTTTGCTTAACAAACTGAATAGTCTTTGTCAGCACCGGTCACATATATTGTCGCACAGTAGGTGGCAAATAATTTTATGAGGTATACACGATTTAACGCATTATGATGCGTATGGGAATTACAGGGAGTGCAGAATTATTAGGCAAGTTGTATTTTTGAGGATTAATTTTATTATTGAACAACAACCATGTTCTCAATGAACCCAAAAAACTCATTAATATCAAAGCTGAATATTTTTGGAAGTAGTTTTTAGTTTGTTTTTAGTTTTAGCTATGTTAGGGGGATATCTGTGTGTGCAGGTGACTATTACTGTGCATAATTATTAGGCAACTTAACAAAAAAAAATATATACCCATTTCAATTATTAATTATTACCAGTGAAACCAATATAACATCTCAACATTCACAAATATACATTTCTGACATTCAAAAACAAAACAAAAACAAATCAGAGACCAATATAGCCACCTTTCTTTGCAAGGACACTCAAAAGCCTGCCATCCATGGATTCTGTCAGTGTTTTGATCTGTTCACCATCAACATTGCGTGCAGCAGCAACCACAGCCTCCCAGACACTGTTCAGAGAGGTGTACTGTTTTCCCTCCTTGTAAATCTCACATTTGATGATGGACCACAGGTTCTCAATGGGGTTTAGATCAGGTGAACAAGGAGGCCATGTCATTAGATTTCCTTCTTTTATACCCTTTCTTGCCAGCCACGCTGTGGAGTACTTGGACGCGTGTGATGGAGCATTGCCCTGCATGAAAATCATGTTTTTCTTGAAGGATGCAGGCTTCTTCCTGTACCACTGCTTGAAGAAGGTGTCTTCCAGGAACTGGCAGTAGGACTGGGAGTTGAGCTTGACTCCATCCTCAACCTGAAAAGGCCCCACAAGCTCATCTTTGATGATACCAGCCCAAACCAGTACTCCACCTCCACCTTGCTGGCGTCTGAGTCGGACTGGAGCTCTCTGCCCTTTACCAATCCAGCCACGGGCCCATCCATCTGGCCCATCAAGACTCACTCTCATTTCATCAGTCCATAAAACCTTAGAAAAATCAGTCTTGAGATATTTCTTGGCCCAGTCTTGACGTTTCAGCTTGTGTGTCTTGTTCAGTGGTGGTCGTCTTTCAGCCTTTCTTACCTTGGCCATGTCTCTGAGTATTGCACACCTTGTGCTTTTGGGCACTCCAGTGATGTTGCAGCTCTGAAATATGGCCAAACTGGTGGCAAGTGGCATCGTGGCAGCTGCACGCTTGACTTTTCTCAGTTCATGGGCAGTTATTTTGCGCCTTGGTTTTTCCACACGCTTCTTGCGACCCTGTTGACTATTTTGAATGAAACGCTTGATTGTTCGATGATCACGCTTCAGAAGCTTTGCAATTTTAAGAGTGCTGCATCCCTCTGCAAGATATCTCACTATTTTTGACTTTTCTGAGCCTGTCAAGTCCTTCTTTTGACCCATTTTGCCAAAGGAAAGGAAGTTGCCTAATAATTATGCACACCTGATATAGGGTGTTGATGTCATTAGACCACACCCCTTCTCATTACAGAGATGCACATCACCTAATATGCTTAATTGATAGTAGGCTTTCGAGCCTATACAGCTTGGAGTAAGACAACATGCATAAAGAGGATGATGTGGTCAAAATACTCATTTGCCTAATAATTCTGCACTCCCTGTATAGTCTGTGAGCACAATTAAACTGTTTAGGTTATCTTCCTCAGTTAGGGTCTTTGGTGGCAGGGTGGTACTATTAATTTTACCAATTCTAAATCCATTCTCACCTTCTCTCATTTGGCTCATCTCACTCCCTTTTTAATGTCTTCCATATATACACGCATGTCAGTTTGTCCAGATGATTAAATCATGCAGTCCCAAAACCAAATGTATACTGATGATACTCAAATCAAACTATGGGCCTCATTATAAGTTCGACTGACGGTTTGCACCATCCGCCGAACCTCCGATGCGAGATTGATGCCACGCTGGCTACCTCCCCGCCGGACCCATTAAGAGTTTCCTGCTAGGCGGTTTCCACCCACCAGCCTAGCGGGAAACAGGCTACATACATCATTGTCTCCGGCTCGTAATCGAGCCAGCAGCAATGATGTAGCCAGCAGGGTGCACCAGCAAAGCAGACAGTGAACATTGTGATGGTGCTGGGCAGGGTGGCTCCTGCACTGCCCATGCCAAGCGCATGGGCAGTGCAAGGGCCTCTGTGGTGTTGCTGCCATGAAAAGGCTGGCAGAGAACAAGGTTGTAACCCGCAGGGCAGCGCTGCATGCAGCGCTGCCCTGGCGGATTGGGATCTCCCCCACCTCCAGACCACCAGGATCCAAGATCCTGACGGAGCTGGCGGTCGGACTGCCAGGGTTATGTGGCGGTCGGACCACTGCATAGGCAGCGGTCCAGACCTCGACTGTGAGTGTGGCAGTCATAAGACCGCCACACTCGTAATGAGGCCCTATATGTCTGAAGGATAATTCAGACTGTCCAGACAGGATCATGAAGTTTGATAAGTTCCTGTCATTGGCACTAGGCCCAGCCACACCAGTGAGGTACCACTTGTATCAGAATACATAGGAGAATGCTGGGTGGGAAGAAGTGTGTGGCTCTGTGCAGACTACAAAACTTTCCATCACAGAAATGTGAGGAAAATGTGTTTTCTTTTTTTAGTCAAGGTTTGAGGTTTGCTAGTTATTTTGGGTAAAACAATTTGGTGATAGACACACAAGCCACCCCATCCTGGATTCCCCTATGTGTCTAGTTTTCAAAAATGTACATGTTAGAAAAGATTCCCTAGGTGCCGGCTGAGGTAGAGCCCAAAAACCACAGCTACCCACTTTGCAAAAAAACAGGCCAGTTTTGGGTAGAAAAATGTGATGTATCCATGTTGCGTTCTGGAGGCTTCCTGTCACGTGCACTAGGCCTACCAACACAAGTCAGGTACCATTTTTCTTGGGAGACGTAGGGGAACACAATACTAGGACAAGTGTTATTACCTATTGTCTTTCTCTGAAAATGTAACATAAGGTGTAAGAAAGAAGCAGTTTTGAGAAATAACCTCCAATTGACATGCTAGTACGGGTACCCACAAATTCAGAGATGTGCAAATAACCCCCGCTTCTAAACTTAATTTCTTGTGCCCATTTTGGAAATACATATCTTTCCTTGATACCTACTTTTCACTATTTATATTTTACCATATGAATTACTCTATACCCTGTACACAATGAAAAACGATTGCAAGGTGTAGCTCAGTTACTGGCTCTGGGTACCCCAAGTTCTTGGAAAACCCACAATCCCTATATATCCCCACAACCAGAAGGGATTAGCAGGTGACTAAGTTGAGAAGTTAAAAATTAAAACGTCACACATGCATGTTTTTTCCTACTAATTTTCAATATTTCTCTATTTCAACACTTGGTTTCTTTGAGAAAACCTTAAAGGATCAACACAAATGACCCCTTGCTGAATTCTGATTTTTTTCTAGTTTTCAGAAATGTATAGCACTCCAGGATCCACCATGGATTTCATACCTGTTTCCGCCACAAACTGGAAGGAGGTTAAAAGCACAAAACAAGCATTTACAATGCAATTGGTCTCGCATTTGCTTTAGTTAGGGATACTGGCGCTGTAAATGCATTACTGGACTTTTCTTGCTGCATAATTCCAGTGGCCCTGTATATAACTAAAGAGCTAGCAGGCCTACGGGAATATTTTATTTCAAACAAGGCCCTTAAAACACAAAGTAGTCAAAGCTGTAAAACAAAAGTTCCAGCCATAAGAGAGCCTAAAAAGGCACTGAATGGTGTGAGGGGTTATTTTTGTGGTCACCGCTAACCTAGTGTGGGGATCCAGCGGCAATCTAGACAGAAAGAGCACGTTCTGATGAACGTTTAGAGGGTGGTCCCATTGTCCTAGGACCACCACAGGCAGAGTTATGAGCAAAACTGTTTCGTAAAAGGAATCCCCTGCAAAACATTATGGGGCGAGTTTCCGCAAGTGAAGTGAATATTGGAGTATTGGCTCTCTGTGCAGGGAGATCCCTGTTGAGGATTTCTGTGTTTTTTGCAAAAGCATTAACCAATTACAAGGGATTTTTGAAAGCCGTGGAGAGCGGAGGGGAGAGGCAAAAGCAAAACTGATATGACCCCGATTAGGTAACAGTGTGAACAATGTGACGAGCGCTCCAACACTGCTGATTGAGTTTGTGCTGGTATCACTCTATGAAACTTTAAAGTGCCATAGCTACTTTAGAACGCAATGTGAAGAGAAGAGTCAAAAGAAAAAAGTAATTCACCCGCACTAAAGTATATCAGCAATCGTGCAATAATCCATGTAACAGGGTCAGTCTGCAAGGAGTAGCAAATCAGCCTCAAAGCAGGACAATCGCAAAGCATTTACCAATGACATCAAGGGACTGCTTTGCCAGACCTAAGTAGCATTGGGCTACAGAGTGGAGGGGTGAGATGACCAGGATTGGGATGGACTGTTTCCATGAGGAACAACAGGGTTAGTACAAATTAGTGCTATGTGGTCCTCTGTCTAGAGTAGCAAAGTGAGTGAACAATTATTAGTTGGAATGCTACCTCAAGAGATTGCCAGTGGTTAGACCATTTCCCAGCAACGGTCTTATCACCTTTTCAGCGTTTGATTGCCAATGGTATGTCTGTAACCCTGAAATTGACACAGTTTTCTAATCCTACTAGTGCCAATGTTTGTGAATTCCAAACAGTAGTAAAGTTGCAAACAATCAAGAAGTACTTCTGTGGGAGCAGATTGGCTTCTTTCGTGGTAAACCAGTCAATAGATATATTTAAGATACTGATCCAAAAAATAAATAAGTTAAAACCTACTATTGAAATGAGAGTGACAAGAAAAATCATCACTGACACATCAGACAGACTCATGGCCCGAGACCCAACTAACAAGCAAAGAATGCATTTATTTGCTGAGTATCACACCCCAGATACCTCTGTGAAGCTACACCCCTGCTTAATGCTAAGAATTAGCTTAATATTATTTAGGCCAACCTTCTGACTTCTGTGGACCCCCCCACTTTGGCATTACTGGAACCCACGGACCCCCATTGAATCATTACTGGAATCCGGAGACCCCACACTGACTCAATACTGGAAGCTGAAGATCCCACCCTAAACAGTGTTGATGATGTGAAACACAAAATAACACACAACAAACATACATCAAACTTATACACAAATGATAACCCATTTTATTAGGAAGGTTGGAGCGTTTCTAAATTCAAAATTCCATTGAAGCCACACATTGGCCATACTACATACTGCTTGATGCACCCACACTGCTTCCACAAATCAATCTGAGGATACTAATTTAATTTTTACCCTCCAATTTCAAATTCCATGACATTTAAAGTACATTTTAACATTTTCACTTGTACATTTAGCCACTTTATTTGAATACACTTTATTCATTTATTATTTATTTTTCTAAGCAGTTGCAGACCCCTCAATAGGCTTTTCGGACCCCCAGGGGTCCACAGGTTGGGAACTACTGATTTAGGCGACAGGATAGCTCGATCAGTTAAACGCTTGTCCTTGAAACATGCCTTGGTCTGCAAATCACAAATTTGAAACCCTGGCTCGCCCAGTTCAGATTTGCGGGACTCAGAGGCAGGTAATGTGAGCAGCACTAAACTGGGTTGCATTACAAGTTGCTTGGGAAGAAGGCATGGTAGAACTGCACACGGGATTATGATACCATTATGAGTTTTGGCATCTGAAATGAGAATACCATGCTTAATGCAACTTAGACAACATGGCTTTCCAATTTTTCACCAAAACTCTAGCCCAAATACCACATTTATTTTCATCTGTTTTTTTTACAGGTGAATATGTGCTTGTAAATACATTGCCACTTGTAATTAATTTTTGACCGTAAATGGGATTACCGGCCAACTTGTAATAGGCCTCTAAATTGAGTAATAATAACACCCAATAAGCACAGTGCTTAGAAACTGCAGATGTGCTGTATGAAGCACCATATGTCCTCCATCACACAGTTGAGCACCAAACCCCATGACAGAATAGGAGCACCACTATGGTCACTTATTCAAGTACAACATCGATCCAACCAAGCACCCCCCATCAACTTTGCTAGCCATCAACTTATGAGCTTTGGAGAGTCGCAACAGGGTCTGAGGCACTGCACAAATGAAA